>NW_004524629.1:8951006-8954389 GCF_000260255.1 Octodon degus
TGTGTATTCAAAATGCTTAGGATAGATATATTGTTACATTCTCTTAATGAATAGAGGGATTTGTTGTAATAGTGTTTGTAAATAGGATATCATTTAGGAAGAGAGTATGCAATGTGTTAAGTATTGAAACTGTCCTATGAATTTGATTTGAAACTGTTTCATTGCTACTTGTCTCTCAATAAAATTATGGGAAAAAAGGAATATGCTAATTTTCAAGATTGGCATGCATGGCCTAGATATTAAGAATCCAGAAGGAAAATAATTGTTAAGAGTCCAGAAAAATCTAAGCAAAAGTTTTTATTGATCTCATGATACTAAGCAATGTAAGTTGAGATTGACACTAAAAAACCTCATTAAATAATACCTTAAATGAAGGCATACATTAAGAAAAATAAAAATAAAATTATAAATAAAATAAAGCAAAAACTAATAATATGACAGAATGTAAATGTCAATAATGTATTGTCTTTAAAAAATTAAAAATAAAACCAAAAAAAGATTATGTTCAGTGTTAATAGATAAAACAGTGCAAAAAATGATGTATTTTATTAGACTAGCTACCAAAATATCAAATTATGTTCCATTTCTAAGAGATATACCACAAATATAAGGGCAAAAAAATGATTTAAAGTTAAAAAAATATTTGTGTACATTGATGCTTCCCTATAATCCCAATACTTAGGAGGGTGAGGCAGGAAAATCCCAAATTTAAGGCCACCTTGGGTTACACATAAGATGCTGTCTGAAACAATAAAAAACCAAATGGAAAGAATGCGAAACAAAAGTAGCTCATCAGGTAAAGATAATCCATGCCATGCAAATACTAAATAAAGTAAACGTCAGGTAGCTAAATTGAAATTAAATACAAAATAAGGCAAGAGCTACTGTCAGCAGTAAAGTAGGACACCTCATAATAAAGAAATAACAAAACAAAGATAATGCAGTGAGAGGGTAGAGTGCATAGATTCAAAAAGCATAAAGCAAACTGTCAGACTCAAAGGAAGAAGCAGAAAAATCAATAGTCTTGTTGAATTAGTGTGATATATCTTTTTCAGTAGCTAATAAAGTGAACAGATTAAACAAATAATGATATAAAGATTTGAAAAATTTAATTGAATAGTGATCTAATTGATCTATGAAAGACACTGTATGCAACCACAGCATAAAACATATTTTTTAAAAGTGAATGTGGTACAATTACAGAATTTTTTTTATCTTCTGAGCTATACAAGACTTAGTAAGTTTACTATTACTAAACTCTTTCAAAGGGTTTATTTCTGATCATTATAAAATTAATTTAGAATTCAACAATGGAAAAGTAGTTAGGAAAGATCCAAATATTTCAAACTAAGCAACACTTAATAAGCCACTGGTCAAAGGTAGAAATCACAATAGATATGAGGACCATTTTTAACAAGACATAACAAAACTTAAAAAGTGATATTAAATTAATATTTGATATTTCCTTAATATTTTAAATAAATCTGTCAATAAAGCAAAAGACTTGAATTTTATGGTATACATTCTGACTCAATAAATTATTAAGTGAATGAAATATTAAAATACATAATGGCAAGAAGTAAGAAAAATTAGAAATTAATAAAACAGAAAGCAGAGATAGTATGAATAAAATAAGCAGACCCCAATATTAGTTCTATGAAAAGAGAATTAAGATCAATACACTCTGTGTAAGATAATAAGCACAAAGACAGCCTATAAATTGTAGCTGTCAGAAAAGATGTACACTATTACAGAATTTAATGACATTAACAATATAGTAAATGAATGTTGTAAATACCTTTGAGCTGATTAATTTGCAAACTTTGATGAAAATGAGTCTTTGAAGAATAATTTTCTAATAATTCGCAAGAAGTATTTAAAAATAGAGGTAGTTCAATGCATATTTACGAAACTTTGTGCATAACTAAAAATTTTCCTACAAAATATAAAATACATTTATAAAGGTACTGCTAAATTTATTAACACTATACTGAAGCTCTCAGATAATGTAATAAGGCATGAAAAATAATAAACATTATAAAAGGTGAAGCATCGTAAAATTTGAAAATACAGAACTAAAAGTGTAATTATTTTCAGGTAGCATAACAATGTCAATGGAATATGCATATTATAATATTTTTAACACGTTAATTATTAAGTTATATGTATTATGCAACCTATTTTATTTACAAAATGAGTAGTCATAGTAGTGGCTATTTAGGAGAGAAAATACTGACATATGGCTTTTTTTTTTTTTTTTGGTATATTTTTAGGGAAGGGTCTACAGGGTGTTCAAGGTCTCACTACTAGATCAGACTCATAGTGATCCGCCTGTTTACAGTCTCTCAAGAGCTGAGATTACAGGTGCGCGCCACCACTCCCAGTCTGTAATTGCTGTCTCAGCACAACCTGGAGGTGGGGCCTGCACTGGAGGCCTGGGGATTGAACCCTGGGCCCCTGCACCTGCTTGCAGGCACTTTAATCCATTGAGCTATTTGGCCAACCCAATACTGAAGTATGGGAGACATTTGAGCTTCTGGTATTATTTTGTTTCTTGATATGGGAAGTGATAACACTAGCATATTTAATTTTGAGAAAATCATCAAGGTATATAAGATTTTAATCTTTGCAATAAGTGAATTGTACCTCAGTAAAAAGTTTACAAAATAGTTTTAAAAATTGTTAACATATAACCCACGATGTTTATTATTTTTCATGCCATATTACATTATCTGAGAGCTTCAGTGCAACATTACTAAATTTAGTAGGCATCTTTACAAATATATTTTATATTTTAGGAAAATTTTAGTTATACACAAACTTTTACACTAATGCAGGCTTCAATTCCAACATGTGAGTTGGCAACGACATACAACAAAAGCTTGCAAATGAACTGGTAGGAGAATAAAGGGAATGGACCAAGCCAGCCTCAGATAATGTGACCACATGATCGGCTGTATTTCCTTGTACTCCCGCTGCCCCAGATAGCAGCTTACTTAGCAAGGAGCTGGCTGATAGTATGACCACTTTCAGAAGCCTTTGTCAGGATTGTGTATTTGCAGACTATTAAGGAGCAGAATCAGAGAGAGTAAATCAGTAAGGTGTGATCAACAAATACAGAAAATGTTTAAATTTTTAGGAAACATGGCAGAAAAAGGCACATTGCCATGATCCCCCTCAAAATACTGCCTCGGGTAGAATACACTTATCCCAGCTTTCTAAACCAGTTCCCGAAGTCCTTTTCTGTGAGTGTCTTTGGCGACCTTGACTGATTTGTTGAATCAACTTAAAATGTTCACCTTTTTTGTTCATTTTGATTTTAGGGAGGAGGAAGACTTCATATGGTATCAGAGTCAATGAATAGGGTGAATAAAGACACACTG
>NW_004524629.1:8958962-8960010 GCF_000260255.1 Octodon degus
CCTCATCAAAAAGAGGAAAGAAAAAATTCAAATACAAGCAATAAGGAATGAAAAGGGTGTAATTACCACAGACTCAGTGGAAATTCAGAAGATTATCACTAGCTACTTTGAGAATCTTTACTATCACACAATAGAAGACACAGAAGAAATGGACAGATTCCTAGAAAGGTACAAGTTACCAAAGCTCAATCAACAAAATATAACCACTCTCAGTAACCCAATAACATCCAATGAAATATGATATGTAATAAAAAAAACCAACGACAAAGAAAAGTCTGAGCATGGATGAATTCACAGCTGAATTCTACAAGTAATTTACAGAAGGTTTAGTCCCTATAGTCCTCAAACTCTTCAGTGAAATTGAAAAGGAAGCAATCTCCCCAAAATCATTCCTGAGGCAAGTATTATACTGATATGAAAACCAGAGAAAGACACAACTAAGAAAGAGAACTACAGGCCAATCACCCTGATGAACATAGATGCAAAAATCATCAATAAAATCCTAGCAAATAGAATACAGAAAATCATCAAGAAGATCATACTCCATGACCAGGTAGGATTTATGTCAGGGATGCAAGGATGGTTCAGTATTCGATAATCTATAAATGTAATAGATTATATCAATAGAGTGAAAACTAAAAACCACATGTTCACCTCCATTAATGCACAAATTTGGTATAGATAGCCTCTACTTCCATCTGGTAAAAGCCATTTATGAAAACCCAATGGCTAAAATAATTCTAAATGGGGAAAAACTGAAATCTTTTACTCTCAGATCTGGTACAAGACAAGGATGTCCTCTATCATCAATCTTATTCAATATAGTTTTGGAATCATTAGCTACAGCCATTAGACAAGAGAAAGAAACAAAAGGAATAAGAATAGGTAAAGAAGAAGTTAAATTATAATTATTTGCAGATGACATGATACTTTACTTGGAAGACCCAAAAAACTCCACCAAGAATCTATTAGAATTAATACAGAAATTCAGTAGCATAGAAGGATACAAAGTCAATACCCAAAAGTCAATAGCATTTCTCTACACAGA
>NW_004524629.1:8960110-8980315 GCF_000260255.1 Octodon degus
TCAAATAAAAAAAAAAGACAAGCATGAAAGAGGAATTCCAGAACTGCTTCAGAAAGGGGCAAGAAGGATGGGGCGAGTGTGCCCCAAAGAAGGGCTGCATTTTAAGGGGGATTAATGGCAATATGTCTTTTACTGAAATATGCTTTTTAAAATTTAAATGTCCATGATATATTTTCGACCATATCTCATATTTATAGGTAAAATTTTTGATCTATACCCTGAGGCATTGTTCTTTTTATCCTAATATATAAATGCAAAATAAAAAAAATTCTTGAGACTAGACACTCCAGTATATAAGCACTATATTCTGTTTAGAATAGTCTTTTGTTAAGTATTTAATATTTTAAGATGCTCTGGTTTTAATGGTGAGGATTCCCCAGTATACAACCTCAGAAGTAACAAATCATATCACAAAGATAAGATTTTGTTAGAGATTTTATGCATTTAGTTTCTAATTTATTTCTGCTTCCCTTCTCCTATGCTGCTTAAAAATTTTCTGTTGTTCTTCCAGCTGTGATAAGCCTGTATAAAACCTGACCTCTTTTGAAAACGATTTAAGAAATGTATAAGATGATAGCAAAATATATAAAAACAAAGAATGCACAAAAAATCAATCTGAGATCTAAGAAAATTATTCTAGCAGTAAAATCCATTACTGCATGCTTCCATTGTTTCTGTGTAGAGTGCTTTATTATTTAATTTAACTAATCAAAAACCCTTTGCAAAAATGGCCATTAACTTTATGTTACAGCTGAAGAAATTGAGGTCTAGAGAATTGAAGTAATTTGCCCCAAATCATAGAAATTAGGAGAATAGAAAGAAAAAAAAGGAAACAAAGCTTTTTTAAATAAGGAGGGAAGAGGAGTTGAATGGAGGAGAAGGGAAGGGGAAAAAAAGAAGCAGACTGTATCTGGTATGGGTACAAATTCCTCATGATGAATGTTGTCATTATGTGCATCCAAAATGTATTGAAAAAAAGCAGAAGTAGTAATTCTTAGTATGCTAGCTTATCACTGTGACACAATATAGAGCAAAGCAGTTTATAAGGAAGAAAGAGATATTTCCGATCAAATTTTCCAGAGATGATGTCTGTAGTCTCTTGGCCTTTCTGCCTGTAGGCTTGAGGCAACACAGTACGACACAGCAAGGAGCATATGATAGAAGACTGTTTGCCCCATGATGACTAGGAAGCCAAGATGTGAGGGTGGTGTTGGGGGTCCCCATATCTTCTTCAAGCGCATGTCAACAAGCTAAAGTTTTTCTCGAGGGCCCATCTCCTAAAGGTTTTACCACCTCCCAATAATATATGGCCTTTCGGGGACATTTAACTTAAAAGCTATAATATAGCTGGGATTTGCACTACTTTCAGAGTGACTCAGAACCTATCAGCGACAGCATCTCCACCGTGGATCACATCTTCTGTGTTTGCACCTTACGTTCCCTCACCTATCTGCTGCCCAACTTTTGTTCATACATCCCTATTTGTCTTATTTCATTTTGCAGAAGGTGTGCAACTCACTTTGACTAATGGATTGATTTTACATTGCAAATTATCTTTCTGATTTATTTTTATGCATCAGTCATGTGTACATACATGTAGTGAAATCAGACCAATGTAACATGGCAAAACAGAACATTTAGTGATATGAAACAATATTTTCCATTAATAAATATACACGTGTGTATGATAAGCCTAATAAAAGTTGTTTTGAGTCAGAAAATTCATTTTATTTTATTTTTTGGTATCAGGGGTCGAACTCACAGACTCACGCTTGCCAGGAAAGCATTGTGCCATTGAGCTACATCTCCAGCAAAAGAATTTTAGATTTTCTGCAATAATATCTTCAGTTGTGTTTTCTCTTTTTTAAATTTTCCTATTGTCAAAATAACTAAGTTCAATTATGACCTAATGAGCAAAATGGTAGTAACCAGGAGCTTCCTGGTCATCTTTAAACAGATCTACAGAGAACTCAGAGGTTAAAAGCACAAGATTATAAGGAACCTTAAAAAAACAAGAAGACCTTGAGATATGCAACGTTCCTTACCTTGACCTACAAAGGCCAGTAGAATCTGGCCTCTGCCTCCTTCTTCAAAGAGATCTTATCGCAGGGGGATATTCTCCACTGCAATTTCACCACACTGCCTTGCATTTTATTTCATTAATTCTTTACTGCACATTGGAATGTCTGCAACTTTCCCCATCCATTTCTGGCATCTGTGTTTTCATGGGATGTCAGACTGGGAGCATGTGGAGAACTCATTTTGAGTGTGCAGTTTGCTGAAAAGCAATGTCCTACTGCCATTTTTTTTTACTCTCAGGCATTCATGCACTTAACTATATGAGATCATGCTGATGGACAAAGCCAATCTGTTTGTTCAACTCGACATTGATAAGTGTAGGATGCTAGCATGGGGAGCACAAAAACTCAGGTTCTAAATGAGTGGAGACTTCTTCAGTGTGAGGCTGGGGGACTTAAATTACACATGACAAGTGGAATGGGGAAGAATATGGGAAAGAGGCACGAGTCTGGTGTATTCCTTTCAGACACATCAGCTTCAGCACTGAGGACACAGCACTCAGTTGTACTAAAGCCAAGCTGTTACAGGGTTGGACCCAAATACAGAATAGAATGACAGGGCAATGTGTTGTTAAGCAAATACATGATTTCAAGATGCCTGTAAAATAAAGGGCATTCTCTTTGTGCAATTCAATATTTGTTAGATGGTATCTTAATGATAATCTCTTATCAGAGAGGAAGACACCAGCCAGCCTTTTAAAATAGCTCTAGAATCATTTCCTTGCCAATGCACTAAATCCTGTTACCAGATTGATTTCTGCCCCCATGGGTCCACTTAGTCCTGGCAATTTGTGCCAGGCTCTTCTGTGCTTGATTTTGGCCTCATTCCTCCACCTTTTGCTTCACCATGTTTCTGATGTTGTATCTTGTAACTTGGCAGTTAACCTTGATCTCAAGCCCAATCCTTCCATTCTAGATAAGATTTCTATTCTTATCTCTCCAAATTTAAATCTTGTTCTAGCTCCTCTTCTGCTTTTGTCCTTATAGTCTTTTTACTAAAATATCTCAGCAAACCATGAAAAAATCTTACAAAAATAGTGTGAATTTTAAATATTATTAATTTATCCTCAAAAATTTATTAAGTACCCACTATATATACAAATTTTATTAAGTGCAAGGGACACACCATGTTCCACAGAGTATGTGTTCTCATGAATGTTACAGATGAGTGTGAGAGACAAATGCCTTTAGCAGCCATTGCTTTATCAATGTGACGTGAAATGATGCACAGCTTTAATTCCAGCCATTGCAGAGACTCTAAGGGAGGAAGGTTGTGAGTTTCAAGCCAGTCTGGAGGACTTAACAAGATTGTGTTTTTAAAAAGTAACAGTATTAACTCACAATATTAAAGGTGCTACTACCAGGCAGGTCACTTTTATGAATGCACGTATGTGTGTGTCATCAGATAAAACCTTCTGGAGGAAATGGTGTCTGACTTAGATGGAAGGCAAACTCATTAGACGCAGTCAGGTACTTTTTATGGATAGCAAGATCATGAACAAAGAAACTCTAGTCTCTGCTCATATGGATGCACTATGCCACTTATCAGGTCAGGTGGCTCATGGCACTTAGGAGTTATTGCCAACACAGATCTCCAAATTGAACGATACTTGTCCTGAGAAAGCCAGTGTCTCCTCACCTAAAGATTTGTTCCAGGGAAAGTAATGAGTACTGATGAATGATTCCCATGGTTTTCATTAGGCCAGCATCATATCTTTTTTCTATTGTTTTCATAGAGCTCTAGGCATGTAGCTCAGTTAGGGAGTGCTTGACTAGTAGAGTAGGCTCAATTAACTAGCACCACAAAAATAAAAAACAACAGAACTTTTAATCTAACAGGCCTTGAGGGTGTGATATGATTCAAATGTAGATTACCAAGATCTACCTCTTTGCCATAAAAGTCACTGGAAACATATATCTCTTTTCATATAACTTTCAAGGAGCTCATGACCTCTCCAGTTATTGCTACCTCCATACTTACAATCTGACTAGAAGGGAAAGCTTGGCAAGGCACTGGGGTAGCTAAGATCAGTAGAATGGACCTTAACCTGCACGCATAGAATTCCACAAATCTATTCTTCAGTTCAATATTTTCACTCTTTTGTGCCTAATCTCCCCTTAAAGGCCATCTGAAGAAGTAGTCATTCAATTATCTTCCAGCTTCCCTTTCTCCTTCTTCTTCTCCTTCTTCTCTTTCTCCTTCTCCTTCTCCTCCTCCTCCTCCTCCTCCTCTTACTCCTTCTTCATGTTTTTTTCAGACAAGGTTTCACCATGTAGCTCAAACTGGCCTTGAGCTCCCTGCGCAGTTCAGACTTGCCTCATCCTCATGGAGTCCTCTTGACTCAGCCTCCCAAGTGCTGGGATTACAGGTATACACCATCTCACCTGGCCTCCTGCAGCTTCTTGAAGCTTTCCAGAATTTCAAAATCTACTTCTCTCAATCCATTCTAATGGTCCAGTTAAAAGTTCACCCCAATAATCAGTCATGATTGGATGTAATACTTCAAACATTTAAATTTCTCTTTTAAACTATTTCCATACTTTTTGTTGTTATAGACATTTAAATCAAACTACCTGATTTGTGTGGAACAGAGATACCTATGATTGGTATGAGATCCTGATATTTTAGCCAGGGAGAGGGCTCAGTGGAATAAGCACTTAGGGAAGTCACTTATTCCACTGAGCCATCTCCCCGGCCCCAGTTACTGATATTTTAATTTGAAAACTATACTACTCATAGAGGGTAAAAATGCATATCAACCAACCAGGAAGCTGCACTTATGATCAATGCTGGAGCTCTATCCAAACTACATTCATCCCTCAAAACTACAACAGCTACTCAGAAGTCTTACCTTGATGCTGAGCTGTAAAAGGCTCAAGTCAACCACTTCTGACATGGCCAATCCTATGGATAACCAACTACTATTATGGACTACTGGAGTATATTGGATTATTTTGCTGAATTCACATACCTACAATATTTAAATGGCAATGGGATATCCATCTCTGACAAAACTAAGCAAAAAAGAGGATACAAATGAAGGACCATTTTGTATCTGTATATACAAAGTAGTTAGTATAGAATACACTATAACCCACTTAATCCACCAAACCCCTCTTAATTCAGTGAGAGGGCAGGGAGATAGCTCAGAATAAGCACTTTCCTGGCAAGTGCAAGGGCCTGAGTTCAATCCCCAGTACCAGAAAAAAAAAAAAGAAAGAAAAAGAAAAAAAAAAGTGGATTAGTTAATTCAATGAGAAGAAAGATGTATAATAATAGTATTTGGACAGGATATCATATCTGCATCTTGTACTATGAATAACCACTACAAAGACCACAATATGCAATGTATTAATTATTGAAACTGTCCTATTAATTGGTTTTGAAACTGTCTCATTGCTATTTGTTTCTCAATAAAATTAATGAAAAATAAAAATGAAACATAAAAAATTAAAAACTAAAAGTAAAAGAAGAAAACCCACTGGTGTGGGGAGCCTGGATATGCACTCCGTGGTCGCAGGCCAACCTGACATTCAGTAGTGACACCATGTCGGTTGTATGGTCGTCCCCAGTTCATACCAAAGCATTATTACCAGTATGTCTCATTTTTCATGTGTAGTTTCTTCTTTGAGAGGACCTAAACTGAAAAACATCTGATGTACTGGATGGAAAAGCTAATCCACAAGTTTTTTTTTTTGTTGTTGTTATTGCATGTCAGCTATGTGGATACTGTTAAGAAACTGTGTTTTATACCCATTAAAAAGCCAGGGAATTCTATTTTCTGTACCAACTTCAAAAGCTTATAAAGTAGTATTTGAAGGTTCTCTTGCTTCCATATCAAAGCCCAGGTGCCATCCTTGCAGTTCTGGAGTTTGCACAAGACCATTTGGTGCCATTTTCTAAAAGACATCACCATCAAATGCAGAAAGGGTTTCAAACATGTGCCCCTTGAATAGTGCGAGTTCCATCAGTAGCCAAGCAGCCATCTTGTTTTGGAGGGTCTTTTTCTACTTCCTTTGTGTCACCTCTGCAAATTCTGACACATTTCAGGTGTATGCTGCTCAGGTTTCCCAAGAGTAGAGCAAGAGAAACATGTTCCTCTGATCCCTGAATGGGAGAGGGTAGAATGCCTGCTCTTGCCATGAATAGAGTAATAACCAGTTGCTAGCCTATTATGTTTTTGAAATAAGCATGATTATTTTTTATTTATTAATGTAAATATAGATACAGATATGCTATTTCATTTGATAGAAAATTTGAGGTGTTGCATAAATATATTAGGAATAGCAAAGTACCCTTTTGATATTATTTTATTGTTTTGTTCTATGGTTTTTTTTTTTTTTTTTTTTGTATTTAGTACAGGGTCTTCAGTGTCTCACTACACAGATAGGATTCATTGTGATTCTCCTGTTTTCAGCCTCCCAAGCATTGGGATTACAGTTGTGTGCCACCACGTCCAGTCTCACTTACCATCTCATTGCACCTTGGAGCAGGGCCAGCACCCCATGCTGGGGATTGAACCCTGGTTACTGCATCTGCTTAAGCAAGCACTTTAGTCTGCTGAGCTAACTGGCCAGCCCTGATATTATTTTAATTATAAATTCCAACATAACTTCGATGTTTAAGAGTTAAATGATTATCTGTGATACGATGTATTTTTTGTTGTTGCTGGGCTATCTCCCCAGATTGATGTTGATTTTTAGCAAAATTTAAATATATATTTAATTTTTCAACTACGTTACAAATGACTTGGCAGGTAAGGTTCATGTTCTGACTGCTTTTTGATAGTTCCTGATGCTGGGTAGGAGGCTGAGTGGGGCCAGGGACAGCTGTCATCTCAGCTACTCAGGAGTCTAAGGCAGGAGGACAGTGGATTTGAGACCAGCCAAGCAACTTAGCAAGATATTCTGACAAAATGAAATTAGAAATGCAAAGGTCATAGCTCAACATTCCCTGAGTTCAATCACAAGTTGGAAAAAAAAAAGTTTCCAAAGCATTTGCAAAACTCTGTGCTGATATTATTAGTGTTTCTCATCAGTGTTCTCAGATGCTATAAGCTCTTGATGAGAGAGAAGCAAGCAAAAAAGAAGGACAGACTGAAAAGAAGGGTAGCTTCTCTGAAGGTCAGCCAGCAAGCCGGGGGCAAGGGTGGAACTAGAACTCACACCCCTCGATTTTCCACGCTGTTGCTTAACCCACCGAACCCTACTGCCTCTGACTCAGTGTATTAATATAGACCGTGGGACACAGATTGTTTGAACATATGGCATAGAAGATGAGAAGATAACATTCTATGGCAGGATTCCTTTCTGCAGACGGGTGGCTGCAAAGGCTGTTTCTTTGCACAAGATTTCAGCAAGTGAAGCGTTAAGCACTTTTCTTGTTTTTGTCTCCAAATGATGCAAGTTTTCTCTTTGAATAAGATCAATTTCTGGGCATTCCTGTTGCCAAGGGAAGCTAGTGAAAGTGAAGTCAGCAGGACTGGAGGTTTCTCCACAGGCTGTGGTGAGAAAGAAGGCCTGCACAGAGCACCCTGAACCACGCCTGGAGGGGCCAGTGACAACCAGTTCCATCTGCTTGCTCAGAGCCCCACACCCCGTGGTGTGGACACAGAGCTGGACTTGTCTCCTGATGTAGAAGCTGCTATTTTTCTTAGCTGAAATCTATAAAATTTCATGCTCTTGATGTGGTCAAGTTATTTCTCTTAGCACTCTCTTTGGATACCACTGATAACTTACTGGAAGGTTTTTTTTATGATGGCTTGGGCGAGCTAGTGGGAATTTTACCCCCCCCCCCATTCTTTGTTGTGAGAGACACAGTAACACAGCGTCTGCAAGGAGGAGAAAACAACAGGAGCAGATGAGACATTGTCCTGTGTTTCCAAAGCAGAGTCTGAAAGGGCAAGAAATGATTTAGGGCTGTGGTTTTTCCAATTGGTGGGTACAGGAAGAGGAAATGGCAGGGTCTGCTGCCCGTCCTCTACTTACATGTTGTATATTTGTGCAATATAATAGGGTTCAATGTAATAATTTGGTTAGGAAAATAAAGGGTTTTGTAACTAAAAGATTGTTTTCAAACCCTGATGTAGGAAATGGCTGGTTTACACAACAAAATGTAATAGTTCAGAGCATGAGTGTTGGTTATAGGCAGAAGGAGCTCTAACTCACTCACCCTATGACCCAGTGGTTTAGCTTCTTGGGTATTAGTTTTTGTATGTATGGTGACAAGGTAGAAATTATACCTACTCCTATAGGTCCATAATGAGGCCTAAGTCAGGCAATGTGTGGCAGTGTTTTTTCATTTAGACTGACTGTGGTCAATATTCGCTAGCATGTAGCTGCTATTATACTGTTAACATTATTGTTATTTTATTATTCGATCTGTTCCATCAGGTTGAATTGATTTATAATGATAGCACCACTACTTGTGGAGAAAAAGTGCAAAACATCCTAGTGACAAAGGAAGGAGAGGGAGAGTCCTCAGGCAGATGCAGTCCGAGGGTTTGGGTCGTGCTGACCGGCTGCCCTGCGCCAAAGGGCACATTTGTGCTCACCGCACCGTGCCCCTCCCCGGTTCATATTTCGAATTTCTAAAACTCAGTACTTCCTAACATTACTGTCCGGGGAATGAGGTCTTTCAAGATGTAATTAAGTTAAAATGAGTGACCTGTGATTCAATATGACTGGTGTCATAAGAGGAAGTTCCCAGGCGCAGATGCGTACACAGAGGGCATGATGCAGAGGTGCAGGATGAGGGGCCGCTTAGAAGCCAAATACGGAGGACCAGATCCGGCTTTGCTTGTGAGGAAGTCAAACCTGCTCTTTAAACAGCCTGGTCTATGGCTCTTCACGGGAGCAGCCTCAGCAACTTGGGAGGTTTAAAATCTTGGTTTCATTCAGACGTGCAGCTTTCCCTTTTTATCCAATACATGGAAAGAAAGCTAAAGCCTGGGCTTTCCCCGGGAGTTCAGTGCTACTCTTCTATGTCCCTAAGTCAAATGCTCATAGCACAGTTTGGAATCTTTTTGACACCTCCCACATCAGCAGTTGCACATTCACAGCTGACATGTTTCAGGCAGCCTTTCTATCCCGGTGCTTCCCACACCCGCATCCTCTCGCCTAGTTGCAGCGGCATCCCTAGCACATGGCCCACGTCCCTCTCCAGCTGCCCTGAGGGCCTGGCATATTTAGCACCTAGGGAAGGAATAGAGCGACTTATCTATCCAGGTTTTTATCAGACAAAATAATGCCTGCCAAAATATAATGCCTCCAAAATACCC
The DNA here is from genome assembly GCF_000260255.1 of Octodon degus. Lineage (NCBI taxonomy): Eukaryota > Metazoa > Chordata > Mammalia > Rodentia > Octodontidae > Octodon > Octodon degus. The sequence continues at coordinate 8,969,469 of NW_004524629.1, forward strand.
TGGAATCAACTGTTAATGAAAGGGAAACAAATTCACTAAACATTTTCTCCATGAGCATTTTTTGCAAGTTCTTAGCCAGCACACCAAAAACGAATGGGCCATCGAAGCCCCTTTGCCCCGGTAGCTGTCAGTTCACAGCACTTTCCACAGCTAGTGTGCCCAAGCTGCAGCGGCCATTCCCCAGCAGCCTCCCACGTGCCAAACTCCACTGCTCTGCGCAAGCCACAGAGAACCTGCCTGCCATCAATCGCCAGTCTCCTTTGCAGCAGCCACTTAACGAGGTGAGGCAGCCCACATTACCACGAGGCAAATGCTATTTTAGAGGAGCTGGGAGAAGCTGAGAGAGGAACAGTAGTGGAGGAAAAGCCAGATCTAGGCCATTAAGCAATAGGGTTTTGTATAAGATCTTCTCGTACTGTCGTACTGTCACTTCTATGCAGATGTGTTTTCCAACCCCCTGAAGTCAGAAGAGGCTGTGGAAGATGAGTGACAAATCATCAAATCATAGCGAGCTGGCCACCCTCACACAGTTTTATCTCCTGGACGAAGTGGAGAACCCTCAGCCAATTCTTATTTCTTTGCAGCTACCTGAAGGGGGCACAGCTTCAGGCCCAGGGCTTCTGTAGGAAATCACAGTGAGAAAAACACAAAAAGCATAAGTGATATATTTCCCCCCCTGTAGATTTGTCTGGCTTGAAGCAAACCCACGGTGTGTGTGTCACCATTGGGAGAGTCAGTCCAGCTTTCTGCCTGCTGCTTTCCAGGAAAAGGGGCCTCAGCCTCTGCCTCTGGCAATAGCAGCTGAATGAGAAATGATTAGCTAAACCCAAAAGCAATTCTCCTGTTGCCCACAGCTTCCCAGTGATCGGTGCACTGTGCGGGCAAGGACAGTATCGCTTGGCCCTGCTCTGTGTTCTTCCTGCTGCCTTCCTAGAGGCCAGATGCGAATGATTGCTGAAAGACTCCAGCAGTTCTGGTCTGCTGGGCTTCTGGGAAAAACTGAATTTCTACAGAGGTGAGGGAGCCCACATCACCAGGAGGAACTCTCTCCTGCTGTTCTTAAATAATGCTGACAGAAATAACAGGTATTTATACCAGTACGGTCTTTCAGAATTTGTATTAAATCCTTTCATTGTACTTCTGTTTCTATCTTGCAATGGTAACATGATTTGTGACAAGTGCTTAGAAGATGGCTGTGTAGCTTTTGGATACTTGAACTACTTGTTATCTAAAATAACTCCTTAATTCGTATCCAGACTTTGACAAATGCTCAGCAAAAGGCATTGGACTAAAATTACTTTGGCCCAACAAAATGGGCTGCTTTGCTTTTGAAAAAAATCACATAAACTCAGCAAAGAGACCTTAATGATGGGCTTGCTCAGCCGCACAGCTGACATTTAAACTACAATCGGAATTAAGTGGTCATCGAGTGTCTGCTTGAAATCCAGGGATCAAGAATTACAGAAGTTTGTATACCCTACATGCTGACTTTCACTGTACACCACTGTTTTCCCTCCACATTCTAAACAAGGCTCTCTACTAATTCCATTTAACCAACTCTTTCCCCCCAAAGCAATGACGATAACATTGTTTGTACAGAATTTAGCTAATAGGGGAAGAGTAACATGTTCTTGTCTTTTATTATATCATTTGAGATTAGTCTAATGACTCAACATGACAAAATAATGATAGCTCTGACCTTGGTGTAAGGAGATACAGGTGTGAATCCCAGCTTGATCAATTACCACCATATAAACTGAGAGGCCTATCAATCTTACAACCTACTGGTAAAATGGGAATAAAACTTTGTGTACTCAAGAGGGTTGGGAGAGAGTCAAACAAGACAATATACATGAAAGGAATTTGTAAATGGTAAATTGCTACATATACATGAGTTGTTTATTCACACTTTAACATTTAGGCTACTCTTTGGAAAATTGTGCTAAACTGGGTAGAAAAGGGAAAGCAGCAACAACAGAGTAAATTAATTAGATCCACAGGACATTGCCTTCATAAGAGTAGATGGAGCCCCCAGCCCTTCGAATTTCAGCACGATGATATGTGGTAACTTAATATGCAAATGACAAGCCTCAGAGGGCACCCAGTCTCCACATGTGCCAATTAATCAAAGGAAACAGTATCATCCTCTAATTCCACTAATTAGAGGATCATCCATAAGCTACTGGGTTTGTGAGCTACTGAGGTTTAATAAATTTGAAATAAATTATGAGTCATACATTAACCAGGGACTAAACTACTACTGAGCAAGAGGATGAAAGAAGGGCTCTGGTTATCCATAGTTTTTGTTTGTTTCTTTGATTTTCTTCCTATTATTTTACATCTTAAGAGTTCTCAATACCTTCATTGTGTTGGGGCACCAAAATCTACATGAGTCCTTATAGCAAGGAGATTAGAAATAATATAGGGGGGAAACTATTAAAGAGTATGATTAGAATTTGAACAAATGTCTCCCAAAATGAACTCATCCAAATATTTGCTTGCTTCAAAACAATCACTTTGCAAATTTGTGCATTTGTTGCAGAGACTTAGCCATAGCTAAGATGTGGGGAATCCTTAGATCGTTGCCCCAACATGCTTCATTTGTTCTGTTGAATCTCCTCAGAGGTGGTGAATAGTCTCCTGAGGGTAGGAGGTAGCTAAACGGTGTTAGGATGTGCTCTGGTCATTCAAGTGGGTGATGAAGCAGAAGGCTGGTACTTGTGGCCACTGAAAGAAACTTGCCCACTGCACATATGTTTGTGGTAGGGGATAGAGAAGCCTGTTACAGAACTCTTACTAGACTTGACTCCTGCAGAGTAAGAAATCTGATTGAGGGCTGAGGGCACATATCAATTTTAAATCTGTGCAAGAGACTTTTAACTTTCCTCAAAGCATACATGGAGATAGAGATCATGTGCATGCAGTTCCTACACCTAACCTGCTTTCTTTACAACCCGAACTTACCCATTCTTTAATCTTACTTTGAACATCATCCAGTTACAAAGATTTCTCTGGTAGTCTCCAATGAGCAGAATTTACTCTAGTCTTTACACTTTTATTGTACCTTTATGATTTTATATATTTGTTTTCTATTTTACTGTGTTTGGTTTTATGTGGTTGTTGTCACTTCTTAAGGAAAGTAAACTATCTGGGGGTGAAATCTGTGTCTGATTCATCCTGGAATCTCACATCTAAATCAGATAGGCTTTGTATATCATAATTACTTCATTAGAATGACTTAAATTAATGAGTTATGGAGCAGTCCAGTTGTGATTATATAAACACAGCAACAACATATACAAAGGTTACTCAGGGAAAGAACTAGTACACTTCCATAAAATAGCAATCTCCAAGTAGAAGTATTAATGAACTTTTCCTTTAGAACTGGAACAGTATAAGCCAGGCATCGTAGGTCATGCTTATAATGCCAAACTTGGGAGACTGAGGCAGACAGCATTTCATGAGTTTGAAGCATGCCTAGACTACACAGTGAGATCAAGGCTAGCCTGAATTACTTAGCAAGACTGATGAAAGAAAGAAAGAAAGAAAGAAAGAAAGAAAGAAAGAAAGAAAGAAAGGAAGGAAGAAAGACTACAAAAGTGCCCTTTGCCATCCACTTCCATTGAGGTTTGTTTTTGGTTCCCATCAATATCACAGAACAAGAATGAACAGAAATATAAAGCATAGGGAGAAACACTATTTATTATATACACTTGATAAAATTATATATGGAAATTCAACTTATGTATTTATTGGAATACACACAATTTAGAAAACCGAGTGGATGAAGAATAAAGAAACATAAATGAACTGCATTTCTATACAGCCGCACAAATAAATAAGCCTGAAAAAAGTGACAATAGTAGTAACACTACAACATGTGTGGAGATAAATCCACCATTGTATGTGTTAGACTTCTATGGACAAAAAGATTTTTTGAAAGCTCTTGTCTAATCTGCAGCATCATGGCAGCCTCCCGCACTCCTGCTACTTTTTCCACCACTTACATACAACTAGTTTGTACTACGTGCTGTATGTTCCCAACATTCCACTAGGTGTTCTTGCTACCTTAATTAGTCTCTTACCATCCAGTGAAGAAGACAGTACAAATCTTTCACAAGATTTATTGCAATGGGGCTCAGAAAGGAGAATAAACTGGCCATGTCAGTTTCAAACTGACAGTCAATGCCTGGGTTTAAATGCAAACCAAATGCTTCCAAAATGTCATTTCTCAACCTCTGTATTAAACCATATTTCTCTACTCCTCGTTTCAAATATGACTATTTTTATTGTCACCAATTTAGTCTCAGTAATGGTTAGCATGGCTACTCTGGCAACAACTGTGGGCATGTCTTAAAGGAGTGACAGAAAAGCAAGTGATTATTTGTATTTACTGACAATGCCAAGAAGTGAGAAAACAGGACAAAGAGAAAAGATGCAAGGCATTCTAAAAAATTGAGGGTGAAAGGATAAAAACAGTATGACAAATTAAATCCAGGGAAAGAGGCAGAGATGAAAGAAAAATAGGATCAGGAGAGTGAACAGAAAATAATAAGACCATCCTAAAGAATTTATTTTTTTTCTTTCCCCCAGAAGCCTCTCTCCTCACCTTGGAATAGGTGTTTCATCTTTTGAAATGAGTTGGATAAATAAGAAGAAAAGGTTAAAAAGTAATTTCAAGTCCACAGTGCAAACCCTGGGATAGATTGTTTTTCCCTTGCAAGCCTTGAGTCCATACAGCATTAAAATCTCATAATTTGGGCAATAATTACCTGCAGTAATAATAATAATGCCTAGCTGGTGTTTTCTTTTCAGCAGTGCATCTTTCCCCATCCGTTTGTCACGATAATCCCTTCATAATCAACACTAATGCTTCTGAAAGTTTTGTTAGTCTGTAAAAGTAGAGGCTCTTTGCTACCTTTGGACTTTTGTGTATTTGGGCCACCATTGCTAGTGAGGTTCTTGCAAGTCATGGCAAAGTACTTCTTGATTCGACTGATCAAATATATTTGAATATTTTAGCTGTGCATTTGAATGTGAACATCAGAGATATATGTAGAAATTTCTGTGGGATGTGAAAACTTAAGATTGTTAGAGTGGGAAAATGACACTTTGTACTCTTTAAAAATAGGCTATTTGCCTACTTATTAAGGGTGATAAGTTTGGCACTGTTACATAGCAGGTGGGGTAGGTGAGAGAACCCGTTCTCTACATTCACTGATGTTATGTGATGTCATGAGACCTATTATTTATATGTGTCATGTAATTATAGTAAGTCTTACACATTGTAATTCATTTAATTCTTCATTTAATTGTGTTAATGCTATGTTATGAGTGTTGAGCACAAGAGAGAGGGAGGAGTCAATAACAAGGATAGTTCTTTGTGCTCTGCAAGCCAGTGTGGCTGGAGGAGAAGTCGCGGTGGAGCGGTGACTCTGGAGTGAGGAGTGGGCTGGGAAACAGGCTTCTTGCTCTTCTTTTGAGAAGCTTAAACTTGTGCATGTGTAAGTAATTAGGAATGTCTTATGACAAGATATGTCCACACACGGCTTTGTTTGTTTCCTCAAAAACTGCACAGTAAAAAGGGAGGTCAAAAGTAAAATGATATGTTTATACTACAATCGCAGAAAAAACTATTGTTAGAACTTCACTAGAGGTTTGGTTTTTTTTTTTTTTTTTTAAACAGGGGCTTTATCTTATCTTCAAAACCCTGGATAAGAGCACTTTCTCTTTTGCTTTGAAGAGACTCAAAGGACTTTTGCTTTTATATGAAAATTAGTCTCCCCCTTCTAAGTTCTAACCTAACACTACTGAAACAGTTAAGCCATTTTTGGCTTTAAATCTTGTTCTGCTAATTACTTTTACTTTATTGCTGTTGAACTTTAGTAATATGCTAGATATTGTCTTGTTAGTTCTTTCTCAAAGTTTTTCTTTCCCTATTTAGAATAACTATTAAATGGCAAGCTGATTAGGTAAAGTTTCATATTTCAAAAAATGGGTACTCAGTAAGTGTTTATTGTAGGAAAACATCAACAAATCCCGTTGCATAGGTTTAGCTCAAATACGGCCTCTGGAGAAATGGATTCCATTCCTATATACTTTTTTGTAATTCCATGTGAAATTGTCATCAAGTATCATTTGAGGAGGTACATTTTATGCACTTTTTGTGCCTGTGTATGTCCTATAAAGTTCTACAAACACATGGAACACAAAATAATTTTCGAACACACAAATTCTATTCAATTTATGACACTATTCTGAAAAATCTAGTAGGAGGGAAATCTATGAAATTTGACTGTCATTGTAAACATAACCTCTCATTCTTTGAACAATCTTGAAACTTCTCATTCTATGAACCAATTTCAGCTCGTATAGAAGACTCAGAGAATTACTAAAACTAACACTTATAACATTCAATCCTTTAAAAAATGACTGTTTAAAAGAATTGTTGGAAGTATACCAAATCACTTAAGGGAGCTACAAGTATAAATCATTGACTGTAAACGAAGAGCATAGGAAAAACAATGGTAGCAGTTTGAAATTAATAGGGATATACAGCAAAACAGGTAATTTTTACTAAATGTGAATTTCTTCAAAATGCTAGGTTAAGAAACAGACTTTTTTATTGCTTACTACATCATTATTGCATTTTTTTTCCATGTTATAGCTGCAGTGACACCATAGGTTTATCATTCTACATATAGCTGTGATTTAAAATTAAAATATTTGGGTTAAGATTAAGAAGATTAAGTTTGAGATCAGACAAACATGGAGAGCTAGTAGTTATGGCACTATTAATTATTGTAGCAATTCATAGACTCTTACAAACACCAGTTTATTTATTGAAAAAATCTTACAAATAGTTAATACATGATAGGACACCTCTGGGAATTTAGCATGTTAATGCATACTACAACACACTTAAAACTTAGCTCCATATATTTTGAATTTTATTCTTTTTTTTTTGCAGGCTTAGCCAACAAATTCTTCATAGGAAGAGTGAAAAGTAAAAAATGTTACTCAGAAGGAGGACAGAATGAGCAAAGTGATTGAGGAGAATGACAAGTTGTAGTCTGAGTGTAGAGAACTTTGAAAGACAGAAATGAGAGATACAACTAGAAATGTGGGATATCACCAGATGGTGGAGGGTGTTAAATGTTATTCTAAGGAGTTTGGATCTTATTCAATGGATAATAAAAAGCAATTAAACATTTTAGAGTAGTAGAATGACATGACTTAAATTACACTTTAGGAAGATTAATTTGGCAGTGAACTGTGGATGAGGAAAGAGAACAGCTAGACATGAGAAGTCCGTCTAGGAGAAGAGTATCCCACATACAGGAGCAAGGATGCCCTCAACTGCAGCGGTGGTGAGGGCGGAATAACGCAGACTGTATGGATTTGGCAGATATTTCCTCAGTAGAATGTGTAGAATTTGGCCTTGGAAATGGAGGGTAGAAAGGGGCTAGTTCTGGAGACAAGGCACAGTGATTGAAAGTTTACAACTTGCGCATTGTGGAGTGTGCCTGAGTGGCCTAAGAAAATTTATGAGAAGATCCCAGGTTCTATTTAGGATATTTTGTGTTTATGAATATGAGAAACATTCAAGTCAACTCACTGTAAATACATCTAATGCAAAAGGCTGAGATCTAGTGTTAACATTTTTATGGTTTATATATTTGATTGAAGCTGAGAACTGGGGGCCTGCCCATTAGCTCATCTGTTTAAGTGATTGCTTAAACAAAGCAGTCAGGTTCAGGACGCTGTGGTCCGAGCCCCAGATTCTCAAGCATTGCCAGACCTGCCCTGAAGGCATCCTGAGCCTGCCCCCCCTCCCTCGGAAAAAAAAAAAAAAATCCTTCTGAAGCTGAGAACTAAGGATAAAGCTTTGTGTACATGGTGAATTGAAATGGCTCATTCCAGGATAAACATGTTTCTTGTCTGGCTTCTACAGTACATACTGTCTCCAACTTAGTGTATTTTTCTGAATATAAAATGGTGAACATTTTGATGGCTTCTGTACCACCAAACCACTGGTTATTTTCTTGCCCATCATTCTGGGTTATTTCTCTGCAGCAGTTACATTATTGAGCTCCTGAGTGCCCTTAGATAATATCCTTTCTGTAATAAAACTCAAATCTACATTTACAATCTTTTTCTCTTTCCTGAGTTCTAAAGTATTTTCTATAACCACCTACACAGTCATCGTCATAAGTCTGTTTTGCCATCATGCAATCTTAAGATGTCTCCGATTTCCAAAGCAACTTGTCCCATGGTTTTACCATTTCACAATTCTCCTGGTCACTACAGGTTGAAATCCTATATGAAACTTTGATTTTTTTTTCTTTCTTTCATGTGATTAAGATGTTCTCTAGCTTTTATTTTCAAGGTTAATCTCCTTTGCCAATTTATTTCAGCTTTGTTCTACTGGTCAAATGAAGTGTACTCCACACTGCTGTGTCTCCCCACTTCAATCTGCTCTAGTAGTGGCTGCCAGATTAGTTTTCTCAAAGAGAAATACGAACTTGTCAAAAATTGTTCCTGGCTTCTTACAGTCTATTTAATGAAATCCAAATTTATAATTTCTCCAAAAAATACTCTTGATAAAATACCTCCAGCTTTTCAGACAGAATAAAATTCATTTTAGTTAGGTTGAAATAATTAAGTATATAAGGAAATGGGAAGATTGATATGTGCAGTAGGGAAAACTGTTGAGCACTTGTAAAACTGGATCAACTAATTTTATTGGACACATAATACGTGTACAGGACAATGAATTCAACGTAAATCAAAAGCAACTGAAAATAAGAAACAGACAAGAAAGAAATTTCTATTTGAAAGTGCAGATATAAAAGCAAATAGGAAAATATTCTCTCAAGGATATGGAAAGCACAGTATTATTTTGCCATATTTCTTCAGGATTCATAGCTAGTATTCCGTTTTGCACCAGGTGTTACTTTTTGAAACAGAGAAATATTGAGGAACATTCTTAGGAAAGAGAACTGGATGTCAAGTGAAGAAAATGGAAATAATTGCACGTTACATGAGATGTTATTAAAGAAGCTGGTGACACTTTCCTTGACTATGATAAGATTTAGAATGCTCTGAGACATCTTTTAAAGATACTCTAATGGTAAAAAAAAAAAAAAAGTTATTTCAAATTGTTCAGCATAGTCTAGACTACAACATTAAATCCAGTTTGGGGGAAAAAGATAGACTTACTGTATCTTCTTCACTTAAAGTAGAAAAGAAACTTCTTATAATTATTTCTGTCAAAAGACGACCTTGTAGTTCAGATGAAGTTTGAGCACCCCAAAGGCTATATCATGCATTGGCTTTTAATTCCCACGGCATGATATGAAGACCCTAGAAACTGAACTATTATATTTAGTAGGGAAGTCCTTTCTTTGGGGACTGTCATTAGAGCAGAACTCTCTTAATGGAATCGTGTGGCTTTATAAGAACGGAAAGAGAGAGTAGAAACCAAGATGTGCTGACTCAGACACACACACAGGCACGCAGGGGTGCTTGGGCCAGCTTCCCATCTCTTCTCGTGTGAGATCTTGTGTCACCTCAGGACTCTGCCAGAACGTGGGCCATCAGTGCATATAGAACCTTGGAAGTAGATCCAAAATGTGAGCTGCAATTAACTTTTCTTTAAAACAGAGCTGGTTTATGGCACTGCATTATTAGTAGAGGAAACAGAGCAATACAGAGGGATTAGTCACATTCAGGAGTAAGTCTGTATATATCATTACAAGTTTTAAATTTATTATGTGTAATGGCTTAGAAAAACAGGGTAAATTTAAGTGTCAGGGAAAGATGTTGAACTACACAATCTATATTATATCATACAATCCATGAGAGATGCCACTGTAAGACAGAGTAAGCCAATCTCTTTTAACTTTACCATAAATTTCCACCTGACAAAGTTATTCACTATCCACTATTTTTATTCTATACTACTACTCAATTTCTTTGCTCGGGTCTTTTTTTTTTTTTTTTTTTTTTTTTGGTTTGTCCTGATATGCACCTCGATGAATATATGCCATCATGTGTTACTGTACCTATTCTTTAGAGGTCCAACCTCAGTCATTTCTTCATTTTAAACATCTCCAAACTTAAATAATAGATGTGATCAGAAAATACAGTGAATTTTGCTACCAAAAGCCACCCAATGAAAGGCAGAGTTCTTCAATTTGAGAAACAAGAAAGAGCATGCCAGACTTATTAAGAGTGTTTGCCAAGTTTAAATTTGTTTAGTGCAGGCAGTTGGTTGTGAGTTAACAGGTCAGATGAGGTATGTTTTAAAGTGTTCCATAAGTCCTGGGTCACAAGCAACACATTTTCATTTATTTGTTAAATCATGCCATTTCAGATTCTATCTTTTTAAAGAATATAATCATAGGACACCAAACTGCAGTCTATGATAATGATCCAGAGTTTGAATTCAGAATTCTGAATGGAAATCACTCAGTTCTCCTTTTGTGAAAAAAAAATGTACATAAAGCAAGATCCAATATCAATGTATTTCTAACCTTAACAGACCTCCAGCTTCCAACAATGCAAAAGCTAAGAATTTGATAACATCCGAATCCCATAGAAGAGGGGTCCCTGCTCTGCTGTACCTACCTACCTGAAGACCCCGCTAGTGTATTTGGTGAATAGATTGATTTCTTTCATTCTGTTACTATATAAGTTCATGTAGCCTTCACAGTAAATTGAATCTGTTCTTAGGCTACTCATATTGGTGGCTTGGTCACTCATATTTGGCTCAGAATAAGTTTCTCTGTCTCTGTCTGTCTGTCTGTGTCTCTGTCTGTGTCTCTGTCTCTCTCTCTCTCTCT
>NW_004524629.1:8980470-8984477 GCF_000260255.1 Octodon degus
TTCCTCTATCTCTCCCTCCCTTTCTCTTGATTGACATCAGGGCCTCACACTGAGCTATGCCAAGCCTCTTATTTTGTTTTGAGACAGGCTTACTGAGTACTAAGTTGTACATTCTGGGCTTGAACTTGCAATCCTGCTGCCTCAGTCTCCCAGAGTTCCTGGAATACATGTATGGGATTTATGTTCTTATTTTCTAGAAATCAGAGTTGTTATTTTAAATTAACTTTATTCAAACTAGGCACATTTATTAAAAAAAAGACAGAAATTAATGTGACATTAAAAAATCTTGGTCTTCTCCTTTATTTTTTTTCTTTCAAGTTTAAAATAGAAATTGACTGGGGTTAATTCCAATAGTTGTAGATATGAAGAAACGAGAGATCAAACTAAAATAGAAAGAGCAAAATCTTTTGTTGGCTTTGAAGAGATGAAAGGATTAATTCACCCTAATTTATTTAAGAAATTGGTAGCTGACAGGACAGACTCAATAGCCATTGTTCCAGAGTAGTCATGGGGGTGAAATCCCTAGGGACATACCCTGGGATTCAGAGGAGCATAGTCTTTTTTCTTAAGGTAAGAGAGTTGTAGCTATTTCTTTCAGAGAGCAAAGGCAAAAGTTTGCTTTCTGTAGAAAAAGAAAAGGAAAGGAAAGCTTTGGTTAACATATGGATCTTTTAAATGTTGGTTCCTGGTAAGAAATTATAATAGATTAAAATAGTCCTTTACCATTTACAAGGTGTTTTATACACAAGGTATCTTTGATAATCATAATAAAGTGGAAAAGCAAGCATTATAATCCCCTTTTGCAGATAAGGAAACTCAAGGTGACAGAGGCTGAGTGGCTTATTATCCTGCACCAGGATTTTTAACATCCAGATTCAGTAATTTGTCCACTATCAAAAATTATTCAGCAGTAACTGGCTATGAAATTTTTAGCAGCCCATCAGCTTAACCACTGGCCACCTTGTGCCACAACTATGACATTTTTAAAATAATGATGTTAAATGAGAAATTTTGATCCTTTTATAATAGTGGAAAAGTACAAAGAGAAAATGAACTTAGAATAAAAGATTACTCAGTCTGGGGATATAACTCAGTGACACGGTGCTTGCCTAGAAAGTGCAAGGTCATGAATTCGATTCCTAGTACCCCTCCCCCACTTAAAAAAAGAATAAAGGATTACTAACTTCTAGTACGAAAACGAATTTTATCCTTCAGGGATCACCTCGAAGGTAAAAAACAAGCAAAGAAACACAAACAAAAGCATGTTCTGCATTTCACAGATGAGAGAATAAACAGGAGTGAAGAAAAAAGTGAATAAGTCTTAAAGAAAAAAAGGCTTTTATAGCCTTGCAGCAATGGAAGCTTGGATTGTTAAGAAGTAGAATACTATCATGATATAAAAAGAATTACAAGGGGCTGGGGAGATGGCTCAGTAGAATAAGTGCTTCCCTGGCAAGCTCAAGGGCCTGAGTTCAATCCTCGGTTCTGCAAAAAAAAAAAAAAAAAAAAAAAAAAAAAAAGAAAAGAAAAAGAAAAAAAAGAATTACAACGATAAGACCATTTTCAGTTTTACTAATGAGAAGAAACTGGTGATGGCCAAATTTAATTGATGTCAAAAAGAGGTTGGTATAGATTTTGGCAAAACAAGAATGAGAAATCCACCTTCTGAAGTGGTTCTGGAAGTCCAATTTCTTGCTTTATCAGTATGTTCTAAAATGTACTGCTACCAAACTCAGTCCCAAAGATAGGCAAGCTTGTAAAAACATTATGGTGTGCTCTTGCCCCCTTTCACTGGATCTGGAATCCTGGCTACCGTGTGACTCCTGGCTCTGCCCCAGAGTCAAATGACACATCTTAGACCTACTCAAGACAAAAGAGGACACGTAGAGCTGCTTCAGAAAGTAGTAGGAATGATGATAAAAGGGAAAAGCTCCCTCAGAAAAATGATGCTTTTTAAAAACTTTGTGCTTTTGAAACTGCCTAGCTCTGTAATTGCTTCTTGGCTCTGTAATTACTTTCTTGACCCCTTTGAACACAAAAGCATAACCTAACATACCGGATGTCTTATTGGATCTGGCTTCATGATCACTAATCTAGCCTTATAACCCATGATCCCACCCTGCTAGGCGATCAGAGAGCTGCCAGGATGTCCTGTCTTGTCTCTGTCTCCCCTGCTTATGGATCATATAAGAGCACTGGCCCGCAGCACGGGATGCCTGACTTTCCTGTGGGAAATGATCCTGGCCAGGACCATTGGGGTAAAATAAAACTGTCCATCACCTCCAAATCTTGGGTGTCATTTCAGTGTTTCTGCTTGCTATAGCAGTGAGATAAGTATGTTGAAGGTGAGAGGGAATATTCTGAGGAAGATTAATGGCAAAGAGTCTCACTGCAATAATTTTTCAAAAAATGTCATATATTCACTGCATTTAAACATTCATTTATTTTTTGATAGCACAATGTATTTAAAATAAGAGAAAAAAATCATATGATCAGAGAGATTAGACCTAGGGAAGCAGGGCAAGAAGGAAAGAAAGGGAACAAAGAAAAGATTGTGCTGGTCCTATGGGAGGTCCTCCATCCCTCCTAGAGCAGTGCTTAGCTTGAACTTGTATTTATCTTAGGACATGTTATGGTTTTGTGTCTAGGTGTCCCCCAAAGCCTCAGATAGTCATGGGGCAGCTTCTGGAGTTTGTGATTATTATGGGTGTGAGTGCTGTATCCGCCATGGGGAAGGTAATTTGCATTACAATGTAAGAAGGGGAGAGGGGCTAGCTAGCTGCCTGAGCTGCTGCCACCCCTTTTGCCTTCTTCTCTTTTTGCAGTGCCGTGAACTGCTGCTCTGTGCTGCATGTGCCACACTGCTTTGGAGCCAGCTGAGTATGGACTAAACATCCACTAACTGTGAGCTAAACAAACCTTTCCTTCCTTCATTTTGGGTCTGGGGTATTTGTCCTTGCAATGAGAGAAGAGTAACAGACAGAATTTGGCACCAGGAGAGTGGGGTTAGTGCTGTGACTACCTGACCATGTGGATTATAAGACTTTGGGAATGGCTTATGGGAAGAGATAGGAAAGGTTCAGAGATATTGTCTACAAGAGAAGCACTAGAACAGCTTCAGCTGTTCTGTGTGGGAGATTCTGGTCAGAGCTCAGAAGACCAGAAAGCTATAGAAATCCTACCTGTGGGCTGGCCAGATAGTTTAGCAGATTAAAGTACCTGCTTAGGCAGATGCAGGGACCTGGGTTCGATCTCCAGTGCCATAGTGCTGGCCCCACCTCTGAGGTGTGCTGAGAGGGCAATTGAGACTGGGCGTGGTAGCACATGCCTGAAATCCCAGTGCTTGGTAGGCTGAAAACAGGAGGATTGCTCCAAGTTTGATCTGTTTAGTGAGACCCTATAGATGCTTTATTAAAAATAAAAAAAATAAAGAAAAACAGAAATCCTGCCTGTAAAGACCACACTGGGGTTGTTTCTGTTGGGAAGAAGGACTGTACTGGTTGTTAGACTCCAAGTGAGTTGTGTTATGGCTTCGCAGAAAGTTTGTCTGAATTTTGATCATGTCCAGAGACTTTGCCTGAGACTGGGATTAAGCACAGTTGACTGATTAATCTGGCAAAGGAAATTTCAAGGCCATCAAATATTGAGCCACTGGTATGGCTATTTTGAGAGATTTTAGTCAGATTTATGTTGAGAATCAAGAGAAAAGAGCCCAGCAGGATAATTTAACATGTTGTGAGTTTAAGGGCCTGCAAGATATCTCAAGGGCCAGTGAGATAGCTCAGCAAACTAAGCACCTGCTTAGGCAAGCACAGGGACCAGGGTTCCATCCCTGGCACCACATGCCTCACTAGTTCCGCCCCTGAGTGCACTGAGCCAGCAACAGAGTCTGGGTATGGTGGCACATGCCTATAATCCCAGCACTGGAGAGGCTAAAAACAGGAGGATCACTATGAATTCAAGTTGCAGAGTGAGACTAGGCACACACACACACACACACACACACA
>NW_004524629.1:8984577-9042994 GCF_000260255.1 Octodon degus
ACCCCAAAAAACTAAAATGTGAGTTGGGCCAGAAAGGAAGCTCCAATAAAACTGTGGTCAGCAAAGACAGAGCCAGAGAAGATCTTCACTGCCTGGAAGGAACTAGAGAATACACAGGATGGCCTGAGGGCATCACAGGAGACAGGAGGTCTCTGCCCTATGCAGCCTCAGAATTGCGAGGGAGAGAGACTTTGCCGTGAGGGGAAAGCTGCAGAGCCCCATGTTCCAGAATGGCTCAGGCATGGAGAATTTATTCCTCAAAATCAGGGTCAGAGTGCTCAGTGATCCAGGCACTCAACCCCTGCAGCCAAGAGAGAAGAAAGCCTGACTACTGCTCCAGCTGGCAGCAGACCTTGGCATGATGCACATGATGCTGGTTTTAGGTGCAGGCAGAATGCAAGAGTTCTAAAGTTAAGAAGGCTCCCACCTTGATTTTGGAAGGCTTGGAAAGCCATGCAGTGTGTACCTGAGAGGGCAGTGTGTGAAGCAGAGAGGAAGAAGCTTGACTTACAGTGGAAACCTTAGAAGTCTGGAAAAGCCAGGAACATGGATCATCTAAAGGAAACTGCAAGGAGGGAGCAAAGCTGGCTTGAAAGACAACGTGGGAGCTATAACTGGCCAAAGTGCCATACGGTCGGAACCACATAGAGCTCACAATTGGCCACAGATTGCTTCAGATGTTCCTCATGGAGACACAGGACTTGATGTCTGCCCTTCTGTATTTTAGACTTGTGTTGGTCCTAGTGCTTTGCATTCACCTGTTGTTTGTACCTTTTGGAATGGTAATGTTTACCTTGCGCCTTTGAGTGTTGGATGTGTTTAACTTTTCATTTGTACAGGAACTCCCAGCTAAGAGTTTGCCTTGGGTTTGGAGGAGACTTGAGCCTTAGAATTTTCACCAATGCTGAAACTTTTGGGACTTTGGCAATTCTTGGAGGTGGACTTAAATACCTTTCGCATAAAGGATGTGCGTGAGTCTTTGGGAGTCCAGGGGTAGAATGTCATGCTTTATGTATTGGTGCCCCCCAAAGCCTTATGCAGTCATGGAGTTATGGTTTGTGTCTAGTTGTCCCCCCAAAGCCTCATGCAGTCATGGGGTGGTGACATCTAGAGTTAGTGATGTCTTAGTACTGCTGGGATTATGGGTGTGTGTACTTCCTCCAGCCTGGGGCAGAAAGTCTGAATGCAGTATAAGACAGACAGAGAGACAGACTCTCTCTCTCTCTCTCTCTCTCTCTGGTGCCATTGTTCCACTGCCATGAGCTGGATGCTCTCTGTCCTGTGACACTCTGCCTTGGAGCCAAATATGGACTGAAACCTCTAGTAACTGTGAGCTAAATCAACCTTTCCTTCCTTCATTTTTGGTGTGTGGTAATTGTCCCAGCAAAGAGTGAAGAGTAACTGAGACACATGGGGTGGCTTCTGGAGTTTGTGATTGATTGTTGTGGGTGTGGGTGCTGCACCCGCCCTGGGAAAGGTAATTGGAATTACAATATACAGAGGAGAGAGGGGCTAGCTAGCTGCCTGAGCTGCTGCCACTCCCTTTGCCTTCTTCTCTCTTTGCAGCTGCCTTGAACTGCTGCTCTGTGCTGCATGTGCCACTCTGCTTCGGAGCCAGCTGAGTATGAAATAAAACCTTCAGTAACTGTGAGCTAAACAAACCTTTCCTTCCTTCATTTTGGTGTTGGGTATTTGTCCCCTACAGTGAGAGAAGAGTGAGACAGGAGGGATAGTTAGAAGAAGAGAAAAGGGAAGGTGAAAATGCTGATTGCAACAGTGGCAGATTAGGTGGTAAAGGAGGTGAGAAGCAGCCAGGCATATTGTGGGATTTACAAATTTTAAGAGTTAGAGACTTCTGACATATCCATGGGAAATCTATAAAAGATATTCCAGAAGAGTTTGTCACTGTAACTTTTCTCTCATTGCTGAGACAGAATGCCCAACACCCAAAGTGAGAGGAAGAAAGATTTATTCAGCTCACAATTTGTAGGGGTTTCAGTCTATAATCAGATGGCACCAAGGCAGGTTGGCTTGGCAGAGGTACACTGCCAGTTCATGGAAAACAGAAGTAGAGCCAGTTCATGGAAGGCAGAAAGCACCAAAAGCAAGAAAGCAAGGTGAAGATAAGCCTGTTTCTGTGCCTTTATTGTGCCCATGTTACTGGGATTAGGGTGGCATCAAACCAATCCATACATACATTTAGTAAACACATATCCATAGTCCCAGCATCGCACCATGAATCAATCACACACTCTAGATCCAGCCACCCCTGAGAAAGTCCCACTTATGACTGCGTGAAGCTTTTGGGGGACCTCTAGACACATACAAATATTATAACAGAGTTACATACAAACATTTCCTAGCAGCAGTGTGGATTTATTTGATATTAAAAAGCATGGCTTTGATGGTTTACATGATTTTCTTTGGAAGTATCATTGAACCCAGGAATTAAGTAGTGGCTATGATCCACACTAGAGGTTTAGTAATCTCTCATCTTGGAATAACTTGGGAATAAACTTTCAAGTAGGATGAATGAATCTTTATTCTCTAAAATCTCCAAAAGTGAGTAAAAGTCCCTTTTCAGCACTGTGATTCCATGACTAACACTGATCCTCGTACATCACATTTCTCTACTCTAACTAGATAAGGAGCAGATATCATTTTTTATAATCATGGTATAATTTCCAGCCATTCAAATGCTTCAACATACAGTAGGCATTTAATAAACATTTGTTAATTCTAAATGCAAATATGCTCTAGAGCGATTAAAGCTTTCAGTGAGTCTTCTATTATTTCTTTAATTATTAGCATATTGTTTTCACTATTTTTTTTACCTAGGCCATTAAGTTAAACTCATAAAATCTTATGTTTAAAGTCAATTTGCATTTCAATTTCCAATATTTTAGAACATAGAATTCCTTGTCTTTTCTTAAATTAAGCTGGTTGTACAAATATGTAAGATGGCTCATCAGAATCCAAGAGTTTATCTTAATATTGGGAGAGATTTTTGACAGGTAGGAAAATATTCCTTCAAGTTTTCAGACTGTTAATCTTTTGTCAATTCATTGCCCTCTTAAAAAAAATCCCTTTATTTGAACTGTAAATTTATTACCACTTCCATTCTTACAAAATTCTAAAAATAGATTAAACTTTTAATTGAATTTAGTTTTTGTAATTACTCATTACAATTTTGAAATCTTCCACAGTTCCTTAGAACTTCTAAATATATAATGTTTTATATTTCCTCAACATCTTATTTGTCTTCATAAAAGTATTACAGTCATTGCTTGGTTTGGAGTTTGCATTATAATTTATAATTATTTCTACTATTGAGATTATAAATCTTATAAATCTATAAATCTTAATTTCTACTTTGAGATTATTGACACTTGGAAATATTATGTACTGTATTTACTGTTAGAGATATTCTTTCCAACTTTGATTTTATAAGAACACAATGGAAAACACTGAAATATAGTAAGTTCACTGATCCATTTTGGAACTCTCAGATACCTTGCATAATTATGGAGATTTCTGGATTATTATCTGTTCCAAATCTTTTGAGGTTCACCCACCTCTATTTTCCATTTAAAGGAGACCTTAGTCCTTACAACTTCAGAAAGAACAAGCCCCCAGGTCCCAGCTGTGCTCCTTTTTTATCCCCTAATCTGAGTGATCTCACTCACCTCCTAAGGCCACGTATCTTTTGCTGTTCTCTGTTGCATGAAGTGGCCTTTATGCTTCAGAAAATTTAAAGGTCATTTTCCTTTCTTTGAAACCTCACTACATTTTGTAACTTACAGTTTCAGTTGCAATAAAAGAAAACAGAGAGGTGAATTGTTATTTCACTGGTGATAACCAGAGCTTTAAAGAGCACCTTCTACAGTTGTTTTCAACCCTGGGTCACAATGTCAGTGTCCTAGACTGAGCCCCCTGCCCATTTAAAGCCCATAAACCATAACCCAACAATGGCATGATATTTCTGGTTTAAAATGAATGTTGTTCCATAAGAAATTGCTGCTTTATGGAAAATACACATAAAAAGAAGTAAAAGGGTAAGCTCAGTGCCAATATAGAGTGAAAATTACATTGCAATAGGGCTAGAAGTTCCTGCTCTCGAAGGTAAGATCAGAAAGATGGCGGGGAAATAATATCCAGTAAGAATTTATGGTAATTTTTTCTCACAAAAATCATTAGATATTTATGCAAATTTTGGCATTTTCCAGTAAAGAGACTCAGTGAATTAGGTTTTGAGCTTCTGTTTGTTTCCATTTGACACTGTGATCTTAAAAAGCTTTGTATTTTATAAAGCTAAAAATTCACATTTTCATAACCAATTAAACCTCTAGTTTTTTTGTAGAATTACACAAAATTTATAATCATATTATACACCTCAGTGTGGCCTGTTTTCTGTTTTCAAACATCAACAAATTATTATTCGTGTGAAATTAATACTGATTGGATGATATCTGATTGCTGTGTATTCTGATTGGCCATTTATTCAGAAGCATGCAGGTGACTTGAATTGCTTTGTGCCTTACTCAATACTGTTCTTCATTCTCTTGCAGATTTCTGAGAGCCTTATTTATTTAATAGAACAGCAATAACCACTCCTACCCAATCTACACATTAGAATTCTAACAGAGCCCTTGTTTCCTTCTGTCATAGTTTTCCAATTCCTGGGATATAATATATGACTTCCCTAAATTAAAGGAGTTTAATTTAGTTCAAAGGTTTTGTATATTCACTCCATAGTTTGCTGCTCTGAGACATAAATGACATGGTGAAATGACATAGCAAAGGAGATGTCTCCTCACAGCACCTGGAAAGCAGAGTGAGGAAGCCTGAGCCAGGACAATGCACCCTTCCAGGCCAAAGCCCAGCGACCTGTCTTCCAAGATCAGCTACAGCCTCCTGTCAGAACCCTCAGCTAGAATTAATGCACTGCTGAGAATAGAAACTCCTGACCCTCTCACCTTTAGAATGACCTGCATCTCAACACACCAGATTTCTATGGAATATTTTATCTCTGAATCACAGTACTTCCCAACTTTCATGGCAGAAATCTAGGTAGGAAAATTACACTACTATTTTTATATAGTCTTTAAAATAATCTCATGATAACCTTTCTATAAATATCAAAGGAGCCCCTATCTGTTTTTGCATTGCTAACAAATGGAAAACATGATCCAGAATTCCAAAATATACCCATTTTAATCACTTCCATGATATTGGTCAAATACTTTTTTCTTTAGAAAAGAAAGGCAACTTTGGAGCCATCAATACCTGCAGATTTCATTCATTTTTGAAGGAAAGAAAAACTATGCAAGAGAACTTAATGATCACTATCAATCCACTCTACACAGAGAGAAGGAATAGAGTTGAGATATTCCAAGGTGTACAATCGTTATTGGTAGGAGAAGCAAGAACATCTTTACACAACAGATGGATATGACAGAAGTCAGGAATGTGAGACAATTGCAGGAAATACAGAGAGTATGGCTCCTGCCTGGGAGTTCTCTTTGCCAAGTTCTCTAACTTCCTACTTTAGCAGCAGAGCTCCCAGATCATCTGGGTGCCTATGATCAGCCCACGCTGATTTTGCACTTTGTCTCACATGCTACAAATTATTTATTGAAATATTTATTTATTTTAAATAAAGTGACTGGCCTCTTCCAAATTGCCTGTGGTTCTTCTGACTCATAAATCAGTGAAACAGCTGAGAAGTGAGACCCACCAGAATGTCAGTGCCTCGGGTTCCATTTTTTCACCTTTTGACTAGTTCCTCAGTTTTTAAAACTTACACATGTTTTATTCTGTCTCTGCTCCTCTTTTTCCCTCTAAAGTGCCATCCTCCAACCTTCCTTCTCTCCAATTACTATCAGCGCTGACTGTAATTTTCCTTTTATCTCTCTTATTGTCTCAGCCAGGACTTTTCATGGATGTGAGAATTCTTATTTTTAACACTTCCTCTTTTTCTGTTTATCTGCCTGTCACTGTCTTTGTTGCCTCAACCTCCTCCCGTGGGTGCACCCTTATCTCCTTTCTCTGTCTTAACAATCACAGCCCACATTTCTTTTTTAAATAAATCTATTTGAAGACAAAGTATGAACAACTTATCAGAAAGGTCAGTTGAGCTTCTATAGCAAATGATGCTAAAGAAAATAAAATATTCTACTCTTTCCTTTCTGCCCTCACCAACATCAAAATACAATAACAAAAAAATTCCAAATTAAAATCCTGCTTTTAGAGACAAAAAGGGAAAACAAAGATAGGTCATTTGGGTCACCAAGGAAAATTACATCTCAGGTGGCATTTAGCTGTATCAATAAAGAACTAACGACTAAATTACAGAGCACATTCTGTTTGTTTGGTTTGTGCTCTGCAGTGTAAAATTCCTGGTAACACAACTATTTACAGAAAGAGCCACTCTTAAGTCCCATTTTCCAGGGTCAGGAATTAATGCATAGGTAGGCCAGTAGACCTACTGAGTTTGTGAGGGGAAGCAGAGCCATGAAAGGACAGGTCCTAGAGAAGACTATAAATTATTAGGTATGGCCTTTCACACTGGGGGCCCACAGAGAGAAGGAGCCAGTTAAGAAATGTGATTTTAGACTTATGCCAAGGCTAAGGCAGAGCATCTCTATGTCCACACAAAAGTAGTAATGCTAACTTGCAGGCACTGGCAAACTGTGGATGGGTGCTAAAACAACAATGACACGTGCAATCTGGTGATAGAACAATCATTTCACAGCAGTGAGGAAAATAAACTGGAGGGTTTCAGACAGAAGATAAGGAGAACATCGAGGAGACTTGCAGAGAGCCTGAGAGGACACAGTAATAAATTGAAAACAAGCAGAGAGATTAAATTCAGATAAAAATATTTAAATCACAAGCAGGGGCACAATTTGGGTTACAAGAGCAAGTATCTAGAAGGACTCTGGGTTGTCACCCACACTTTTGGTTTAGATAGCGCTATTGACCAGGAAAGAAAATTCCAATGTAAAACCCTATATGAATGGGAAAGATGTTGTGTTTGATTTTGACAAGCTGAATTCAAGTTCATCATGTGAAATAGGATGGGGTTTCCATCTTAGATTTATATGTACAAGCTCGGGGTCTAAACTCTGAGGTGGATGAATGCTTAAGTAAGATCATCCAAGAAGAATAGGTACCATATGAAGGATCAGCTATTGTCATTAGTTCTACAATTGTTAAATATTTATTAGGGGCTTATGATTAGGAGTTTAGCCACGCGGTTAAAATAAAAAAAGGAAAGATTCTTGTGGACTCATTTATGTATTCACTTTTACCTTTAATAAATATTTATTATGTGATTATTGCTAGGAATCGAGAACACTAGATGGAACGACAATGCTGCTATGGGGAGGGAAAATAATTTAGGTCTTTTAGGAATGAACACTGCAGCACAGGAGATGTGACTCATTTTGAGGCTGAGTCAGCAGATGGGTAGCATGTCCCAAAGAGGGAGATACAGGTTTTGAGGAAAAGGACATATAGGTCTTAGGTAAAGCAATTGGCATGCATGTAGTACAAACATATAAGAGTGCTTGTTATGTTCCATAGATAGGGGAGATTCTTGTGATTAGAGCTTGGAGTATGTGTGGAATAGTTTGCCATGAAGCTAAAAATGTAGATGAGGCTCAGATTGTAAAAGGCCTTGTAAGCAAGAGTGAGGAGATAAACTTTGTCCTGAAGTCACCCAAGCTAGAGATACTTCATTTGTAGACTCAGGTGGTCACTTTAGTGAGAAAGGATTAATTACAGAGAACCTAAAGTTTTGAAATAATCGGGCTAGGGAGATAGCTCAGTGGTCTATGCACCTGAGAAATTAGACATGGTGGTGCACACCTGTAATCCCAGCACTGGGAAGGCTGAGACAGGAAGATCACTAGGAGTCCAAGCTGTGTAGCGAGACCCTGTACCAAAAACATACCTAAATAAAAAGACTTAAAAAGAGTTTTGAAATAATGAAGATAATTTAGAATTTGTCATGTAAGGCATTAATGTTTTAGATAATAAAAATGCAGTACCAGGAACATATGTCTGTTATGATAAAAATGTACAATGGGACACTGGCTTATAGGGTAATTGATGAGCCAACTAAAAAGTGGGTGGCCAGTTAGACTGGACATACATAAGTAGGCTTGGTAAATAGTCTACTGTTTTACCAAGCAGTAAAACAGTCGTATGTTGCTTAATGGTAGGATATGTTCTGAGAAATGTGTTTAATGCTTTCATTGTTTTCTGAGTATAAGGGAGAGCCCTTGCTCAAAATAAGTCAGCTGCAGCATCACCAGGTGATGTAAGGCTCTAGGCTCTGGTGCTGCCTGCTTGTTTGTCCACTGATTCGCTTTCATACTTTTGCAGCAGGTAAGTCCAAGACCTTATCATGAAAAGTTCCATAGCAAGGCTCTTGAAGTGAAAACCCGATGGCTCCTGCCAAACTTCTACATTCACAGAGACAAATTTGGCACCAAATTCTCTACTTCCCCTCCATTTAGACTGTAGGCTTATCTGTTCAACTGTTATCTCCCATGACTGACACTAAAACACCTGCAATCAACCACTTCTGGATTCCCAGCCACAGACACTGAAAGGTAACAAAGGCTTATTGTCTTAAGCTGCCAAGTTCTAGATGAACTTGTTACTCAGCTATCTCTAATGAATATGGTTGCTCCAGGTTTAAATATCACACTGTTACTCTGATGTGAGAAACCAAAATGGTAGGTAAGAACCAAAATGTACCTATTGATACTGGAAAACAAAAGAAATGTATAATTTGGAGGGGGAACAAAGGCAGGTAGAAGTAGGAAAAAAGGAGAGTAGAAGGGAAAAATGGAAACAGAACTTGTGCAAGTGAAGAAGGGCTGAAGGGAGAGGAGATTGGGACAAAAAGAAGAATAAAGATACATCATGTACAAGTATGAATTCACTATGATGCATGTGATCATTATGTATGTCTAAAGTGTACCAATAAACGTTAATTTAGAAAATGAATAGAGTCATTTTTAGGAAGAAATGAATAAAGGAAGAGCTGTTAAATCTGCCAGTAGAAACAAAGAAAGTCCAGGAAATCAGGTTAGAGAAGGATATTTAGCCAACTGCCTCCTTATCCCACATGGTATAAAAGATGAGATTTTTAAAGATTTAAAATAACATGAAGCTAATAAAATCTATTAATTGATTAAAAGAACTCAGGAAATGATCATATTATTGTAAAGGGCTCAAGGCAGCTGGCATTATACTGGATGGAGAAGTAACAAACAATTTACAAAGCCAAAGAAGTGCAACAATCTTTAGAACAATTTCCAGGGTCCACATTGAACACAGTTATTGATACATGTTATTGGCAACAAGCAAATAATTCAGAAGTCTACTATAATGTAGAAGGAAATCTATAACCAAAGGAATCATGGCCTCAAACCAAAAAGACCAGAACTTTAAAAAGGCCAGATATGTAGGGAAAAATATTTTTTGAGTATACTTTTTGAATTTGTATTTAATTGAGAAACTGGTTGAAGAATTTCATTGCTAGATATTTTTAAAGCCCCAAGGCCTTGAGTATGAGGGAAATTGAAAAGTGGTACAGGCTCTGAGAAGAGCATGCTTCTAAATTCCCACTTCATATGTGATAAAGAGAATGGTGGGCAAATGAAATCCTTAACTTTACAGGAAAGATCTCAGAGCATCTGAGAAATAAGAGAGGAAAGAACAGAAAATCAGAGACTTAACACCAGCCCTATCTTACCACAGGTAAAAGCACATTTATAACACCCAAAAGAATTTTGGTACCGCTTTGGCAAATCTCCAATATGTACTGCTGTTCAAGGTTTCCTAGTTTATTGAAACTTTCCTCCAATTACTGTTATTTATTTTTTTAAATGTATTTAGTACAGGGTCCACAGGATCTCACTACACAGATTGGACTCATAGTGACCCTCCTGTTTTTCAGCTTCTGAAGATCTGGGATTACAGGTGCACACCACCATGCCCAGTCTCATTCACCATCTCAGCATGCCCCAGGGGCGGGACCGGCTTGGCAGGCTGGGATCGAACCCTGGCCCCTGTGTCTGCTTATGCAGGTGTTATAATCCTCTAAGCTATCTGGCAGGCTTGAAACTTTCCAATTTCTGTCCCACTGATTAGCTTAGGTATGTGGGAGGGGAGAAGACAGAACACTCATACTTTCATTTCCTTGTGTTCTAGACAGTGACGGTTTATGTGGGGATGTCATGTGTAAGGCTGCAAGCACTGTTGGATATGGCCTTGGACTTGGAGATGCAGGCCGGGGCTGGATTTCTTCAGTTGTGGAGTAGGCGATCATGTACCTAGTTCTCTGCAGGTCCAGAGGGCTGACTATAGCAGAAAAAATGCTTTGTATTTATCAACTGTCATTTCATTTCCTTCTTCCTGAGCATAAGCAAGCCCATCTTCATGAGCCTCCTTGGCCATTAGGTAGGACCACATGAACAAGTTCTGGCCAAGGAATTATGAGTAGAAGTGGAATCCTTTCTCTGACTGAGTTAGTTACAAGTTTGTGCCCTCCTGGTTCTTCTCCATCACAGAGGCCAGATTCACACAGCAAAGCTACAGGTTGGATTAGACAAAAGGCCAAAGAGTCTGTTTCAAAACTGTGTTAAGCAATGTTAATTGAAAATTCAAGGATTGGAGTGGCAGCATGAGTCTTCCTGATTGACGTAAATTTCTTTTTCTTCACACTGCACAAGAACAGTAAAAACAACTACTACATGAGTAACACTGATCAATGTAACATCTTGAAAATTCAGGAAGCATCCATCAGATAGAATATAGTTTCACAAATGTTTCTTTATAAAAGAGTGTCTTGGATGATGTGTCAATCCATGTGTGTGTCATGATATGATTATGAGTCGACAGTGCCTCAATCAACTGAGCTTTGCACTACACCTCCAAAAATATTCCTCAGATGTGGGACTAAAAATGTAGATGAATTTTGCAGTACGGAGAAAGCGCCTGATACCAAACTTCTTTCTATTTAAACAATCAGTGGAATAGCATTTCTGTCATTGACTACCTAATAGTCTTCAGACTATGCACATCTTTTGCTCTAAGTCTTCTCACTGGGGGTTTAGTTTGCTTCAGTGTGCACACGGCAGCACAAAGCTCAGCTAAGAGTCATGATACCAAGATGGCAGGATACAGTGCTAGTGATTGCTTAATCAGTGAGTTCTCAGTCTCCCTTCTCAAACCAAATTGAAACACGTATCATCTAATAAAAGAGAACAAAATGTTCATGGGTAAAACAGTTTTGATAGCAATTAACTATGTGTGGACAAATGATGAAACCTGCAGGTAGAGCATAATTCTGGAAATTAGAGAGCAACACAATTAAATGGATGGATGTCTTTATATATTTTTTCAATACCTACATTTTTATTATCAAAATAATAATTTGAATAGTCAATACGACTGATATTTTATAAGCAGGAATTGCTAAGAACTGAGAGACAATCATTAGCCACATACCTTTCCTCGTTTTCTTCTGCAGCACCTTTTCCTGTACTGTTAGGATAGTCTTAAAAGTACATTTGAACTCTTTCATCCTTTGAGGTGTGTTGACTCCCTTTCTCTTGCTATTTCCCCTGTCACCAATAAAACTGTTAAGATTTTCCTACATAAGATAACTATAGACAATTCATTTCTTAAAGGGCATTTAATTTTCACACTAAATGAGTTTTTTAGAGGATGAGAGTACAGTTCAAATTATGTGCCAAACATACCTGGAGAAAAGTGAAAGAAATTTACAAGGAGAGAATAAACAAAAGCGAGAAAGGGGAAAATGAGAGCTTATGGTCTACATAAAGTGCAGAGAAAATGAATGCTAGCTGAATTCCTTGTGATTTTCTTTGTTAACGAAACATCAATCATCACTATAGGATGTCTTGTGCTTCACACTGCATGCTCAGAAGACATTTTCCTTTCCCCTGAGGCAGTGGTGATTTACCTATGGTGCGTGTTTTGTTAGCCTTACTTTTAAGATAAAAATATGTTAATACATGAATTGCTTTTCCTAAAATAAAATTTCAGTATTCAGGTTTAATTGCAGTGTTGACAGTTTGCAATCAAGAAGTTGGTTTGGGATTGCAGTTTGGGCACTGCGTATCTAAAAAGCTTGGCATCAACCAGTTAAGGTGCTGGTATCTGACAGACACTACATTCAATGAGTAGATTGGAGTAACGATAAAGCTTTCCACTGCAGATGAGGGTGGGCAGTGAACAATACATTAGTATTATAGCTGACTGCTAACTTTCAAAAGGGAAGGAAATCTTCATTGGATTTCGTCAATCTGTTGTAGTTGGAAAGTGTTCTATCACAAAACTAAGTTCACATCATCTGTCTCTTTCACATTGCTAAAGAAAAACTGTATGCCAGGATTTCTTGGTGCAGTCTAATATATAAGTTGTGATCAGAATATAGAGTGAATTTTTAAATTTTAAAAATTTATTGGAGTAAAAGATATATTGCCACCAGTTTCTCTTAATCACCCTCACTCTGAACCCACTTATCTTTTCATCTTGCCATATTCTGAAACAGCGCTGGAAAAAGTCTTCTTTTGTGAATGTCTTTAGCAGGTGTGATAAAAAAAAATCTGATGAATGTTGCTGCCAAGTGCAATCCAATAGAAAGGCAGCCCCATGGATATATTATGGTGTGTTCTCACCCACATTATTCAGCAGCACAGGCTGTGTACAACTTCAGAATCTTCCCCAAAGTAAAAATCATCATGAAAGATAAATGTTTTGAATTAGTTTAGGACACTACAGCCGATATGAGAGTACAACTGAAGACATTCATTAAAGAGACCTCTAGAACTATTCAGAAAGTGGCAAGAATGATGGAGTCCTGTGTTCAAAGTGAGGGGGGTGTTCTGTGGGGGATTCACTGTGATGTGTTTGTCATTGTAACAAACTCTTAAAATATTAAATCTTACCTGTATTTTTAATCACGCCTCCTATTTTCATATTTTATAAGGGCTTTTAATGTATTTTCAGGAAAAAAGTCCTCCTTGGCATGTACTTAATTTTCTCAATTCTTAGATGGAAAGTGGACTGAATTTTGTTATTGCTGCTTTCTAAGTGTTAGCATTAGTTATGATAAGTGAATCAAATGAACACATGTGAGCTGCGGCTCCATGTAGAGCACATCAGGGTGACTCAGGACGAACCCAAGATCCTGTTAGGATCAACTGATACTAGGCAAGTCATCGAATAGAGAACTTCATGTAAAGAGATGAGGGCTATGATATAAATGGACCAAGGTTGTAGCATAGGACAGACACTCAGAATGAAAGTTTGATTTAAAGAGCTTTCTGAACTGAGTGTGTTCAGATTGTGCACAAAGGAGATGTGTGTGTACCTTAGGAGGGTACGGTAATTCTGGGTCTCACTCAGCCAAGTTGGCCAGGCTGAGTTCAAAATTGCAATCCTCCTGCCTCATCTTCCCAAGGTAATGAAATTATAGGGATGTAGAGAGAATCCAGTGCTTAAAGAGCTTCCACACAGCTGACAGCAGTTAAGAACATTCCTTCATTGACTCCTCCTTGAAACATAATCCAGTGAGTAGGATAGAAATCTCCCTGCTCTTGAGCCTTATTTGTCATAATTATGCATCTTTAGGGTTTCATAATGACAAATTTAATCACTTTGCCGTTTAGAGGACTATAACAGCCAATCATGATAATAGGTTTGATATTTGGTAGAAACCATTTAATGCCCAAGGGCCCTTATTCTGAGCCTCTTGATGCTACTTCAATTTGACAGGCAGCTTCTGATTAGCGCATGTTGCAAAAACCTTTAGTAAAATGCTCATTTCTTTTAAATAAACTCTATATGACCTAGTAGTAGACATCTTAGTTTACATAGGTCACTATGCAAGAGAAGGGTTTGCTTTAAATTGCTTACATTCCTCCAAGTCACCTATTATATTTATATGAATATACCAACATATACCAACAAGCTTCTACTGCCTCAAGAATTCCAAGTGCAGCTGGGTTCTAATTGACAGCTGATAATGTGCCAGGACTTCCAAATCTAGTGCTGCTGCTAGCATGAGTGATTTTGGGAAAGTCTCTAACCTTATCTATCTAAAGTGGAGCACTTTTTAAAATAATGAACTGCGCTACCCAATAACTTGTCACTTTAAGATGAAGAGGAGCAACACAAGATCCTAGGATATTAGTTCTTATTCTGCAGTGGACGTAAAGGCCTTGGGGAGAGTCCTTTTAAATACAGATTCCTGGTGCTTGTCCTCAAGGGCTCTTATTTATTATAACTTTGGGAGGGATCCTAGAAATGTCATTTAATAAACACTGGAGTGATTTTGCTATAACTACCACAGGATTATATTTTGAAAAACATTGAATAAAGCCTATTACTGGAGGACTGCCTACCACAAAGACTTCCTAGTATTTTAAACTTTGTAGCACACATTGCAAGACATTTAGTAACATGCTAAGATTGTTGAAATGAACTGTGACCTAGTAGCACATAGCTTGCCTATAAGGTTGTCAGGTAAGAGGATTTTTCTTTAAAAATCACTTTATACTTAACCCTGTAATCCACAATATCTTTGTTTGTCAAACAGGGATAGTAATAAAAATATGATATGTCTACACAAGTTAAATGATATATACATATCATTAAAATTATTATTTCATTATTAAATGTTATTAAATTAAATGACATACAATATCCATGTGCATATAGTCTGCAAAAAAGCATACATTAAGAAAAGAAAAACTTATATAAATATTTCAAAATTAAATTTATTTATTTTAATTTTTCTTTATTTAACTTTTTGTATTTTAGGGAAGGGTTACAGGGTGTTCAGAGTCTCGTTATTAGATAAGATTCATAGTAATCCACCTGTTCAATAGCCTCCCAAGAGCTGGGATAACAGGTGCATGACACTATGCCCAGTCTCAGTTGCAGCCTCAGTGTGCTCTGGGGGTGGGGCTGGCATAGCAGGCTTTAATCCACTGAGCTATTTAGCCAGCCTTAGAAATCAAATTTATTTTTAATTAAAAAATATTTTATTTGGTACAGGGTCTCTCTATGTAGCTTAGACTCACAGTGATTCTCCTGTCTCAGCCTTTCCAGCTCTGGGATTACAGGTGTGCACCATCACATCCAGTTTCAGTGGCCTGCACTGTGTGCCTGGGGTTCATGGACCAGCATGCATGTGGTACCGGAGACTGAACTTCGGTCCACTGTACTTCCCAGGCAGGTACTTAAACCACTGAGCTATCTCCCCAGCCTTTCAACACTAAATTTATTGAGACATCATGAGATGAATACAAGTTTATCTTTGTCCTTTATCACTAGGACGCGTGATGCCCACTAGCTTCTGAGTGCTGATTAGTAAGGCAAACTCCTAAAGTGTGGATCCAATTTTTGGTAGACTCTTTACATATGCACATACATATGTTCATGTACACACACACAGCTTAGCGTGCTTTCTTGCTCAGAGTAATCTTTTTTCTTTTTTCTGTTATTGGAGATTGAATTCAAATGCTTAGCACTGAGCTATATCCCCAACCCTTTTTTTATTTTATGACAGTGTCATCCTAAGTCCTAGGTTTCTCGGTCAGCCTCTTAGCACTAAATGTATTGAGACATCGGGAATACAAGTTTACCTTTGTCCCCTGTCATTAGAGCACGTGATGGCCACTAGCTTCCAGGCATTGATTAGTAAGGCAGACTCCTCAAGTGTGTATCTAATTTTTTTGGTGGACTCTGTACATAAATCCAACCTAGGATTCCCAGAGTGTGCTTCAAACATGAGATTCTTCTGACTCAACCTCCAAGGATAAGCTAATATTTTCATTGTAATCATCATGGGAAAAAATGTGAATCCTTCAAATAAACATGTATCTATCTGGGATAAGGAAGTGGAGCTTCCAGACACTCTTGCTATCCTGCTTCCTCATAGAAGAGTAAAAGTAGTAGTAGAACTAAGAAGAAGGTGCCTTTTAAAGATGGACAGGCTGGTACTCTAAAATAATGCCATGGTTCACAGGTATCAGCATATATAGTTAGTCTGGGTATGAATCCTACTGGTTAACTGCTAGTTTCAAAAAAACTGCTGAAAGGTTCTCAGGATCATTGCCTTACCCATCTTGTACACATAATACATGGCTTTGCCCCTCTCATGTTTTCCTAATTTTTCTCCTCGCCTGCTCTTCGTTGTTTAATTCTCAAGTTCTCGCTTTCCTTTTAATTGTGCTATACCTTTCTATTTTAATTTCTTCTTTTGTGTTCTTACACTAGGGAGACTATACAACAACCATCCAGCAGAGAAGTATAAAAATGAGATACAAAAAGTAAAGCCATATTAATATGCTGAGTTGTAAAAGGTTCAAGTCAACAACTTCTGACATTGTTAGTCTTACAGATAACCCACTACTACTATGGACTACTAGACTATATTGGATTATTTTGCTGTATTCACGTACCTACAATGTTTAAGTGCAATGGAATAACCACCTGTGACAAAACTAAACAAAAAAAGGGGATATAAATGAAGAACCATTTTGTACCTGTATATACAAAATAGTTAGGATAGATATAGCTAGTCTCTCTTAATTCAACGAGAAGAAAGATTTGTATTAATAGTGTTTGGACAAAATATCATGTCTGCATCTTGTGCTATGAATAACTACTAAGAAGACAACAATATGCAATGTATTAATTACTAAGACTGTCCTACTAACTTGTTTTGAAACTGTCCCATTGCTATTTGTTTCTCAATAAAATTATTTAAAAAGTAATTCCATGGAGTTGGGTTGCAGGTGGCTAAATGTGTTGAGGTTAGGTCATGCCCAGTAATGTCCTTGCAAGCTCAGGTAGCACAAACAAGTTGAGGCACACTCTACAGTAAAGCAGATCATCTGGAATTGTCCTCTTTCCCCCACTTGTTTGTTTTTCTATCCATTATCTCAGTGTACTATTCAGAAGATGATAGGTAGAAACTAAGTTATTTATTTGCCTCCAGTATAGTTTGAAAATAAAATATGCAGCATCCACTATTTCGTTGTGATAACTTTATGAAGTATTTTAGTTGAACACTAATACTTGGTGTTCTTTTATCCACAGCAAATGTCCCCAGCTCCCCACTCCACCTCTGTACCAGGATCAGCCTACTGTGACAGACAGGTGCTCAATCACTGTGACAGGCTTTGTCTGCATTTGCAATGACAGCTGTAGTTAGTGAGGCAGAGGCAAGTGAGGGTGATGATGTCGACCAGTGAAACTGTCCCAAGGGCAAAACAGTAGTTCTTCTGCTGCTCTTCTTGCTTTTCAGTTTTGGAGGTTTGTATGTGGGCTACTATAAGCATGGTCAAAGTTATCCTGCCTTCTCTGTAATAGGATGAAACAAATCATGTACCACAGAGTAAGTGTGATCATTTATAACTTGAGGGTCAAATCTTCTCAGATAAGGCAAAAAAACACAAAAATATTTCATATATATATATATATATATATATATATTAGGGCAGGCCAAATAGCTTAGCTGATTAAAATGCCTGCGAGCAGGTGCAGGGGCTGGGGGTTTGATTCCCGGGTCTGCCATGCCGGCCCTCCCCCCTGGGGTGTGCTGAGAGGGCAATGAGACTGGGTGCACACCTGTAGTCCCAGCTCTTGGGAGGCTGTAAACAGGTGGATCACTACGAGTCCGATCTAGTAGTGAGACCCTGAACACCCTGTAGAACCCTCCCTAAAATACAAAAAACAAACAGAAAAATATGATAATTTTTTAAACAAATTTGTGAATTGATGGCCTTTTTTGTGGAGAATTCTAAGATAATGTTTACATAGTTTATAAAGATGTTTGAAGACTATCAACAGAGTGAAGAAAAGTAAACTTCAACTAAACCCCAACAAAGCTAGTGCTTCAATGCTTTTTGTTTGGCAGCAATTATAGGAATCTGTTCCGGGGCCTCATGCATGCTAAGCAAGTACTCTAGGATTCACCCAGGCCTCCAGTCTAAGAGAACTAGCTACCTTGGGGCAGACAATTAAGAAGTTCTTGATGCGATTGCACATATATCAATCTATAGCTCTCATGAAAGTTGGCTCTCTGCCTCTTCCACAGGGACCCTGAAGGTTTGGAGAGCCGCTTTTTCTTTCTTTTCCTCCCTTCTCCTACTGGATGTATGGAGGGCGGCAGTTTCCATTGTCCTTGTTCCCAGGACAAGCTTGATGCTGCATACAGACTTCTAACCTCCAAGCTCTGCGGGCCTCAATGTTTTTCTCTGTGAGTGAGGGATAATTTTATATTCTCCCTATTCACTGCAAGTGTTTACCCACATTATTTGTAAGTCAGATGTCCTTACAGCACAGAGATTCTTGAAAGAAGGTGATAAATAAACACCTGGAAAGAAACAACCCCTCTTAGACTTTTCCAGTGACAGCTCAGCTATCAAATGTAAACCTGAGTTCAGCCCCACTGTAAAATCCAACACATCTTCTTGACAGGCTTGAAAATGTTTGGAAAATTCATCTTTTGTTTCTCATTCTTGCTGCTGAATTATCTTTGATAGTTTCTCTCTCAATCTTTACTTCATCTAGGCAGAAGAGTGCTGTATTTCTTATAGAAATTAGTTCTCAAAATTTCTGACTATTTTACTTTTCTGACTATGTATCTGAATGAGCTTCAAATTATCTTGCTAACATTTAATGACAGGATAACTGCATTCATCTATTCTTTATAAATTTGTTCATAACTCGTCGCTTGCAAAGTTTTCTAAGTCATGACAGTTCATGCTAATTCATTTTTTTATTTCATAATTAAGTACCCTTTTTACTTATAGAAGCAGGTTTTGTTTCTTATTATAGAGATGAACATACTTTTTTTTACATTTACTTCAAAAATCATGACATTTCTGCAATAGCTTTTTAAAAAATTTTAGTGTAAACAATGACATATCTGTATAAAAATGTAAAATGATCCTGTTACTCCCTCTTTTAATATTTTTAATCCTTTCCCATTCTTTTGTCTATGTGCAGTATTTTTATTCCTGTCAAATGTGTTTATCTCAGCAGACACATTATAATTTAAAAGACTAGTGCTGTTGTTCCTCTGAAACGTGGGAGATATCTTCCAGTTTGAACTCTGCAAGGACAGCATAAAAATTAGTAGCCCAGGTCCTGGGGATGCTACAGGGTAGCAGTTGGGCTAAGGCCTTTTGGATGTTGTGTTCTTTCCCTCACCGTGTAATTTTAAATCTGGCTTTTGGAAATAACCAGCAACAGCCCTGCAGTGCAGTTGGGAGGAGAGTGCATTCCTGGACTCTAAGAGGACACCAGCTCCCCAGTGCTCCTGCTCCTATGGCTGGCACACCTGCAAGGCAGGAGCCTCAGGGCCAGACAGAACTAGCCATGGGTGTGCTGCCTACGGGCTTGTGAGCAGGGATGCTAGGAAGAAGAAAATAACAGCCTCCCTGTAGATAAAAAGGGATCCCTTAAAAGTGTTTGTAAACAGGATATCATGTCTGCATCCTGTACAATGAATAACCACTAAGAAAACAATATGCAATGTATCAATTATTGAAACTGT
Source organism: Octodon degus (assembly GCF_000260255.1). Taxonomy (NCBI): domain Eukaryota; kingdom Metazoa; phylum Chordata; class Mammalia; order Rodentia; family Octodontidae; genus Octodon; species Octodon degus. The sequence continues at coordinate 9,004,199 of NW_004524629.1, forward strand.
CCTACTAATTTGATTTGAAACTGTCTCATTGCTATTTGTTTCTCAATAAAATTATGGGCGAAAAAAGGGAGCTCAAGTCACATGACAAAACTAAGCACCCCTTCCAAATTGCAGCCTTATTTGGTAATTTAATCTGAGAATTGTGTCTTTTAGCTTCAAAATTATTCAATTATCTTAAGATGGACTGACCTTCTGGCCTCTTTCATAAGACAATTACTTTCTTGCACTATTTTTTAGTCTTTGTAATGGATGCACGGTTATGGTCATATAATCATTAAAGAGGCCACATTTAACTACTGAAAGATAACTCATTGCAACTTTAAATGTTATAGTTGATCCCCACTGACTTACTCCCAAGATTGAAATATTTCAGACAATTAATTAATGTGCATTTATTAGGAGCTGATTAGGAAACTGTGCATTTAAAATTATTTCTGTCAACATAATGGTTTGTCTCTGGGAACATGTGAATAATTACTAGACAATGTTTCACTTGAGCCACAGTATGTTACCAATCAGTCACATGCCTGTGATTAACTTACTATGGGTACCAAGAAAATGGATAAAGAAATAGTACAAGATACATTTAAATTTAAACACTTTATTTGGAAAAAAAGCAATTTTTGTAAGCAATCTGGATTATGTAGCTTGGATTATGGCAGTGGATTCCTAACTGATTGAAAACTTGTCCCAACCAGGGCTGATTAAAAGACTGACATGTATTTGGAGAACCTACAAAAGAATGTTATAATAAAATTTACCTATAAGAACCAAATAGAATGATTAAAATCACCCAATCCCAGAACAGAAGTCATGAAAATGATTACACTTTGAAAATGTATAACATACCAGGAATAATTACATAGTAGAACAGTGACCAAGAGGTGAGTTCTACCTCTGAATAGGGAAACATAGATAATCTCTCTGTCACCATTTATTTCAAGGGAAATCATCAAGGAATTGGGTTCTTTAAGGTCTATTGTAAGAAGAACTTCAAGATCCTAGCCTTACAAGACTTTTACAGCACAACAAACTTAGGATTGTGTGTAAAAATAAATAGAGGAACATAAAGGCATTCCTTTCCTTACATGAAAAAGCAGTGGTGTAAAATCGAGATAGAGGATACATAGTTTGGTAGCTGATATGTGACACCCCTCAAAAGTTTTGATTGTGATTTCATTGCTACTAGTATGGCTGCAGTAAAAGAAAAAAAATAATGTACTTCTGAAACTCATTATTTGAAGTAAAATGTGTATTTTTTCTTATCCTTTATTCATTTCTCATGTTATTACTATTTGTTCAGGAAAGGTCATTTCCTCTTCTCCCCTTGGATTCCCAACTTCAAAGCAAAAGTAAGCTGAGTCTATTCACCATAAGCCCTGCTCCTGCACCTCCTATTCATCCCTTCCTTTCCCCCTTGGATGAAATCAAAGATAGACATTCTGGCTTTTCCCTGCAGTACAAAAGTCAAACAGTATCTGGTGGCAACATCACGTGCCGTCTGGGGAACAAGCACTCTTCCAATCCTCGGCATCTCAGGAGCGACTGTTTCTGTTCCACTGGAGCTCGCCATCCAGTGTGTGGAGGAAGTGTGAGAACACACACTGAGTGTAGGTTCCGGGACCTCGAACTCAACAGATGGTGTCTCAGGAAGTCTGTAGTGAGACTCACAATTCCACACATAAGCAATATACTGAAGTGGATTCGATTGTATGCTTATTCACTTCCTAATTAATTCAACACCCATCTGTGAGCAGTACATGTGCCTTGGTCACCCTGCTGGGGTACGACAGTGGATCTACAATGAATAAGATGAACAAGTTACATTTTGTCATGAGATTATGGGAGTTAGAGTCCATGGGGGGTTGGGGGGCTTCATATTAAAATGCTAAAAATACAAAAACAGTAAACTTCCAACTAGGGGCAATGCTACAGGAAGTAACACAGCACAGTGGGGAAAGCGTAGCTGGGAGTGCGTGAGAAAGTGGCCAGGGAACGCTGCTCTGAGGAAGCTGTATTTGAGGGGAGGGTTTGGTGGTGTAAAGGAGCGACATGTATGTGCAAGTGTGGGTTTGTGTGCTGAATCACATGAGGAAGACCGTAGGAAGCACAAAAGCTGTAAGAAGAGCAAAGAATCTGATGCAGAGAAAGAATATGGTAAATGAGTAATACAAAGCAGGATGGCACAGCTAAAACAAGATTTCTCAAGAACGAAATTAGTGACATTCTGGGGCTAAGCAGTGCTTTTTAGAGTGGAGCTTCCGTATGTCTTGCAAGGTCCCAGCATAGGCCTAGCCTTGCTTGAGATCTTGGTTGTGCCTTCCTTGTGAAAAGCAGCGCTGTCTCCAGCTTTTGGTAAATGTGCCGCAGAAGGCAACACCACCCGGAGTTAAGACCCACTTAATTACAGAACAGAGTAGGGAGACCAACAGCAGCCAAGGGGGATAAAGCCCAGCAGTTAAATTACGTAGGGCCGTAGTACTTCTCAGATCTTTTTTCCATGAGATTCTGGAAGACACTGAAGAGGACTAATTGGGGCTCCAAGAGAGGGAGGAGCTGACTTATAATTTTAGAGGGCACTTGGGTGGCTTTGTGGGTCTAGAAGGTTATGGAATGGGGAGCAAGGGTGCCCGATGCCAGGTTGTGGAAGCAGTCCCGAGGAAAGCGGTGGATTGCTGCAGGGTAGCAGCAAGGGTGGCAGGCGCGTCCTGGGTTCAACAAATTGGTGCACAGAATCCTGGCAAGACCACTGGACTCCACTTGCAGGAACAACGGCTTGCTGCTCCAACTGTGGCTTGTGGACCAGCAGTGCTGTCATCACTTGCTATCTTAGATGCTCCTCCCAGAACCCAGAGAGCAAAATCTGAATATTGACTAGATACTCCAGTGACTGCAACATATTTAAATGATTAAGAAACACAAGCTTAGCCTTGTGTTTTATTTATAGGAAAGAAGGCATCTTGAGGGGAGGAGAGACCTGTCCAAGGTGACAGAAGTAATCAGGGAGTGAGCCAGGATTAGGAAATAGCTCTCCCCTCTCCTGGTTCAGTGTCCATTCCAGCAGCCTTTGTGGAAGGATACTGTGCATCTCTTAGGGTCCTCAAAGAGTTAGGAGTTGCAAGATTGTCCCTTGGTTCTTACAGGATAGCAAAAAGTCACTCTTCAAAAAATGAAAGATTGACATTCCTCCAGGGAAGAAGAACACTAGACCTATGGTATCAATTTAAAGCAAAAGAGCATTTAAAAATCAATTATCCAAATGTGTTTCTGATGTTCACAGGGCTGGCACCATTTCCCTACTCAGGGTGTCAACAATGAAAATATCAAACAAATTCCTGGAAAAGTGGTGCCAGGCTTGGAGTGTGCAGAACAACAACGAGGCTTTGGGGTCACCCTGTGCTGCACAATGGCATGTTCAGGGGTAGGCTGTTCACAGATCACAGGCAGAGGATCTGCAACTTGAACAATGGGTTTTTTCACTCCCCCCAATGCATGAAGAACTTGAAAAACTGAGTGTCTGTCTGTGTCCCTTTTGTAGTTAATGCCCTCATTTCTGGCCATCTCTGACTTGTACTTTCCACATCCCCCAAGGCTGTGCACCATTTATTAAATTCCCTTGGCTTTAAAACCTAATGTACAAAATAACTACCGTCCTTTTGGCAGCTCCTGCAGAGCTAATATGCTGTGCTTATTCCAATAAGTGGGCACCATCATATCATAAATTAGAATGCCTGGTTTGAAGAATAGCTTGAGGGGAAAGAAGGATCAGCAAAGGTTTTCCGGTCTGCAAGGCTGCCTTTCATTTGACAAGGCACCGATCTCGGTGGTGAAGCCTGGACAGCCCTGCATCCTTAGATACCTGGGAGCAGTTCAGAGAACACTTCTGCCAAAAGGCTTTTCCAGTTGCCAAGAGCTAGATGTTTATAGGGGAGGTAAACTAACCATGGCATGAGCACAGTGTGGGTAGGCAGAAGAGAGCCACGTGCTTCCACAAGGAGGAGGGCATCGGACGCCCACTTAGGGCTGGATGTGAAACGGCTCTTTTCTGTTAGGGACTGGCCTGAAGCACACAGCTTCTGCCACTGCACAGATGTCATCTACCGTGCGCAGGCTCCTGACAGAACACATGGAGTTCCCCAGTGCTTCTCCCCAGCAAAGGGGCCAGGTGTGCACGTGTGTGTGTGTGTGTGTGTGTGTGTGTGTGTGTGTGTGTGTGTGACAGGAAGAGACAACAAAGGAAAAAGAAGAATTGACCTGATAGATTTGGAACTCACCTATTTACACAGGATTGAGGGTAAGTGGCAGGAGTTGAACCAGAATGGCCTCTTTCGAATTCAGACTTTTACGATTCCTCCTCCAGCAGCTGAGAATAATAACAATTTCTGATTTACAGGACCCTCGTAAATGCCAGGCTTGCTGTTGAACCATGTTATGGGGACCACTTCACATAATTTTCACCACAACTCAATGAGACAACTATTCTTACTTTTTTTTTTAATTTTAGGGAAGGGTCTATGGGGTGTTCAGGGTCTCACCACTAGATTGGACTTATAGTGATCCTCCTGTTTACAGCCTCCCAAGAGCTGGGATTACGGGCATGTGCTACCATACCTGGTCTCAATTGCCTTCTTGTGTGCTCCGGGAACGGAGTTGGCACAGTAGGCCTGGGGATCGAACCCCCGACCCCTACGCCTGCTTGCAGGTGCTTTAATCTGCTGAGCTATTTGGCTGGCCCTTATTTTTACTTTTAACAATAATGTACTTTTTTTAGATGAAAAACGAGACACAAGAATGTTTGGTGCATTTCTCCATAAAACTAGGACAAGAGATCTTGGAGCCACAGTTCCACTGACACCTGGGAGATTCTGGAGTCCTTTGTATCGGCACTATACTGCTTCATTGTCATCCAGTGGTCACCAAAGCAGCATTTGGGAAATCGCATTGTGACTGAGTGCTCCAGGGCCTTTGGCTACAGGACTCTTCGTTAGCTGATGCAGGCATGGATGCTCCCTGTGGACCTGTTCAGAACCTGATTCACTTCTATAAAATTGAGTTAGTTTTAACATAAAGTTAAGGCAAGTGAGAAAAAAATGATACTGGCTTCTCTTTCAAAAAACAACATATTTTGATGGTGGGTAAAAAAAAAAAAGCAATGTATGTTTTTGGACGTCCCTGACAGGGAAATAGAGGACATTCCAAACAGTCACCAAACGAGACCAAGCAAGACCTTACCTAATCTTCCACTAGTGGAGATAACTGATGGCATATTCTCACTTATAATAGGAATCCTGAGACTCCCTCTGATCTTTCATTTTTTTCTCTCTCTCTTTATGAAATTTCAAGACAAACAGTTGAAATGAGTAAACTTTAATTCTGAAACACTTATGCAGTTTTCCCAGAGCTGTAATTTAGCAGGCATAGCCGAGACACTATATCACAGTAAATGATGGTTTATCCAGTGTTGATCACCTGGAAATATTACTACTAGCAGTGCCTCTGCGCTTCAGCGGTACAATGATAATTGATGTTCAAACGATTACCCTGAGGCAATGCAAGTTCCTGTAGTGCTTTGCAGATCATAAAAACAAAGGAAATGAAAAAGAGAGAAATAATGTTCTTCTTTGGAACATTTTTTTTCTTACCATTGATAAGAGTACAATTCTTTGGATATTAATCACCACTAGTAAAATATGTACTAATATCATTGAGAGGAGAAACCCTATTCCCTGTAATGCCCAAACAAATAATTCTTCACAGCCGGATAGATGGTCGATATCTTTTTGTTTCCCCTCAAAGCCTCAAATCACTTTTACGTAACTAGCTATAAACAACTCTGAGGAGTCATTCTTTGTATTAGTTTTCTCTCACTATTGTAACAAGTTTCCATAATTGTAGTGGTTTAAAATAATGGATATCTCTTATCTTGAAATTCTAGAAGTATAAGAAAAGTCCAAAATGTGACTCATGGGGCTGAAAGTAAATGTCAGCACACTCCTTCTGGATACTGTAGGGGAGGTGCCGTGTCCTTGTCTTTTTTAATTTCTAGAAGCTTCCTGCAGTCTTGTGCTTGTGGTCCCCTTGTCCATCCTCAGGATCTCTCATCCTAACTACCACCCCTACTTCACATCTTCTCCCATGTTCTGACCTCATTGTCCTCTGACATGAAGATGTGATTATACTGGGTCTAACCAGATTGCCAAGAATAAATAAGCCATCTGAAGATCTTAATCACAGGTGCAAATTTTCCACCTCAGGTAACTTATCAAAAGATCTTGGAGATGAGAATTTATACATTATTGTCTGTCTCGAATTCTGTCATAACCTCCTTGTCAACAGCTTTTTCGACACAGTGCTTCCTTTCTCTTTCCTCTTTGACTTTGAACTTTTTGGAGACAGTACCTTCTTGCTACAGGGGATTGCTTGAGTGAGAAAAAAAAAAAAAAAACTATGGCATTTTATTCATGAGGTCAAAGGAAAAAAGTCCTTGAGATGCTCTTCTACTGTCTTCCAGATTCTTACCTGTTCTCTGGTCCAAGATAGCAGGGAAAAATTAAACCTAAATATTGTTCGCTGCACTCTTGGTGCTTGAAGGCCCTTGGACCTAAACATGGGACTTGCTCAAACTTCTGTTTCTCAGAACTTGGACTTAAAGAGAGAAGAATTTGGAATTAGAATGCAAATGGAAAGAAAATTTTAGAGAATATTTCCTTGGTGTCAGTGAGTAGAGAGCACAATTGGACATTGGGCAGAAGAAGTGAGGGTGCAGAAAGCCAGGCTAAACAGAATCCTTGATGCATCTGACAAGCCTCTGGGAGGGCTGATTCGGCCACCTTCCCCCTGTACCAGCCACACCTCTGTGCCCCTGTCCATTGCATGATGAGCAAGAGAGCTTCCTTGGAGAAGTCTCACAGTGCCCAGGGAATGGGAAAAGTCATGAGAAAGGGTAGGTCGAGAGACACTAGCAAGCAACAGTGAGGCTTGCAGCTCTGCAGACAAGACGTCCAGACAGGAGGAAAGAACGCATAGACAGGTCCAGCCAAGTGGCTGTTTCTCAGCTGCAGACAAATGTCCTCTCTCCTAGCCCTCTGCTTTTGGCTCATGTTGGCTCCTGGCCTCTGAATGGTCACATATTTCCCTTTTGCTTCACATTTTGGTGCTTCATAAGCCTTGCAATTTGCAAAACTGTTAGATTTAAATAGAAGTGTGGCCCTGTGGCCTCCTGGAATTTGAACTGCAGGCCTCCAGAACAATGAGAGGATATATTTAAATTGCTTTCAACCACAAAGCTTGTGATGATTTGTTTTTGCAGAGCTACTAGACTAACATTTAGATGTTATTTTGAGGGTACAGATTGACAAACATTACTGAGGAAAGCTGTGATTCATCACCACATCACCATCTCAGGGGTGCAGTTTTCTACTTCCGTTCCTTACTGATACAGGCAGAAATGATAAGGCATCACTTGTTTTTTAAACAAAAAGATTGAACGGGTGTTCAAAATTTCCATATAGTATACATTGAGATCCCACATGTTTTCTTTCCACTTCACAAATGGTATAAAAACAAAAGCTCTTGTGCTTAAAGAGTGAAAAATTACACAAAATCCAGCAAACATTTCACTGAAATTGAATATCCATCATAATGATAGAAGGAAAACATTCTCATTTAAAGTGATGATAAAATTTTATTAATATTACAAATAATATAAATAAATATAAGTACATGGCAACATGTGTTTAAGTGTATGTGTATCTTTTAAGTACTCCTTGCATGTTTGACTTATTTCTCATGAAAGTTCATCATGGTGACAATGCATTGAAATCCTTCATTAATATCTGGGGAATATATTGCTCTCCTCATGAAGCCCAGGCATTTCTCTGGGCAATCATCTGTGTTCCTATTATGTAATTCACCACTCCTTTCATGTAGAACTCTAATGTTCAGACAGGAGAAGATTCTAGAAATTCCAGGTATTATTCAAGGGTGATTGGCTTGTAGCTCCTACAAAAATCAGGAATCATCAGTGAACCATATGTTGCACATAATTTGCATAGTTACTGAATCACCAGAAAAGTAACTGAAAACTAGTGTAGCTGTTCCTTGAAGAGGTAGAAATAATAGTAACAGATAATAATAATGATGTAACTAATAATGGTACTGGTGTTGATAGATGCCATGGTGAATAATCATTTCGGTTTGTCCAAGTATCATGGAAACTTATTGTGGGAAAAAAAGAGCCCCAAAGAAAGCAAACTAACATCTTATCATAGTGGTTCTGTGGCTATTGAGGAACTGTTTGAAGTCAGAAAGGTACCAAGTCTGGCAGCTGAGATCAGAGTAGAATCTCTAGATACACTGAAATACTTGTTAGCCTATATCCATATGAAGATTAAGGCCAAAGCAAGATGTAGTACTTACAGGCTGTCCCTGGTGGCAGCTCTGTGTCCCTTCTCATTAGCCAGCCACCTACTCTTACACAGCATGATAGGGCAAGACTGCGAGTTATCCCTGCTGCCAGATATTTCCCAGGCACAACCACATCTTTAATAAGGAACAAGGGGTCAGGGATATAGCTCTTCCTGGCAAGTACAAGGTTCTGAGTTTGATTCCAGGTACACACACACACACACACACACACCCCTTAACAAGGAACAGCAGAGGAAGATGCACATACGTTCTTAAAAGACAGAGCACCATTGTACACTGACTCAGTGGAGCCCTTGAGCCACCGTGACACGCAGCAGCTGAGTCAGCCTGCCTTGGCCTCAAGCCACTGTGACACAGAGCAGCTGAGTCAGCCTGCTGTGGAACAGCATAGAATGCTTCAACAGTCCCAGGGGTGTTATCTCATCTAGCAATAAGCAGCAACAGAACTGCCAAGGAGAGAAAGCTAAAGCTACCCACAAAGAGTGAAACAAATGTTTCTTGCAGCCTGGCTGTGGTGTCTTAGAGGAATAACATAGCACCATGCACTTTGAGTCTCCTATTGGCTTCTTGGTACTATGATGAGACATCTGGGCTTTGGGGAGGCAGAGAGCAACAGAACAGTAATGTTCCCATCTTGTTTGTGGATTAGGATGCTTATTTTGAATTCAACAGAAGAGTTAACTCCAGAATATGTTAATTAATAATCTCTCTCTCTCTCTCTCTCTCTCTCTCTCTCTCTCTCTCTCTCTCTCTCTCATATCTACCTATATCTCCCATCCCAAAGGAAAAATAACAATAGTACCATTGCAAATCTGCTATCTTATAGTTCAAGGACAAGCAGGTGAATCTATTTTCAAGTGGATAGGACCATGACAGCAGATTTTAAATGCTCCAGACTAAACCGTACCTCCCCTCAAATCCATATATTGAGTTCTTAACCCACAATGAGATAGAATTGGGAAGTAGAGCATTGGGGGGGTAATTGTGTTCAGATAAGGTCATGAGGGTGATCACTTCATAAAGAGATAGGTGCCCTTGTAAAAGGAAGAATCAGTGAGTGCCATAGCTGTCTCCACAAAGAAAGCACGGGAATGAACTGGGAGGTGGTGGCCAGCTATAAACTGAGATAGATTCCTAAACAGGACCCAGATGTGCTGGCCTACTAATCATGGACTAATAGTCCCTAGAAATATGAGAAAAAAATAATGTCTAATGTTTAATGTATTAAGGCTACATTATTTTATTACAAGAGACCCTGTGAGTAATACACTTTAAAAAAATCTAATTGGGCTTATTAGCCAGGCATAGGGGTTAACACCTGTAATCCCACGACTTGGAAGACTGAGGTAGAGGCATCTCTTGAGTTCAAGGGTAGGCTGGGATACATAGTGAGCTCAAGACTAGCCTGCACTACAAAGTAAGACACTGTCTCAGACAACCAAAATAAATAAATAAATAAATAAATAAATAAATAAATAAATAAAATTAGCTGCCAGGTGTGATGTCACACACCTACAATTCTATCACTCTGGAGCTTGAGGCAGGAGGATTGTTGTGAGTTCCAGGCTGGCCAGAAGTACATACTAAGACTCTCTCCAAAGAAGGAAACAAGACCAAACAAAAAGAATAAATAAAATTGATTTTTATTTAAAAAGTAAATAGGCTTATTTATTTATTTATTTTAAATGTATTTGGTTGTTATAGGGTCTCACTACGCAGCTCAAAATTGTGGTGATCTTCATGCTTTCAGCCTCCCCAGGGGTTGGGACTACAGGCATGTGCCACTAAGCCCTGGACTCTGGCTGGCTCAGCCCGCCCTTGGGGGCGAGGCTGGTACCGTATGTGGTTCCTGGCATCCAACTGAGGACCCTGCACTTGCCTACGCTTGTGTAAGCAGGAACTTTAGTCCACTGAACTATCTTGCCAGCCCCTAACTAGTCCTATTAAAAAGAAAAAAAAAATTTTGAAATAGGATTATAGAAGCCTTTACTCTCAGATGAAGTAGAAATGACAAATATACTGTAAAAATGCTCAACATTATTGGTCATTCAAAATGCGAATTAAGGTAATGCTGGGATTCCTTCTCATTCAAGAGAAAAATGGTTGTTATCAAGAAATCAACCAATAACAAATACTGGCAAAGCTATGAGGAAAAAGGAAACTTTCCCCACCATTGGTGGGAGTATAGACTACTAAGCAAATTGGGGTGGAGAGTTCTCGGAAAACTATGACTATCAGTCCCATTTGACCCATCTATTCCTCTTCTTGTTATCTTCCCAAAAGAATCAAAATCCTCACACTACAGCAATGCATGACCGCCTATGTTTATAGTTGCATGGTCTGTAATAGCCAAATACTGAAAACAGCCCAGATGCCCATCAACTGATGCGTGGATGCAGAAGATATGGTTTATGTTTTTATACAGTAGAGTATTACTCAACTGAAGGATAAACTTGAAACAGTTCTAGGTAAATGGATGCACTTGAGCTGTACTCTTAAGTGAAATAAATTATACATATGTATAAACACCACATGGTTTCTCTGGTGTGAAGCTAAAAGTATAAATAAGGACCAAAATGTATAATAGATATTATTGTATAGGAAGAAAACATTCAAATATGAAGGGGAGCTAGGAGGGGAAAAGGAAGGGAAATTTTAAAAAATGAGGAAAATTTGGAAAGAACACTTTTGTAAGCAAGAAGGGAAAGAGGGTTTGAAGAAAGGGTAGGCAAGGAAACTGAAGAATCTAAATATATCATGTTTAGGGGCCAGCAAGATAGCTCTATGGTCTAAAGCGCCTGCTTAGGCAAGCTTAGGCAAACGCACAGGGACCGTGGTTCAATCCCTGGCACCACATGCCACATCAGCCTTGTCCCCTGGGTGGGCTGAGCCAGACACACATACACACAAACCTATATATGTGGATGAAATATATATGTATTTCAGATCCAAATTCCCTACAAAGAACATGATCATTATGTATACTTACAATGTATCAATAAGCATGATTAGTTTAAAAAAAGATACTTAGTTGGTTTTGTGGATATTTTACACTAATATATCATATCCCAACAGCTACAAAAGCAAGCCTGTCTAAATTCTGAGGTTACCCTAAGAATTGCCTACTGCCTACGTCTGTACCTGTGGCAAATAACCCTAAGTGAAAGGAAATTAAAACTTTCAGTTTGTTTTATCACTGGAAGGAAGTTTGTTCTAAGATAAAATTCATATATATATATATATATATATATATATATATATATATATATATATATATATGATTTATTGCAAATTGAAAGAATTTTAGTGCAGATTATTTTCTTGTAGAAAAGTTTAAACAAATATAGCACATCTCTTAGGTTACCCTCTGAAGAGCAAGTTGCTTTGAGTGTTTTCCTGCAGACCTTTTAAATCTTCATTCCCTAATCTGGATCTGTCTTCCACAGCCAGAATACTATCCAGCCTCAGTGACCAGTACAAAAGAGGTTTTTGGTTTTTTTTTTCAGAAAAAGACTGGTGTCATTCAAAGACTGACATTTCAGTTTTTATTACTAGAATACCTTGAAGAATTAGATCTGTTTTGCATTGATATTTGCCAACTGATTTATTAAAATTTTTTTTTCTTTCACTCTTCATCAGGCTTGAACACTTCAGTCAACAGCAGACAGCGTCACCATGGAGCAGCAGTGTGACTTCATAGAGCTTCCTGTGCTTTTGATTTGTGGACTAACTTGAGAAAAGTACTGGATTTGATTCATGAAATAAAGGCAGGTGACATAAAAGAAATAGCATGGTAGTTTTTCTTTTCTTATCAAAAGAATCTCTCACAGTTTCCTAAATAAATAACACAGGGTAATTTCATTGGCATGTCTTTTGTGGGTAGTGTGACCCCATTTGTGTTACCTATTGAGACTTCTGTTTCATTAGGATGAATTGCGGCGTTAGTGTACTGGGAAACTTGCAAATGAATATGCCAAGAGAATGATGAGGGTTTCAAAAATGCATGCACATTTTAAATGCTATGTTAGCCTGAAACATCATTAGACTGTAGGTAGAAAAAGACAAAGTGGGAATTTCTGTATGGTAGTTACTTCCAAACCTCTTCATCTAAAATGATAGAAACGCTAAGCAATGAAATATAATAGGACAATAGTACATTCATCTATCAGCTACTTATACACACACACACACACACACACACACACACACACACAGTCATTGACACAGAAAAAATCCCAAATTTCCTATACCTATGCTTGATAGAAAGAGTCCAAGGCCCTGACTACCTCAGGAAGATCAATTTCCTTTAGTGCGAGGGTTCTCGAAGTTTCTGGTGCATCAAATTCATTTTGAGAGTTTATTAAACTACAAATGGGTGAATGGTACATGTAGATTATCTGATTTAAGTACATCTGAGGTGGGGCCTGATAACTTGCATTTCTGTCAGGTTTCTAGGTGAGGCTGATCGTGCTGTCTTGGAGATTATATTTTAAGATGGTTTTAGACGACTTAGAAATTCTGGTCTTATTCTTTATTTGCACAAGTTGGCACTTCACAATCTTGAAGTGAATTCAACTATCTTACTAAAAGGACTACTGTAATTGGGTCTATATTTTGCTTTACAGAACCTAAGACAATAGTAGCAACAAAAAGTAGGTGAGTAATTCTTGGCCAGTAATAAAACATTTTCCCTCAAGGCAGCACAGAAACCTAGGTAGATGAACAGGCCCTCTATTTTTCACACTTTGCAGATGAAAAGTAGACACATCTTGTGTGTGTGTGTGTGTGTGTGTGTGTGTGTGTGTGTGCGTGTGTCCAGCTCAGCCCACCCTGGGGGTGGGGCTGACCCGATATGTGGTGCCAGGGATTGAGCCATGGTCCCTGCGCACTTGCCTAAGTTTGCTTAAGCAAGCGCTTTAGACCGCTGGGATACCTTGTCTGCCTGACACATCTATTTTGAATCCCTCAAAATATAAATTATGGAAAACAGAGCCTTGAACTAGTTTCCTGATTTCAAACTCTATGTTTCTCCTAAATTACTATTCGTATAAATCTTCTACATTTGTTGAGACCTTCGCATTTCTCAAACTGCTTTCATATCCATTATCTCATTTGATTCCTCAGAGCAGCAGTGTGAGGCAGCCAGATCGCATATGATTGTCTACATTTTCAGATAAAGCTGTTACAAAATGATGAGAAAGTGGCCATCATCACTCCCACTGCATTTCTCCGTTCAGCAGCCTAAGCTTGTCCTGGCAAAATTTAGCACCAGCGTCTGAAGAAGCAGGTAGAGCAGCAGCTGCGCTCCTTGGCCTGAATATTCAGTGGTGCGGTGCTGTGCTCCATCTCTGTCCTTACAAAATTTTATTTTCTCTTTTCCTAGTAGGAATGAAATTAGAGCAAGGGACATACAGATAAAGTTTAGGGATATGCCTTAGTAGGAAAGTTAGGGTAGGTCCCTAACTTCTATTATGCAAATATCTGGAGGAAAATATTGTTTTCTGAATTTGAAAACATTGCATTTCTAACCCCAGGCTTTTCAACATTCATCAGACAAACAAACAGCTGGCATCTTGATGGAGTGCAGATTATTATCTACTCCATCTGTACTGGAGCCCAATAGTCTATATTTCTATGAAGCTCCAATGCGATATGAAATCTGATAATAGAGTTCAACCTTAATAGTCAGGAAGGGCTATTTATCAAAACCACATGTACGCTTATTATTCTTCGAACTACCTCCAAATCTCTTGGCTGGAATACTATATATATATATATATATATATATATATATATATATATATATATATATATTCACACTGTTTGGTGAATACTAGGTGCATTGCAAGACTTACTCGAGGCTTCATTTACTAGGATATTTATATTCTTCAGGGTTTTCCAATCTATTTTGTCCAGAAGATATGCAAGGACTTCAGCCTGTGGTGCTGGAGCCAGCTCCACTACCCTGATGTAATTATTACAAAAGAAGTGTTTCTGGCCCAACTTCAGACTCACTGAATTTGAATTAAGATATTAACACAATTCTCCAGATAACTTTCCAACTCACTAAAGTCACTAGATGCAGTCCTGTCAACACTTTTGTCCTTCTGGATTTACAGCCATTCTGTTCACCTGGTTTAACTCCCACAGGATCCTAGATTCCTTCAAAAGTAATGTAGTGTGGGGTGACCCAGTAAGAGATATTTTCATATATCTTTGCCTCTAATTTGGGTAATTCTGATGATTAGCCAGATTTTCAAATCCAGTGGACCACCTAAAAATGGCAATGACAGCCACACCACTGGTAGCTGCCACTAGAAAAGGTGCTTTATGGTGAATCATTAAAAGAACTGAATTTTAAAACAGCTCAGCAATAGGGCTCCTCACTGACTATTGGGCTTTACCTATTGCAAAAAGCAGGCGGTCCTGAATCTTCTCTCCTAATGTATCCCCTCCCCTACTATAGCACATATTCACTGGAGTAGCAGAACCCAAGCTTCTTTAACACACACACACACACACACACACACACACACACACACACACACACATATCCTTTCTCAAGTTCAGAAACCTGCTATAGACAAGTCACGGTATTTTAAGGAGAGAAAAATCTTCTCTATTTTAAATAAGTATATGATATAGTACAGCAAGCTGTAGTTTTGAGGACTCATTTATTCATTCAAGAAATACTCACGGGGGCCAGCAAGCTAGCTCAGTGGCCCAAAGCACCTCCTTACGCAAGCTTAGGTACGTGCACCTGAACTGTGGTTCCATCTCCCGCACCACAAGCTGTGCCAGGCCAGCCCCCTGGGTGGGCTGAGCCAGCCACAAAAAAATAAAATAAAATAAAATAAAAACTTATGGAGCAGTTGCACTGTATAAATTACTGAACAACATGAAAATCTTTGCTTTCACAATGAAAACATGTTAAACAGGTAAACAAATGTTTAAGACAATTACTGAAAATACATGTGCGAGTAACAATAACAGAAGATGAGACACAAGAATGTGAAGATTTCAGAACATTCTCATAGTTTGGTAGATCATGGTACAAATTAGACAGATGTGTGTCAGGGGAACTGCCTACACAGGCAGCTTTCTTGGAATTTCCGAACAATTTTCTGTAAGAAATTAATGAAACTCTTAATTGGATGAGCTTAGCTCTATTGTGGTGCTATATGATCTGTTGTTTAGTTTCTATTAACTTTTGTTTCACTTGCCAATGTGTATGCAGTTTATATTTTATCTTAGCTATTCCTCAGTAATATTTTTATTTTTGTGAAGTTATTCATTGAGTGACTCAATTAATTTATTGCTTGTGTTCTATATCCCAAGTGATACCCTTAGAATATATTCATGGATAAGGATAATTTCTGCATTTTATAGATCTTACAAACTAGAGAAATTAAAAATAGATACATAATTTAAATACAATTTTATGATATTACTTCGTAGAGAAGTGGTCATTCTAAAATTTTTGCAAGAAGTTATATTGCCAAAATGCTCAATAATTTTCATTTTATTCTAAAGGCACTGGGAATATTCACTTAACCATTTTTATATAGAAGAATAGTAGCAAGGTGTCCAATTGGAGAACTAATGAAATATAGAGAAAATATTAGTTGAAGTACATAGTGACTGTAGCAATGAGAAAAGGTGAATTGATAGGTAGTTACTAAGAAAAATAATCAAAAAATGTGTCAAATTATTTCTGTGGCAAAGAGAGAAAAACAAAAAGTTAGGATCAACTATGATATGCTGGTGCATGCCGATAATCCCAGCACCTAAGAGATGACAAGCTCAAGGCCAGCCTGGACTACAGAGCAAGACCATGTCTCAGAAGATGAAAACGAGGGAAGAAGGAAGGAAGAAAGGAAGGAGGGAAGGAATGGAGGGAGGGACTGACGAAGGAGAGAACAAAATGAAAGCAAAAGAAGAGAAAGCTAGGATCATTCTCACCTTTCTGTAATGGAGGATTTTTATCTTTTTCATGTCTGTATATAGACATGGTCTTCCTCTGTCACTATCCAATGGCTTAGCCCTAAAAATAGTAGGTCATACTTGTAAGAGAGTAAAATCTTCTCTTAAGATACCAGTCATAAAAAATGTGACAAACATACCATTATTAGTTTCATACCAATGTAATGTACTATTATTAGTTTCATATGCTATATTAACAGCCAGATGAAAAAGTTTCTCTCAAAGGAGGAGGATGGGCGTATGAACAACTGTGTTAGAGAATCTCTGTGTAATAAGATGTCACTGTTGTCACTTTCTCTTTAAAAATAGATACTATAAATTGAGCACAGTAGGTGAGAATGTGAGATGCGATTCAGCACAAGATAAAAAATATTAAGACTAGACTTGGAGATAACATTTAAGGAATCCTCTTGGTTGTTGTGGCAGAATGGAGAGTGGACCTAGACAAGAAAGAAACTGAGGTTGTTTTCAATCAAGTTATTTATTCTTCCCTTAAATGATCACTGTAGGTAGCAAATATTCAAATAATAATAATAAATATTAATAATATCAGTTATAACTAACATTGTACTGAGAAATTTACCAATATACCTTTTGACATTCTTATAACTTTTGATAGCACTTCTATTTTAAAATCTGTTTTAATATAAAAAAATAGATCATTTAGAGTAGTGCCAAAACAATAAAGTAGCAAGATATCCGGAAGGACATGAGCAGTGGTAAGGAATCTGTATTTCTGCTCTATGAGGTCCTGTGACGAGATTCTGATTAAGACATTGCCTCTTCCCTAGACAAAGATCTCCTGTGTCCAAAAGCACTGAAATCCAAGCTATTCCCATAAAAATGAGTCTAGGCTAACTCATTTCTCTTTAGGCAGAGTGTGTCTAGGCTAATTCATTTCTCTTAAAGTGGGGGATTCATCCTGACAGCGTAGTGATGGGGCCCTAGGATGATACTAAGGCACTTGGCAACACATGCCACAATAGCCAACACAGCAGGTATTGGAAATCGCCACAGGTATAAAGGTGCGCAGTATCAGTTATTGTAACTCCGGGAATTTGCAAGTTTGGCTCAAGGAAGCCAATTATCATGTAGTTAAATTATGTAGTCTTTGTTTTTTAAATTATCTATTGTTCTAATGATCAGGTTACTGAAAAATAGTTTACATTTAATTGGTTAGGCTTTCTGGAATCACATGTATAGAGAAAAGGGATGGGTTTGACCTTAATCAAAGATATGCATCAGCACAAATAGTTGCCAGTATACTTGCTACACATGGAAGCAAATACCCACATATAAATACAGTAGTTATGCATATGCATTTAGTATAGTATTTTCTACATTGCACACTATTGTGTATACAATGGTATCTCCAAAATCAGCCTACATGTAATCTCAAAAATATGGCATAAGTTATCTTTTCCTGACTTTTGGAAAGAGAAAATGGTAATATTAAAAATAAAAACAAATTCTGTATGTCTTTTTAGTTTTATTTTTAAAATTTATGTATTCGGTACAGGGTCTCACTGCACAGCTCCGATTTGTAGTGATCCTCCTATTTCAGCCTCCCCAGTGCTGGGGTTACAGGCTGGTGCCACCACATCAGGTTTTGGTGGCTGGCTTAGAGCACGAGGGGAGGGCCCAGCACAGCATGTGGTGCCAGAGATTGAACCTGGGTCCTTGGGCTTGCCAGGCAGGCACTTAGGCCACTGAGCTACCTCCCTGGCCCAAATTTTATATGTTTAAAAGAAATAAATAATGAAAAAAGTAGCATAAGAAGATAATAACAACATAATTTCTCTTATAGAAATTCACACAATTTCTAAAATTTTTTTTCTTTTCTGGCCTTATGTGTGCTCTTATCTTGGCTATGACGCTGTTCTTCTACTTTCTTGGCAGGTCTTAGTCATTCTTATGGTCAGAACGTAATATTCTCTGAGGGGAGCTTTGATGGCCTGGTACATTTCACTATTTGGCCTTGCTTTATGTCATTAGTGAATGCTATAATTTTCCTTTATAATGTATGAATGTAATCAAAGGGTTAATCATGCAATTATTAGTGTAATATGCTACTCTTCCATTGAACTATAAGTTCCATTTGTGCAGCGAGCCTGTCTTTCTTATTCTTCATTGTGTCTTTTTTATAGAATGAACGCATTACAAATAAGTCTGCCCAAAGTCTGACAAATGCTTTGTGACATGGATATCAGGATTATCTTCAATATAATCGAGTACTGATAGACATACACCATTCTATAAACAAGATGCTGAAAACAACCCAATATTTTCTTCTCTTTGTAAGGTGAAATGGGAATATTACAAAAATTAAATTGCAGAGGATTAAGGAAAGCAATTAATAGAACAAGGTAAACCACTATTCTCCTTTCTATGTGGTCAACAACTCTTACTCTTAGAGTAATGGGCTTGACCCTTTCATACCCAAACACCTTCAAAATTAACACATAGAACTTTTTGGATGTTCTAAAGAAGAAAACTTAAGAAAAATAATTTACCAGAATTTGAATTGTAGGGTGTATGGCCTTTGTTAAATATGGATCATACTTATCCTAACTTGTCAACTCAAGATCTGATGATAGTAGTTAAAATATTTACTTTCAGAATTTGACTAAAGGAATCTTACGAATTCGTATATCAAACCCACAGAAACAGACTATATACTGGTCTTACAGTGTGAGATATGCAACTAAAAGATACATGATGGTAATGCATTAATGGACTTCAAGAAAACTATCAATAAAAAAAGCTCAGAGTTAAACATGAATTAAAAGAAGAATCTCAGATCAAGAGATGAACACCCAATCCATAATGAGAAAATAGAGTTTGAGACTCCTGAAATCCTCGTGGCTCCTCCCAAAATAATGCTTTCTGACTCTTCCATCAAAATATACAATGTGTTTTAAGTAAGATTTCTATGTTCCGTGTTGACGTCTCATCTGGCTTCTGACTGTACAAAAAATTACACAGTAGCTCCTGAGCCTGCAGGGCAAAATCCTCAGTGTGCTTTTTGGGTTTTCCAGGTTACAAAAGTCAGTGAGATTGTGAAACCTTTGTAGAAACAAAATGCATAGAGACAATTTTATACCCCTGAGCAATTGTGATGCCCCATGAAGGAAAGGCTTTCTCATGAATGTAAGAAAAAAGATTTAGAAATGAAGTTCAATGAAGATAGGAGCAGCATCATTCACAGAAGGGAGATCAAACACTCCACAGAAAAAGACATGTTACAGTGCAATTGCCCTCTGGGTGACACAGGATTATGAAAGTCTAACTTAATTAAGGGAGAAAATAGGTCACATTTAATAACTACACACGTGACACATCATTTTGACTATATAAAGTAACCAAAGAAAAGAAAAGATTAAGAAATTAGAAATATATGAAAGACATACACAGAGTGCCTTAATCTCTTCTCCATCAAAGTCAGAGAAGTGTTTTGATTCTGCATATACAAAAAAAATCATCCTTCTTTTAATTTATTTCTTTTAAAACATCTGCTGTGCATTTGAAAAAAGAAACTTTAAGTATCACTGGAAAGGGAAACAAAATAATCCAACTAAAAGTTAAAGAAAGAAGCACTGAGTTAGGAGATAATTCATTCTCCTTATAAAAATATACCATGCATCTCTTTTTCTTTTCCTCTTCTTCAAATGACAGGTAATCAGACATTTATGAACTCAACATGGAATCTTTCCCCTTTCAGGATTTCATGTTCCTGTGGGGTTGAGCTAATTACAGGCACATTTCCTATGGAGGGCACAATGTTTCCACAGTACTGCAGAAGCACAATAAATAATTGAACAAAGCTAGCTGGATTATTTTTTCTCACATGGCCACAGGTTGTAGGCAGCTCTGCTGTCACACACAGAGCAGCAGGTCTCTTCTTTGGGTGTCTCCAAGAAAGGCTTTGTTTGATAGGCTGAAAAGGTTCACACTGTTTCCAAATTTTGAAAGGGATAAAACACACATAAAATCCTAGTTTTCTTTATAGAACTGTAAAGGCAAATGCTCACTCCTGTCACTAGGAATATAATTTTGATCATGTGTTTGGTATTTAGGCCAGATGTGAAAGAGATGAAAGAGTAAGCTTGGGAATTAATACTTGTTGTAAGGGAGAACAGCCGTCTGTCTTTGACCTACAAATGCATCAGGGAACTGGTTGCACATGTGCCCCAAAAGAATTTGGCTCATGGAGAGGGCTGAGACAGATGACTATTTAAAAGTAAAGCTAATGTTTTATCCTGTTCAATGTAGTACTCAAAACTTTATATAGAGAAATACAGCAAGAGAAAATAATATATGAGATATATACGAAAGGAAGAAGTCAAACAATCTTTTATTCACAGATAACATGAACTTTTGCAGAGAACACTTAAACAACTCCACTAAAAGACTCTTAGAACTATTAAAAAAATCAGCAGAGTAGCAGGATACAAAATCAATACACAAAATCTATAATACTTCTGTACACTAACAATAAATGACTGGGAAAGAAATTAGGAAATAGTCCTATTCATAGTAGCTACAAGGAGTTAAGTACCTAGGAATTAACTTACAAAGTGAAAGACCTTTATAACATCATAATGTAACACTTGAATGCTGTCCTCTGAAAAGAGATTGAAGAGGACATCAGAAAATGGAAAGATATCCTCATTCCAGAATAGGTTTAAACAATATTGTCAATGTGGCCATACTACTGAAAATGATATATACATTTAATGCAATCCCAATCAAAACACCACCAATATCTTTATATGACTAGAAAAAACAATCTATAACTTACATCCAACCAAAAGAAGCCCAGAATAGCCAAAGCAATCCTCACCAATCCAAATACAACTGGAGGCATCACAATACTAAATTTCAAATCAGTGAAGGAGAACTAAGGACACAGAAATAGCTGTAGGCATTTTTAGCCATCTTATCTTCAACATAGGTCCTGTTTCATAGCCTGAAGAAAAGACAGCCTCTTTAACAAGTAAGAAAAGTGGTTATGCATGTCGAAAACAATGAGCTTGCCCCCGTATCTCTAACTTTGTAGTGAAATAAAATGAGATGGTTCAAAGATCAGGTAGGAAAACAGAAACATAGGGACGGGAAGGTCATTGAAAGGAGGGGAAGGGACTGGGACCAAAAGGGAATCAGAATGTATCATTTACAGATGCACATTCTCTGTGCTCAATGTGATCATTATGTGTATCAAATTATATTTTCTATGCATTGTAAACATATACTAAGAGCAAAAAGTAACCATTTGATACAACTGCAGCAATGTGAGGGACACTGTCTCTAAAATCCTCGGCGCCTTGAGTAAGAGCAACAAGTCCTTGTCCTGCGTCCTAAGCCATGGTCTGCGGCAAAGGCATGCAAAGTTTTCTCTGAAGGATCAGACAGAAAATATTCTCAACTTTCTGGGCCAAGCCCACAAAACTCTCTTGTTTTTACAACAAATTTAGGCATAGACAGTGTACAAACAAATGAGCATGGATATATTTCAATCAAATTATATGTACATACACTGAAATTGAATTGCATTCATTTTTTTGTATATCATAAAGTAGAATTCTTCTTTCAATTTTTTTCTCACCATTTAATAATTTAAAAAGAATTCTTGTTTACAGGCTGTGCATATTTAGGACAGACTAGATCTGGCTTGTAGGCTATCAGTTGCTGACACCTTGTTTTGGATTATAAAATAACAGATGTAGAAAAATTTTAATTAATTTTGAAATACATGACAAAATAAGTAAGAAAACAAGATTATTAAGGAATGTGGTATGTATATGAATTGGATGCCATAAACATCTATATATTTTGTGTAAACTTAATTATATTAATGTACAACTTATACGTAATAACATTCTTTTACAGAGAATCATAAAGCTATCTTCATGTTTGCTAACAGTTAATATAGTGAAAGATTAGGGGCCAGGGAGATGGCTCAGTGGATAAGCGCTTCCCTGGCAAGCGTGAGGGTCTAAGTTCAATCCCTGGTTCTGCACAAAACAAAACAAAACCAAAAAACCCCAATATAGTGAAAGATTTGGGAACATTTGTAAAAATGAACTGAAGCAGTGTATAAAAAATATAACTATCGCTTAGGAAGAGAATGGAAGATATACTAAAAAGAAAAGGGAATTTCTTGAAAAGGACTCTCACAATACTGATACTATAAAATATCACTAATCTCTAGATAGTATGATGAGTTTAGAAGCTATCTTTGATAAAGTGTTTAAAGAGAATCTTGTAGCTTTTATTCCAAGTCTCCAGTAAGTGAAAGCATCTGTAAGTTAGGACAGGGTGGGGAGGTAGGCTTAGGGTTAATATGTCATCCAACTAGCATGGGATCTGATTCATTTCAGGAGTGAGATGTATGAGATCTTCAGGTTCATACTTCAGAAAATCCTCTTTATGTGCTTTTCCATGTGAAGTATAAAATGCATCAATGAGGCTATGAGATTGAGAGTGAGCCCCCACATAAATACCTCATGCATTCCTTATAGGTTATTAATAAATAATAAGTCATATGTATTAATAAAGATGGGCTTTGAGTGACATTTTTGAACAAATAATGGATGCCATTAATAATAATATTTGTTTAAATATAAGACCAGATACCAAGAACAGGGCATTAGAAATCAAAATAATCAATTTTGTATTATCCCAATTTTCCCTTTGAAATATTGCATAAAAGGAAACTAACCAGCAAAAAACAAATTTGTAAAACCTATGTAAATTTAATTCATACAGAACATTTCTCTAAGACACATAACCATGAAACTTGCATTTGTTGCCTTGAAAACATTCTATTGAAAGTTATACACACACACACACACACACACACAATCAGTTCTGTGGCTGTAAGTCTTATAGAGATGAACACACTGTCAATGTCCATGAAGATCATTACTAAGACTTTTGTTGGAATTTCACAGTATTTTATTATTTTATTTATTTATTTATTGGCAGAACCAAGGATTGAACTCAGGCCCTTGCACTTGCCAGGGAATCGCTTATTCCACTGAGCCATCTCCCTGGCCCTCCACAGTATTTTAGCAAGATACATTCTTGTCCTTCTACTTCCATCTTAACTGGTGTGAGGCACCTTGGAAACTGGATGATTGCTTACCAGTTGGTGTAAGGTGTCTCCAGGTAATAACAGGTTCAGGGCGGCCATTGGCCATGCAGACCAGGGTCACATTGCTGCCCTCATTCACAGTGACATCCGAGGAGATGTTGGAGATCTTTGGTGGAACTGTAAAGAAAAGCAAATGGAATGCATAAGCATGTTAGTTAAGGTAGCCTTGCCACACTGGTCCCACGGCTTCATGTGGCAAATGTGAGCTTTTATTACCTACCTTGAAATTCTGTGTTAGGTATCCATGTTTAAGAGCCACACTTGTAATCTGTCCACCCTGTTCCTAGGGCACTTCTAAAGTACCACTAGAAGGTTAGACTCTCCCCCTCTGGTCACCTGAGTGCTGTCCAAAGTGTACTGATAGAGTCATACAAAGAAAGTATCCTAGCTCTTTTCAGATGAGAATAAACTTATCTAAAAATGAGGAGTCAAGTACTTCAATGCAAATTAAGAATAACTTTTTTTCTAATTACTGGCACTTAAATTTATTATCTTTTTTATATAAAATGAATAGCACCCTACCTCTCTTCAAATGCTAGGGAAAGAAAAAGCGTTATTTCATACACTTTGCAGCATTGTTAGTAATATGAAGTACTTATTTGGTCACACATTGAAGCCCTGGGCTAATTACGATGGAAAGCCTCTACATATGGTCTTTGTTTGTAACAGGCCAGCTGAACTACTTTAGAATGTAAACACTGAATTAAGAAGGCCTGTGTTAAGACATGCAGATCCTGGAAAAACATTATTATTCTCAATACTACCATCATCGCCACTTTTAATAATTTAATAATAGCTAACTTTAATGAAACGACAGCTATTCCTGAGGATCAGAGTAGGATACTTTACAAGTATCATTTCAGCTTCTTATAATAAAGACATGATATTCTGTGAGGATTTTATTTATTGATGTAGATGCAGCCAGGTGGGAGGCAGAAAAGGAGCTCTAATCGAGCTGCCTCCAGACCTGTGCTCTTAAAGACTTCCCAAAGATAATTTCATCTTCACAACGCAGGCTGCAGATGGCAGAAAATGACAGAAATTACTTTTTGGTGATGTGAAAAATGAGTTCCCAACGGCAAGCTGTGCTGCTGCCTGACTTCCGTCATTAGTGTCCAGGGTGGCGACACTGATCCCACATTGGTAGGCTTAAGTGGGAAGTATATTACTCACAAATTTCATCACAGAGGTTGTGCACTGATTACAAATAGGAAGGCTGATGGTCAGCTGTGATCCCTTTTCTCAGTTGCACATGTTATCCCTGAGGAGGTGTGTGTGAAGGAGAAGAGGCTAGAAAACATGAAGGAGTTCAATAAGAAATAATCTTCTTTTTTCTCATTCTTCCTTCCCATTACAAACACTCCATTCCTCCCTAACTAGAAAAGTTTTTACTTAAAAAGGCACATTTGTGACAGTCACATGATCCCTGTGAATCCCTTCAGGTGACATTCAGGCACTTGGGCCACAGATGAGTTCAGAGTGTCACAAGAAGGAAGTGGGCTGGGGAACTACTGTGATTTTAGCACTGTTCTAACTTGGACACATGAGAGGACCTCTGGGTAGTAACTGGTGACATTAAATTAATCCCAATGGCAGCAGTAGGCTACAGTTAGTTCCCATTAGTTAGCACTCTCTATTTGTAGAGTGTCTAGTCTCCCTCTCAGATATTGGGGTTAAGGGTCATTTTCTTGAATTCATGCTTTGACTTACAATAGGTTCTCTCAGAGAACATATTTTATGATGAAGATCTGAAAGCTCATGCCTATTTTATAAGAAAGAACATGAGGTACATGGAGGAATAGTGGCCTTTCGACGATGGTTCCTTAAAGAATCATGACTGGACTTATAATTTAGAGTTCCTGAATGTCCATCTGTCTGTTTTTTAATACTCAGTTCTTAATTCTATGAGTAAGTCAGTATTCTGAACATATCCAAGTAAGCTGCAATGAAGACTAAGTCAATGATACTGTTAAAAAATAAGACTCAGGCATCTTGCTGGGATTCTCAATAATGTAAAACCTGTAACAGCAACTTTTTATAGAAGTTATAAGATCCCACGTTACCTCTAGAAAGACCACGTATTCCTCTATAGTTACCTATGAGTTGCAACATAGGACATGGTGTAAATAGATAAAATATAGGGCTGTGGAGATAGCTCAGTGGTCTAAGTGTCTGCCTGGCGAGTGCAAGGTGCCAAGTTCTATCCCTGGTGCCACATGCTATGCTGGCCCTGAAATGGGATATGGTGGTGTGCATCTATAATCCCAGAGCTTGGGAGGCTGAGCCAGGAGGATCGCTATGAGTCTGAACTACATATTGAGACTCTGTATCAACAACAAAAAAAAGAAAAAGAATTAAAAAAGATAAAAATATAGATTTTTTTCTGATAAAAAAAGGGAAGAAATTTCTAAATCTTTAATATTAAAATGTGCAAATGCATTAAAAATAAAAAATCTATAGCTAAGAGGATGAAATCCAGAGAGTATTTTCCTATAATAAAATTTATCTTCCATTTTATCTATTTTAAATAAAAAAATACACTAAGGATTTTGTAGTTGCATGTTACACATGTAAAGCCATTTAATCTTACATAGACAGGTACTTTTCTTTTTCTTTTTTTTTATTTCTATATTTAGGGTAGGATCTACAGTGCCTACAGGGTCTCACTACATAAATAGGACTCATAGTGATCCTCCTGTTTACAGCCTCCCAAGCGCTGGGATTACAGGTGCCACCATGCCCAGTCTCGGTTGTTGTCTCAGCATGCTCCAGGGGCAGGGACGGCACCCCAAGCTATGACCCCAAGCTGAGCCAGGAGGATCGCTATGAGTCTGAACTATATATTGAGACTATCAACAGCAAAAAAAAAAAAGAAGTAAAAAAAGATAAAATATAGATTTTTCTGATCAAAAAAGGGAAGAAATTTCTAAATCTTTAATATTAAAATGTGCAAATGCATTAAAAATAAAAAAAAATCTATAGTTAAGAGGATGAAAGCTGGGGATCAAACCCTGGCCACTACGCTCTGCCTAAGCAGGCGCTTTAGTCCACTGATAGGTATTTTTCAAACTGGTAATACAGTTTAGATTAATTGATTACAAAATTATATTCTGGGCAACAAGCATTTTCACTTTCCTAAGCAAGGGCAGCAAACTCAGGTCCCAGGTCCAAGAAAGTGGAAGTAAAGAAAATGTTCATGGTGGACAGTGAGAAATGTAACCACAGCTGGGAGATAATTGTTGTATACCTCTGAAGCACTTCCCTAGGGTGTCATCTCATGCTTTACGTGTCCTCTCTTCATTTTATTGTATACCAGCTTCTTCTTCTAAGTATTTACATATGAGGCAATTTCCTTGCTCTAAGAAGAACTCCATTTCCCAATCCTATGCCAGTACTGTGCTCATTTTCAGCCTGTGTGTTAAACTAGGCATTGGTGTATGTCTGGAATCCCAGCACTGGGGATGCTGAGGCAGGAGGAGACCTGTGAGTTCAAGATCAGTATAGGCCATACAGTGCATTCAAGGCCAGCCCGAACTACACAGCAAAGCTCTGGCTTTAAAATCTGAACATACATACACATTTTTAAATGAATTATAAAATACCACATCAACCTTGAATATGTTGTGGAGTCTCCCTTTAAGCTCTAAAGAAAGTGCCCTAAAGAAGCACATGAGCAGCCATATTGTTTTTAGGTACATGGGCAGTATTTATTAACTTGTTTGTACTGAAATATTTAACTCTGTTGATCGTAACTTCATTTTTCTAGTCCTTTATTTTCTTGGGTTCCAGGACAATAGGCTCATTTGCTCTTCCTTTTACCCTTCTGGACAGACTCTCCAATTTAACTTTTGGCTCATCTTACCCTTTACCTTAATTATCAGTATATAAGGCTCAGTGGGTTTCCTCTTTATTCCCCTCCGTGTGTGCATTCACTGATGTCTCACTCTGTAACCTCAGAAGCCAAGGCCCTGTTATCGAGGGGTCCACATCAGTGTCGCCGGCCCAGGTTGTTCTTGCCTGCTTCACCCCTGCATTTCCAGCTGCCTCTTCTCTGCCTCCATCAGATGCCTCCAATACTCTTAAGTTTCTCTATTCATTTTCCCTACGAAACAGCTGTATTTTATTATCTTGCTGAGTGGTTCATTATGTAAAGAGTTGACCAGGCAACAAAAATAACACAGTCCCCAAAGCAAAACAATAACAAGACACCACCCTTAACTTCTCATTTCTTTTAACTCACTCACTATTCCAGAAGCCCTGTTTAAGGCATTGAATTTCCATTTTTTAAAAAATCTGAATCACTGTAAGAAAATTAAAACAGATTTCCACAGCTCTGGTCCTCCTTTCCTGAGGCTTACCACCTTACACCACACTGCAATCATTTTGCTATAAATTATATATTTGAGTATAGTAGCCCTTGGTTAATCTCACTGCTCTCCAGATTTGAAATCTAAGCTCCTTAATAAGATTTAATGGGTCATTCATGATTGGCTTCTGCTAATCTCTCCAACTTCATTTCTTGCTCCTTTTGCCCTGAAACAGCCAAGTCAGAAGTCAGATCTAACAAGATTTGCTTTTGAGAATGTGCTCTGCTCACAGCACCATTGGATTTCACTAGCTTTTCTACATGCACGAAGTGCTCCTCTTTCAGCTCTTCATGTACTGAGCCCCTTTCCCCTTCAGCTACAGTTTTAGCTATTCGGTTTCTCGGCTTGCTTTTTTTCCCAGGACAACTTTCCTGTCACCCCTTACCACCACAACTCCTCTGTCTACAGTGGCCCTTTATTGTTCCATGCTGCATGCTGAGTCACACAATTGTTGCTTCCTGTGCCTGTCCCTGGATTCTAAAGGCAGGCCATAGGGCCTTGGTTTTGTTTTCATAGCCACTAAACTATAATGCCATGGATTCAAAAAATATGTGATAATACCCCCTTCATCTCCAGATTTTCTTATTATACTTTCATAATAGATCATATTGATTATTTAGGTTAACAAATATAGGCTTTTTTAAAATCAGTGATATATGTCTCTTATCAATATTTCTTATTTATTTATTTTAATGCATTTGGTTGGTATAGGGTATCACTACGCAGTTCAGACTTGTGATGATCCTCCTGCTTTCAGCCTCCCCAGTCCTCAGATTACAGGCATTTGCCACTACTCAAACTCTGGATGGCTCAGCCTGCTCTGGGGGGAGGGCTGGCAGCACACAGGGTACCAGGGATCAAACCACGGTCCCTGCACTTGCCTAATCTTGCCTAAGCAGGCACTTTAGTCTGCTGTGCTATCTCGTGGGCCCCCTCTTATCAATATTTCTTTAGCCATCCTTCTAATCATTTATTTCACCAACAAGTGTTTGTGCTTTTTTTTCAGGAAACTTTTCCTGTCATCCCCTATCTCCACAAATACCCTGTTTCTGATGTTATTTGGGGTTAATGAAAGGATTAACCATGGGGCAGGGATGTGTTTGTGTAGCTGAGGAATGCAGAAAGCAAGAAGTACTTTCTGCCTCACTTAATCAATTGTTAATTGTTTTAAATGTCACATCTTATTTTCTTTATGCTGAGGAGTGACATTACAGATAGTTTAGTAGTTCCTTAAGATTTTCTATTATTATTATTATTATTATTATTATTATTATTTTCATTTATGTATTTGGTACAAGGTCTCATTATATAGCTCGAGTTTATAGTGATCCTCTTGTTTTCAGCCTCCCCAGTGCTGGGATTACAAATGTATGCCACCGTGCCCCAACTCTATTGCCGGCTCAGAGTGTCCTGGGGGCAGGGCTGGAGCAGCATGCGGGACTGGGGATCACACCCCGGTCCCTGCACTTGCCAAAGCAGGTGCTAGTTCACTGAATTATCTTGCTGGCCCCCTATGATTTTCTTATAGGAATTCATGAACCTTAAAATTAAAGCACCACTGATGGTTTCAAGTTATCGACTCATAGGATTTGTTAATATTACCTCTTAAGGACTGGCCAGCTAGCTCAGTGGACTAAAGAGCCTGCTTTGAGTGCAGGGACTAAAGTTTGATCTCCAGCACCATGTGCCATGCAGGCTGTGCCCCAGGACCTCACTGAGACAGAGATTCAGACTGGGCATAGTGGCATGCACCTGTAATCCCAGCACTTGGGAGGCTGAATACAGGAGAATCACTAGGAGTCCGATCTATGTAGTGAGACCCTGTAGACCTTGTACTAAATATATATATATATATATATATATATATATATATATCCTCTTAAAATCTTTATAAAAGTTTTGAAAAGTAGTAAGTGTTGTATTATGACTATTATTGTTACCATTTTCACTATCACCATTTTACATATGTTGATATAGGGGACAAAATGGTTAAAACTCACATAGCTAAGGAAGGTTATATAATTTATTTTTTCTCTACATAATATTCATTTCTCTGAACATGACACAAATAGGTTTTTCACATTGCTTCATTATTACCAAGGAACACTCTTTAGGAAATAATGCTCAATATGATGAATTTATTTGTATCAGCTGTGTAAGTTGTTTATTTTTCAAACACTGTAATACTGATTTATGTTCATTTCTCTGCTCGCCATAATGTTCTTGAGAAGTTGGTCTCTTCCTGGAATATTGCTCAACAATTCCCACTCTCAATATATTTGCATGATTTGTCATGTTTTGCCCATGAAGGCCATAAACTGCTTATTTGATGTTTTCCACTTACTCAGTTTCAGTCATCTCTCCAATTAGTCTGTGTGGTTTTGTTTTATTTTCTGACTAATGAGAGCTATTTACACTGCAGCTGATACTGACCTTTGGCTGTCATGTTCCAGTTTCCCTGATTT
Source organism: Octodon degus (assembly GCF_000260255.1). Lineage (NCBI taxonomy): Eukaryota > Metazoa > Chordata > Mammalia > Rodentia > Octodontidae > Octodon > Octodon degus. The sequence continues at coordinate 9,034,597 of NW_004524629.1, forward strand.
ATTCTTTGCCCCTTACTTTTGTTTGTGAATATTTTTATTTTGCAGAAGTTTAAACTTTCATTGTTGTTATGCCTCTTAACCTTTCTTTCCTGATTTCTTTCATTGCTTTTGTGCATAGATTATCATTTTCTATCATAGATCAGTTAAGTGTGTATCTGTGTCTTCTTTTCAATTTGAATTACTCGTTAATATTGAACTCTATCTCCTGAAATTTATTTATAATATGAGAACCAAATTGTTCTTCTGTGATTTTAAGCCATTTCCTCAGTACCATTTGTTGAGTAGTATAAAATATAACCAATACCTGTGGCTTTCACAGTTATCCTACAAGCTCCAACCAACTCGCCTAGCTGGTATTTCTGAAAAACATGTAAACGATAATCCTTGACTAACATATCAAGTAATTTTATGAAAATACTTTTAAAAAATAATTGATATTTTGTGGGCTGGCCTGATAGCTCAGTGAACTAAAGCACCTGCTTAGGCAGAGAGCAGTGACCAGAGTTTCATCCCTGATGCCCCAGACCCCGGCCCCAGTGCACTGAGATGGGGATTGAGGCCAGGTGTGGTGGCGGGCGCCTATAATCCTGGCACTTGGTAGGCTGAAACAGGAGAATCGCCAAGAATCCGACCTATGTAGTGAGACCCTGTAGACTCTGTCCTAAATACAGAAAAAAGAAATAATGTAATCTACATCATTATTCTGTGTTCATCCAAAATCTAAATTATTATTTTTATTACATTCATATACATACATTCTTTATTTTTAAAATGTGCATTTTTTTCTAATCAGTTAGTAGGGTTTTTTTTTTTTTGGTCTCAATTACTTTTACTTGTTGCTGGGGCAAAACACCTGACACCCAAATTAAGGAAGGAAAGGTTTATTTAGCTCACAGTTTATGGAGGTTTCAGTCTATACTCGGCTGGCTCCCAGGCAGAGGGGCACATGGCAGAGGGCAGCAGTTTATGGCAGCAGGAAGCAGCAAAGAGCAAAAGGAAAGGCAGCAGCTGCGGTGTCTAGCCAGCGTCTCTCCTCTCCTCTTATATTATAAACAAGCTTCCCAGGGGCTGGGCGTGTAGCACTCACATACTGTCCATGCCCCCCTTTTGCACAGGATGAAGATGTTTACAACCTAAGAATCCTGGCTCTCTGCTGAATCACTTAATTAAACTTCTGAAATTCACAATGAATCAACCAGTACATTTCCAAAAGAATGATAAAATTTAGGTGAATTTATGTGGACTTCCTGGACTATACAAGGAATGAATCTTGGTAAGATTATATGACCCAGTCAGTTTGGCTTGCCACTAGTATTTTTATTTCTTTTTTTCTGTGATTCTCTTCACCAGTTATCTACCAGATTCACAAGATGTGTCTCAATTTTGGAGGAAACAGAACTAATTTATGTGTTTGTACAATTGTCAGGGTTCTGATCCACCCTTTCTTCTTTTTAGACTAAGTGTTTCTCAGGTATGACTAAAATGTAAGCAAGTCAAGGATAACCGTGGAGTTGAAAGCTATTATCTTAGTACTAAAATCTAACCCTCCTTCCACCTTGGTTTTCTTTTGGACTGCTACCACTTACCCACAGTCATCACTTTTTTTGGACAGTCCAGTGAGTGACCCATTCTCACATGCTCAAGGGTGGGTGTTTGACCCAAGGTGGCTCACAAAGATTCTGTTTCCCCTCAACATGGTTTTCATTAAATATGACTTGAAATAGATTAAGACTAATTTAATCTGTGGCAAACTGCATGGATAATGCCAATTTTGTGCTCTTCCCATATTCACTTTCTTTGCCATGCCCCTGCCCTTCTGCAGTAGGTAGCATATACTTTCGCAAACCTGGACCACGTTGCTTGTTTTTGTCAATAGGATATCAGTATCTGGGGTATGAACTGAGTTGTGGAAATAGCTTACACAAGTGGGCTCACTGGCTCTAACACCTCAGCCACTATAGTGAGGGGAACATGCCTATCTGAGCCTCTTGGTCTTAGGAGAAGGAGAATGGGATCTGGAAGTGGATTCACAGATAAAATACAGGGCACCTTGTAAAATACAAGTTTTAGAAAACCAATATGCCTTGTAACACAAATATGTTTTGAATATTAAATGGGATACAATGATAGTGACAACTATTTGTTGTGTCTGAGAAATTCAAATTTAATGGGGCATCTTACGTTTTATTTAGTAAATTTGTTGTCTGCAGGAGCAGAGTCATCTCCAGGGAACACCAGTCTATGTCAGGTGACATGCATGCTTATGAGAATTGAACGTTAACTATTATTTTATGCTCTTTCTCTGTTCAGAAGTAATAATTAGATTGAGACTTATCGTAAAGGGGCAACCACCTGAAAGGACAATTGTTCCTCTTCAGTTTCTGCAACCCGGTGTCTAGAGAAGCATGACTTATGGGGTTTTCAAGGGGGAAGTGTTTCTCTTTTGTCTTTGATTCTGTGAGCTCTTCTACATTGATCCTGTGAACCACCTTTTTTGCTCAAATTAACTAGTCAGTTTCTGTTGCCTAAATCAAACAATCCCAATATTTGAAAGTTGGAAAGTAGTCATAGGGTGAGAATTGATCCTAGCAGTAAATTGTTGTTTACTTTGGATACATACTTTTTGGGCTCCCACAAAACTAATTTAGTTGGATGTTTATCATTGATTCTGATCTGTTAGTACATATTGTTTTAAAAATAGCCTTAGGCCTACAAACTCACCTAATTTCAGCTGAGTAGTTTAATGCTTTTATTGTTGTTCCTTAAATGACCAACGAACAGAAGGAAACCAATCAATATTCCAGAGTAAGAAAGAAAACTGGTCAGTTGGTTCATTTTCCTAGCATGAAATAATTAGAAGTTATTATACTTATTCAATTTAAAATGGCACTCACAATGGTGTAAATTAGCAAAAATCAATCTCACTAGTGATTATTCCCTTAAAGTTGAAGCAAGGGGTATCTGTTTACTGTGTGTGGTAATTGCAGGGAGTTAAAAATTTTTTTCTTTTTCAAAAAATTTTTCAACTCTTTATTTTCTAACTTTTGAAGAAAAACTTTAGCTATCTGTGGCACATAAAATAGGCTCTGGCATAGTACGCTGGGTTTATTTGAGTTGGGTTTAAAAGCTGGGCTTCATGAGGCATCCCTATAACCCCAGAATGCTGGGAGACTATAACATGGGGAGGATCAAAATTTCAAGGCCAGTTCGGGCAACTTAGAAATCTAGAGAAACCCTGTTCCACCCTCCAGCTCCCCCCCCCCCAAAGTCTTGAGGCTGTAGCTCAACAGAAAGGCCTTGGCTACTACAGTACCATAATAAATAAATAAATAAATAAATAAATTCTGGAATGCACAGAATTTTTCTTCAGCAGTGCTTGGCTTTCAGTAAACACTACCCCATGAGTCAACAACAATTATAAAAGACATAATATTTTATAAATGCCACCTTGTGAAACAGCAAACATCCATCCAGCTTGGCATTTTACTTCTGAAAATGCCACTACAACATGTTTTCCTGCACAGTCTGGAAGTTTCCAGGATGGATGACAACTGCAGAATGCAGTGTAGTCTAATAGACTGACAACCGTGGGATTTGATCCTGCCCGACCACTCGCCCCCACTGCTGCCACATGCCCTATGGTATTTGCCTTGGTCCCCTACCACAGGGCACACCCTGAATGACTAAGAAATTTCAAATGAACAAATTATTTAAATTTTTTTGAATCTAAGTTTCCTCATCTGGAGATTGGAGGTAATATACAAGTTTAATATTAGGTATTACAGAATTGATGTTAGAGTCAGATAAATTAATGAATGTGAACTTAATCTGTAAACTCTAAAATGATGTATGTATTATTTAATACATTTATTAGAATGTACTAAACTAGCTAATAAAGCAGCATTGGCTTAACCCTTCTCAAGATAACATGATAAAATGTTTCATGTATTTACAAGTTAATGGCATTCTAGTAATATTTTTGCAGATTCTATTATTGCCAAAGGTATAGTTAATTAGTATAATTCATAGTTAATGGTTACTATAAACAGAAACAATAAATCACCCCAAAGGCATGTGTGAATCCTTTTCTACTAATGGGCAGAGCTACAACAATATGTTATCCAATTATTCAAAGTCTAGACATCTTATACCTATTAAAAAAAAAATGAAAAGACACAAGGGTTTGCAACTGTAAGCAAAGGAAGTTTCACCAAAACTTTCAAAAACAACTAACTCAAGAAATTGTTTTCCAAATAAAATTTTGTCATCATTACATATTTATGATGTAAGTCTCAGTAAAATATAGATTTTCCGTAATTTGTTGTTCTCGTAAACAACAGATGTTACCAGATATTTTGTGGCTGTAATTTGAGTCAATGAAGTTTTACAACTTGTAGCAAATTGAAACACCTAGCAGTGATCATTTCTTTTCTACTAGTTCCCAGTTCTGTTAGAATCCATGTATAAAGCAAGAAACACCAGTCTCTGAAATTATTATTTCAATCATGTTGTGTGGGAACATGCTTCCATTTAAACCCACAATTCATGAATATACAGGGTACATGTGAAAATCATGGGTTCTTTCAATGTTAGGTGAAACTCTGGTTTAAAAAAAAATCTCACTGTTCTATCTGCTACTTAAATGTCTCTGTCAGGCAGGATTAGAAGTGCTATACTTACGCATACATTAACAAAGAACCGAAGAACTTAAGATAAGAAGGATAATATGCTAATTATCTAGAAGAATGTGTGCACAAATCAAAGCAAAGCTAGGTTCCAGGAGTAGGATAATGTGGTGGAGTCAAGGAAATAGGAACAGGGAAACTCATAAAAGTGATATATTCAAACAAAGCATGATTTAAAAAGTAGTTATCATCTTTTAATCCTCTTTTAATTAGACAGGAGAAGTTTCTGACCTGTACAGGTAACTAAAAGTTAGTGCCCAAAGCCTCACTTAACATAGTCCTCTGAGATGGAGCTGACATTTCACTCTGCCAGCCAAAGGTGTGAGCAGTGTAAGACACTCTCCAGAGCCTCTGAGTCCTACATTATCACATTCTCAAGTGTCCCTTTGAGCACTATCATAGGGCACCAGATTTACAACACAATAGTCCCCAGAAACTCATCTTGACAGTAGCTGCTATCAAAAAGAGGGTTAATTTGGGGTAGATTGCACTGAATAACTCAAAAAAAGGTAAGCTTGAGACAGAGAAGTCTTATGAATCTCACTTATGTAACACCGAATAGCAGGTGCATCCTTATGGTGATACATGTGTGGCATGGATGGCTATCCATATAAAACGTTCTCTTATTTGACCTAAAATAAAGTAAATTGAAGATTTAGTACATTTATTAAATGTTTAGAATTACACTTCCACGTAAGTATGAGGGCGAGCTTAGGAGCAACATGTACAGTCAGGACAAGGAAAGGCTTTCCATCACTGATGCTTCAGCAGTACATACTCTGTGGGATGCCACGTGTCCCTTCCAGCAGACGGGGCATTGCCTTGCTCAGTAAGCACAAATGGTACCACTCTGACTCTGCTCATTGAGGCTACAGTTTCCCCACAAGTCAGCAGCTCCTTCACAACCTGACATCCCCCGGCCCTTGTTCCAGCTGCTTCAATATTTGCTTTCCTTAATTTGGGTAAGATTCCAGATGCTGCTCTAACCAAGATATGGAAGGAATGAAACTGCTGTCTTCCACTGATGCAAGCAAAATATCTTTCTCATTTCTTGCACTTAAGGGATAGACTTTTTACATACTGTCCATCTAGAGCAGATGGTTTTATTTGGCAGGAACAGTGGTATCAAGCAGAGAGAAGTTAAAAAATAACAGGTTACTTTGAGTAGACGGAAAATAGCAACTGGGTAAATTCCAAAGTATGGAAGTGGCACATTGAGACTGTAAAAGAAAATGGTGGTATGTCTTCTCCTTTCTGTAGTCTAAAGGATGCATTTCTATATATTAAAGGGAGTTATTTTTTATTGTTTTAGAAAAGGTAAAAATTCAGGTGCTATACTTCCAGTCTAACAAAAAGATACTTCTAATGTCAAAGTCATCAAAACTAAGCATTAAACCATGACATCCTTAAAGACTGCCAAATATTTTATGTACAACACAATTTTTTTTCTTCCATTGATTTTTTAAAAGATTTAAGGTATGGAAAATATTTCCTATATGTTATATATGAATTTTTCAGTTGAGAAGTGATTACTAAGAATAAATCCTAATATCAAAAGCAGGAATTTAAAAACAAACATACAAGGGCTACCGAGATAGCTTAGTGAAAACTAAATGCCTGCTTAGGCAAGCACAGGGAGTGGGGTTCAATCTCTGGCACCACATGCTGAACCAACGCCACCCCTGGGCCCACTGAGTTGGGCATGGAGTCCGGGCGTGGTGCATGCCTGTAATCCCAGTGCTAGGGAGACTGAAAAGAGGAGGATCACTTTGAGTCTGCATAGTGAGACCCTGTACCAAATACATAAAAATCAAAAAGAAAAACAAAACAACAAACATACAAGAACTATAAGGAAATTAGAATGACAAAGATGCAAAGACATCATCTTGTTTATGATATGTACAGACAACACAAACCCAGAGTATTTTTTGGGTGCTTATGACATGTAGCAGAACTATGCTACATGTGAGCAGAGATCAGGCAGGGTAAAATGATGACAATTATGACTTAGAACCGCCAGTTTATTACTGTTTCAACAGAAGTGCCAGTAGGAGGTTATCATGACAATAACAAGTTATTCTAAGATTTTTCAAGAGGGTTACTGCTCATCTAAAGTTTTCATTTCATTTTGCAATCAAAAGTAAGTACTGTAGCTATGGTGTTTGTAAGAACTCCTTAAATGTAATGATTCCATGCCAATATTATTAGCCTAACTTCTATTTTTTTCCAGTGGTTTATGGAATATGGAGTTCTTTGTGTATAGGGAAGGAAGTAGATTCTAACAGAAACCAACCAGAGGGAATTAAAGCATTCCTAGAATACAATGAAAATGATAAAAGGAGTTATTTCCTACCAAGGGCACAGAAGATAGAATATTTAGGCAAGAATGGAAGTGATAGGAAAGTTTTAGAATTTCTTTCTTTACATTGCCCCATTGCAAGCTCACTCTGAACCATTTTGAATAGAATGGAACATGCACATTATTTCCTTCCACACAAACCGAGTTACCATTCTAAATTAATTAATGCATTTAAGCCAACTATACTTTATCCAAAATTATATGTAATGGCAGAAAACACAGTAGTTGTTAAAAATATGAAATATAGCTAGGGGAAACTGAATGTTTTCTCCAATTATAGGTATGTTTGAAAGCTCCAGAGAGATAATGAGCAGGTTTTAGTGGGACTAAAAAGGGAAAACTTGAGCTGATGAACATCATTTAGATTCCTTTTATTCCTCTGTTCTTGTCCTTCGTTGGAGATGCAAATGAATATTAAAAATGAAAGAAGACCTAAGCAAGTAGAAATGTAATAAGTAGTATTAGTATGGTTAATAATTAATAAGAACAATGATTCTGTGAGGTAGCATGACATTTTATCATTTTCAAAACACTGGTATGGACCCTGCCATCTTTGATCCCTACCAGTAAGCCTGCCTGACAGCTCAGACAGGCCTTGTTGTAACCTCCCCTCCGCAAGTCATTGGTTGGATAACAACGCTCAGAGTCATCCTCAAAGCCAAGATTACAAAGTATCAGAGAGAAAATACTGAGTTCATAATCAGTTCTGATTATGTCAAGAAGAGTAAAGGGAGGTCTTAGTGTTCCCCAGGCTAAACAAACTGCAACTGGCATGTGAAACATTGCCAAACTCAGAATTAAGGAACTGCCCAATGGCCAGGGCATAACCTCAGATAAGACCATCTGGGCAGGTGGGAAGCTGTGTTAAGCACAAAGGTGGAAAGGCCACTAATTATTAACTGGTGGTGAACTGTGGCCCTGGTGCCAGAGTGGGTAGCTGTGTCACTGAAAGCTCTACAAGGATTACCTTGTAGGGGAGTCTGGTTTACTGAAATTAGTATTATTGAGCTATATTCAGTTCTAATATTACACCACTTAGAATTTGAGTATTTTTCTAAATAATTGTGATAATATATATAATCTGTAAAACTCCAGAAATTTTCCAGTAGAAACTGGACCCATCTCTGCAAGCCTGTTCAGCTCCTGTATCACATGTCCTGCCTCTTAATTTCACCTTTATGACACGGCCTTGCTCTCGTTTTCTTCTTTGTGAAACTCAGGAGAGGGGCATGGTGGTGGTACTCTGAAGGACCACACTTTTTCTGCTTACACAAAAACATCCCAAATAGGTAAGACTCTCATTAATCTTGGGCTAAATGTGAAGTTAGACATGGATGGGCCTCAGTTCCCACAT
>NW_004524629.1:9043479-9079622 GCF_000260255.1 Octodon degus
AAAAAAAAACATTACCTGCTGGAAAAATAAAGATGGGTGGGGGAAGAATGTGGTACAGAGGCCCCTGAGAATGGTCTCAAGGCAGCAGCCCTTCCAGGGGAAACTGAGGAGGGCTTTCTCTCCATAAGATCTGCATGGACTCTCTATTCAGCAGATCTGTGCTGGTCACTGTGGGTGGTAGCTTTTGTCTATAGAGCTAGCATTCTGGGCCTCTAGAGCCAGAAATGTACAGAGCATGCATTAGCTTCTGGAAGCTCAGCCTCAGCAGTAGTATGAGCCTAACTGCCAGTCCTGGTCCATCTTCTACATCCTGTCCTGGGCACAAGAGCCAAGATACGGGGCAAGGAGTTAGCCATGGTGGTCATTCAACTGCAGACACATCGCCACATTCTGTGCTCCTGGCTAATTTCAACTCTTGCCAGGGAAGCACTTATCCTACTGAGCCAACTCCCTGGCCCTAATTTCAACTCACGGAAAGCACCTGACATGATAGATAGGCCCCTGCTCTCAGTAGGTCACTGGCTGCCTAAGACAGAGACTGCACATTCTACTAAGTAGAATGTGTACATTTTACCAACTCTAGGCAGCTCCAGACAGTCAATAACGGCCACCATCAGCCCACATGTCCTCCTTTACAGTCCTCTGGGAAAGGGCAAGTTACTCCACCTGATACACTTATTTGCCCTCAAGCGAGTCATTTTAGCTAGAAAATAACTTGGCCATGACAGACCTTAGACACTGAGGGCCTTTGATTTTCAAATGAGAATTTCTCTTATGAGTCACTCCAAAGCACAAGGCCCAGCTTCAAATGGCTTCTCTTTATCATGTGATAAAGGGACAAATGAATAACTTACTGAATATCCAGTACCATGGGTAAGATTACAGAGTAACAATACTCCCAGGCTGCTGGTGGTTACTCTGTTCTCTTACCCTTTTGCTAACTCTTTCCTCCATGAATTAACAACCACAGCATTCTCCCCAAGTGGTTCAACTCCAAGCTGCACATTTTTAGCTGTTTGCCCTTCCTGCAAGGTTTAGAAGCTGCCAGAGAAAACCAATGGAGCCTCTTTCTATGTCATGCAAATTGAAAGTATACCCAGAGTACCTAAGGTTTAAGTTCCAAAGAAAATCTTCTCCAATATATTCAGTATGCATACAGCACTATCACAGAAATATGTCACACTTTGCCCCTCTCAACTTTCAATGAAGCTGCAGAGCACATTAGGCTCTCCCTCCTCACACTGGCCTCTGCGACAGCTTCAGAAGGCAGATCAGGCTTCAGCCATAAGCCAGCTGGTGCCATCTATTTAAGGGAAAGCAGCTATGCAAGTGAGCAAGATTATAATCACTAAGCCTAATTACAAAGTAGAGTAAATTATTATAAATGTTTTTTAAAGTGTCTTAAAACACTGTAAAAAAGAAAAAATATCAACCAGCAGAAGTGTGTGATGCTGATAACATTTCTTGAGACTAGGACATTCACATGTGTAAGTGTTGGAAGCTATGGCTATTTCTGTCAGCTGAATCCAGCATTCACACATTAAAAACTTTATAACTTTTCTTTCTCATTCAGTCAGATGCTGAACTGTTGGACTGAAAGTACACTTTCCTTTATGGGTCCTCATGGGAGGCCGAGGAGCATTTCACTGATGGTAGGCTGAAAGGAATTTCAAATTGCTCTACTAAAATGATAATAGGCAAGAGATGGAAGGGGAGAAATGAACATGTGACACTTTACTTGATGTATTTCCCAAAACCAGATTTGTTCTCTTCTGTATTTAACATCCCACTCTGCAATATCACAAACGCCGCACATTCTCTAAATCAATGCAAAACCAAAGAGAAACACCTCAGTGTTTAATCCTTCGTTTCCAAGCTCATCGTCTATCTATAGACTGCTTATACAAGTCCTGTTTGATCTGTCTGGCAATGATCCTCTGTTCATCCATTTCAGGGAAGGACGGAGAGGTGTGACTTCCTTGGTACCCTTCAGAATGGTCTTCCCATTTGCTATCTGACCCTTTGAGCATTGTGGGGAAGACTCAGTTTACTAAGTTTCTGGGCGTCTCTGCATCGCCTGACCTCTTGGGGTGACTTTTAAATAACTGACTCAGGTTGTGGTCAAGAAAATGTGGGGGAAAATGAAACAAGTCATATATAGACCTGCCCTTTAAAATCTCTATGCAGCACTCCAGCTCTGTCCCACCTAACTGTGAAGCTGTTGTGGATGTGGGCTCCAGAGGCCCCTGCTACTGTGCCCCTGAGGGCTCCCTTAGTTGAGCCAGGCTCCACAAGGTATGAGAGCTCAGCCAGATGCAGCAGGCATTAGTTACTCTGACCAAACATCATTTGAAAGAGCCAGATCTATCACTTTCATTTAGCAGTTGACTGGCCTGAAAGTTGGAAACTGGATTTGATGATGTTTCAAGGTTCCTCAGAGTTCAGAATAATGACAGTTGAAAGATAGGCCTCTTCTTTATCCAGGAAAGATTTGATTGGTGGTTACTAGTGACCATGAAATTTCTTTAGCCTATTTGTTCTGGTTTTGGTTTTGTTAAATTATTTATTTTACTTTCTAATAAATTATGGCTTCCCATCTGACATTTGATATCATCATAAGTAGTACAGAAACTGTTCTGACCTGTGATACCGAAACCACAGTACAAGGTTAGAAATTGATGGTGACCTTTTTCTATGCCTCATGTTTATCTTGAGCACCTGTCCAAAGCTTCCTACATGCACAACCTGGTTGGACCATAAACCTTTCTTACTAAAATCCTGGAGAAGTGCCTGTTCTCATATTTCTGTTCTACTAGTCACATATCCTAGAAAGGCATTCTACGGATACGAATGTTATAATTTCATATGAGATGCATAGTATGAAAGCAAACACTCTAAAATCCGTAGAACGACAGTGTAAAATGCTTTTTGAATTAACAAAACAGCATTTTCAGCCCAGGGTTACAACCTATATTTACAACTACAGACATCATGAAATCATGTTGGCTATTTCTAGAATTTGCCTGAGGAAACACTGCACTAACATGTTTATTTTGTCCTCCAAATACTATAACCAAGTTTCTCTCCAATTATATATGCTTGCTAGTAAATGACGCAGCTGGAAGAATGAGTCTTGGTTATATTTTTGGTTTCTCCACTGTTTTGGTATCTTTAGTACCTGAAGAATTTTTTCTCCTCCCAGCTACCAGAGGACAATGCTTCAGGAATTATTTAAGGAAATTATGTTATCTAATCAATACAAGGACTCAGGACCACTTCATTGATATCTTTACTGGAATACAAAATTATACTTTATACCAGAACAAATGAAATTTCTAATGCAGGTTGAGCATACACTCAGGCTTTCTATTGTGAAATGGTTTTATGTTTAACATTTTTCAGGTTTCTTAATTACACAATCACTTCTTCATAAGGAAAGCATAAAGAAAGTTCACTGACTATATTTCTATTACATAAATTACTTCTAAAAACAATAAGGGAGAATTTGAGGAAAAGAGTAAAGGGTGCAAACTAAAAATGTGTGGCTCTGACTAGAAAATAAGATCTGACCCAGATAAGCACAGAGTTATCGAAGAGTAGAGGCTTCTGGAGACCTAGATTCAGAGCCCTGCACAGTACTTTCCACTTAGTAAGGCTCCTTTATGCTAGAAAAATTCTCTATACATTGCTCTCTGCATGTTCAAAAAAGATAAAAATATCATGTGCCAATTTTATAGATTCCCAGACATTAGATAAAAGATTAAATCATTTGGGGTAAAGATGTGGGGCTTATACATTCATAACAATTTGAGGTAATCTTTTTCTCAGAATGCAGAGAAGGAAGATAAATCTGTGTTAGAATTGTATGTAATATGGCTGCCTTTTACGTGGGGCTTGTGAAATTCACTCCAATCCATCACCATATAGTTGTACTTTGGCTAGGACAATTATTATGCAATTTAGGACTTACAGAGCAAATTCTAGGGCCTCTGTGTATATCAGTGATGCCCAATATTACATAGCCTCAGTTTAATCTAATGCTTAATTCCAGAAGCTATGTTTTCTCATACAGTACTATTTAAAATAAGAACATATTCTTTATTTCTTGAGGAAAAAATTAAAGTAGTCTGCTACTCTTTTAGGGAAACAATTGTCTGAGAAAAAGTGGGGGAAACTTAAAAATAACCAGTATGTATTATAACAGGTTGGGTCATAAGTTCTTGAATCATAATATTACCTCTTTCCATTTGCTGAGGGAAATATGCAATTAGTTCTATATTATTTCTAAAATCTACCAGTACTCACTTTCACATCATTCTATATATACATGAATAAATTAGTTTATTATAGTCAGAAGAGAAATTCTATTTGAAAGAGAATTTCAGAAATCAACCATAATTTTTTCTTAAACCAAGGCTCCCTAGCAATATGCTTAATGTTTTTCTACCTGCAAAAAGAGATCAGGATCTGAAATTAAACTTGTGAGTGTAATAAATATTGTGAGCAAAGATATAACTCATAAGTGATTGATTGATTGATTGATTGATTGATTGATTTGGTGCAAAGTCTTGCTACACAGCTCGGACTCCTAGTGATTACACTGCCTCAGCCTCCCCAACTCTGGGATACAGGTTTATGCCATCATGTCGTTTTTTTTGGCCAGCACAGTGCACCTGGGGTTCTGGGGCCAGGATGGCATGGAATATGGGTGATCAAACCTGAGTCCTTGTGCTTGCCAGACAGGCACTTAGACTGCAGAGCTATCTCCCCAGCCCATTGAGAAGTGTTTGAAGAAGGACAGAATCTATCTCTTTCAATACGGAATTATAGTGTATAATGTAATAGCTGGACATTGGACTTGTGAATTGGCTTCTCTCCTGGTTAACCAACATTAGCTGTGTGATTTTTATTTCACTCAGTTCTGTCATCAGAGAATAGGAAAATTAACCTACCTTATAGAATTTCAGATACAGATGTGATAATGCCATATGAAATGCTAAACATGATGTTTGGAGCCAAAGTGCTTCTGTACTTATTAATAAATGTGACTGTTCCCTGAAAAGGCATATGACACTTGATTGTACTGTCAGAGACTGGGTTTTGAAATATTTTTCTGGAACAAAAGAAGGGAAAAATGAATGAGTGAATTAAGGAAGTACTGAAGAGATCTCTCCAACATATACACTTTAGGGAAGGTTATAGGTAACTAGCACTCCTGCTTACTTTAATATATGACATCTTTGTGGAGTAGCCTAAAACACCCACACAGCCTTTATTTCCTCAGCAGAGGAAGACCTTGAGTGCTTTCTGTCTATTTCTAAAGAGGGAGTGTTCTCGAGGGAGTAAAGCCTGGTGCTCCCTCTCTGAGATACACACCACAGCTGCTTAGTACTTCCACTTTTAATTGAAGGCTGGTCATTTGCGATGCTTCCAGTAAGAGAGGTGCAAGTCAGAAAGTCAAAGCAGAAGTAGAATAAAAATCTTGCTCAAATACTTGTCATTTTCTCTGCTTCATAAGACTAAAGACTGAGTTCTTCCCTTATGCTAGGCAAGAGTTATGGTTGATTGGAAAACCACAGTTGAATAATTTCTCTTTTGTGCAATTAAAATACCAACCTTAAGGGAGCATTACAATATTTTGCATAACATTTAGTTCAGATTTTCATGAGAGAGAGAAAAAAAAAGTTGCTACCTTTGATGCAGTTCCAAGGTCTTTCTTTCTTCCCTGCCAGTGTTTGAAATCACCCATTTTTAAATGTATAGAGGTGTCTTCAGAGAACTACAGGCATAGAAAATTATAAGTCTCTAACTGGAAGCATCTTTTGGGCAAATGTAAGCTATTGTGAAAGCTCAACAATACATGTTGAAATAATTAAGTCTCTTGGAAATGATTGAATTGGATGTTTTCATATAAGCAAATCTACATTGTTCATTTAGAATTCTTTTTGTGGGTAGATGGTTGTTTTTCTCCCTCCTGTTTAGGTAATTAAAAATACTCACTTGATGATCATTCATTATCAACATTTTTGCTCATGCAAAAAAAAAAATGTCTGGGGGTCAAGACCTTGCTAACAAAATTTCATTCTTCAAAGAAGACCTTCCTCTAGAAGCTATTATTTATTCTCAAAGAGTAGATTTTAAAGCATTAATTCACATTTCAGTAAGGCATTTGCCCTCAGAGGCTCAGCTCCAGTGCCTGCATTCCATGGGTACACTGTATGCCATCCGGAAAAGCTGGACAGCTTCCAGAAGCACTAAGATTTAGACACAAAGCTATTGCTCCTTGGAACTTTACTTCTCTTATGAGTATTATTGTCTCCATTTATTTTAATGTAATGAAGGGAGAGAAGGTAGGAATAAAATACCTACACTGAAGCGTCTAACAGTGTTGCTGGCTTGGGCATCACAAATAGAGGCCCAGGAAAACCTATGAGAGTTTGGAGCCTGCTGCACAAGAGAGATAAAAGTAGGAACAGCAAATTGGCTGCAGCGCGAGTGGCAGGTGCATTTGCTCACTGGAGGTTAGCTGGCAATTTAGTTTTCAATGACCAGCTTGTCTCTCTCAGGTTCACCTTTCAAAGTCCTTCTTTTAGCCCTCGAATTACACCACCGAAGTCCTGTCTCCTCTTGCATCCTCACGCACTAGTTACTAGCTACCAGCTACTGAATACTTTACCCTGTTTCTTTTTTTGGGGAAAAAAAAACCCTCGTCCTTCTTCACCACTTATTGGAAGTGGGAAGAAAAAGAAAGAAAAGGAAAGCTCAGTGAACAGTGGAAGGACATATGCAAAAAGAGAGCAGATTTGGATTGAGTGCAAATGGCTCTGTCCAGGTAACAGGCTGATACTGTGATTATGGCCTCATTCTAGCAAGTTCTACAGATAGAAAAGAATTGAAGCCCCACTTCTACACACCCCTCCCACTGCCAGGACAGGGCTTAAGAAGTGGAGGTCAGAAGAGAAGAATTCAAATGAGACCCAGTACATTCAGGGTGGTGTAGACATACTCAGGAAAGAAGAATTCAGAATGGAAAAGCTGATGAGAACAATCTGACTTCCTTACAAGGAAATGGAGGGAGGTGATAGTTGTCCAACTCCCTCTCTCAGATAAGCAAGGAAAACATGGCTGCTGTAGGGGTATAATTCGGATCAAAAAAAAAAAAAAAATCGCGGCCGGGGAGATAGCTCCGTACAATAAGAGCTTGCCTGGGAAGCACAAGTTCCTAAATTCAAACCCCAGTACCAATCCCCAACTAAAAAAAAGAAAAAAATCATTTTTCTTTCATATAAAAACACATAACCTGAAATGCACATGATGTACAATGCCAACCCTTCTTTAGTTTTGTAACCCACTATTCTGATTTTACTGGTTTCTTCTTCATCTCTGTTTCATTGCCTATCTTAACAATTACATAGAAGGTGAGGATAAAACTCTTACATCAAATAATGTCATTTTTATCTTATTTATTTATTTATTTATTTATTTATTGTATTTTAGGGAATGGTCTACAGGGTGTTCAGGGTCTCACTACTAAATCGGACTTGTAGTGATCTGCCTGCTTACAGTCTCCCAAGATCTGGGATTACCGTTGTGTGCCACCATGCCCAATCTCAATTGCCATCTCAGTGTGCCTTGTAGGTGGGACTGGCACAGCAGGCCTGGGGATAGAACCCCCAGTCCCTGCACCTGTTTGCTGGTGCTTTAATCTACTGAGCTATTTGGCTGGCCCTAATAGTACCATTTTTAAATAGCTTTGATACAGAATTAATCATGATAGGATCTCTCCTGACAATTTTATTCGGATTCTAAACTGTCTAAAGTGAAATAAGTATATATTCTAAAGGCATTTTCTATCCAAAAATGTGGCAAATTGAGCTGGGGACATAGCTCAGAGGTCTAAACACCTGCCTGGCAAGTGTAAGGACCTGAGTTGGATCTCTGACAGTGCATGCTAAGCCAGCCCTGGAATTCCAGGTGTACCGTGTTGGCCCCCAAAGGGGGGTGTGGTGGTGCACACCTGTAATTCCAGCACTGGGGAGGCTGAGATAGGAGGATCCCTATGAGTCCAGGCTGTGTAGGGAGACCCCATACCAAATAAGTAAATAAATTTTAAAAAATATATAATATGGCAAATCTATCCTAGGAAATAATCAGAAGAAGAGTGTATAACAAATAAATGATTTCTGAATTGCCTGCTTCCTTGCTAATGAACATCAATTTATCATATATATCCAAGGTTCAGTTGAAGATTGATGCAACACAGGTAATCCCAGAATTATCTCTGCCTACAGAGGGAATCAAGAGCCTTGGGGCTTAGGCAAGGGAATGCGATCCGTAGGAAAAATTTAACAACTGAGCAATGAAGTTTGTGTGACCCGACCCTGAGGCCTCTTGTGTCTATTCTTATAGCAAAAAAAAAAAAATGGGGAAAACATGAATGTCACAATTTTAATGTGACAATTATTTAGGTCATGAAGAGATATGTAAAATAATGAACAAAGCAGTAAGAATGGAGGTCAGTGGGAATACTTGGTAGCAACCAAAGAGCCTTGTAGAGAATAGGTACAGCTCCTGAAATGTCACTTCTTTGGAATTCAGTGAGGAGCAACAAAACCTGTGTGTTTTTGTTGCCACAAATCTATAAAATATAGACTTGAAAACTTAAATGGAATAACTTCCTTATTCTGCAAAGGACCACCATTATTTTGAAAACTTTTTGAGTCTGGTTTCATTCTTTCTATGGCTATCCATGGAAACACATGGAGAAATAAGATATGTTCAAAATAAACTATATTCCTTCCTAATTTTTTCTTAACATATACATCAGAATACTCCTACAGTAGAACCAACATTTAAGCATATTATACAGCTCACTTAAACTTGAAGTTAATTGTACATTAAGCCTATGGATAATATTAAGTGATAACCAGGTCATTCTCAGACTAAAATTTCTTGCAGTTTTACAGCACTCATGACTCTCTCAAGTTTAGAATTTCTTATGATGAAGTTTTCAGAAGAATACAGAGGTGATAAGATGGGACGCAATATAAAGATACCTAGCAGCTGCTGACCATGTACGAAGTTGCTTTTCACAAAAGATAGCAACCATTAATATTTCCATCTTACGGATGAAAACAAGAACTGGGTGAGAATTCTACTTCTGCTATTTGTATCTGCTTTATCATCCTACTCACGTAAACATACTATTTTCCTTGTCAGCATCAGCTACTGATGAATAGGTCGAAATCACCTAATCTTGCTGCAGTCTCTCTTGCTACACTACATGTGTCTCTCAACAATACTCATGCTCAACAGCAAAGGATGACCTCGCAGAATGAGAGTAAGCTTGTGGTAAAATCCATCTAAACAACAATGTTTTCTTTCTAGAAATTCTAGAAGTCTTAAAACCCAGTACCTTGGGGGCTGGGGAAATAGCTCAGTAGAATAAGTGCTTGCCTGGCAAGCACAAGGGCCTGAGTTCAATCCCCGGTTCTGAAAAAAAAAAAAAAAAAAACTCTATATTAAGGGCAGCCAAAGAGCTCAGTGGATTAAAGTGACTGCAAGCAGGTACAGGGGCTGAGGGTTTGATCCTGGGTCCTGCCAGGCTGGCCCTGCCCCTGGGGTGCGCTGGGATGGCAATTGAGACTGGGTGTAGCTCTTGGGAAACTGTAAACAGGCGGATCACTATAAGTCCAATCTAGTAGTGAGAAGCTGAACACCCTGTAAACCCTTCCAAAAAAGAAAACAAAAATAAAAAAATAAAATAAAAGCCAGTACCTTTGTGGCTCTCATTTTTTGAACTTATTGGAAAATTTACAACTTTTCACATTTTATTTTCCAGTGCTTTTCAATTTTAGCATTATGAACACTTCAGACTGGATGATTCTTTGTTGTGAGACTTGTCCTGTATATTCACACAATGTTAAACAACATTCCTGGACTTTATCCATTGGATACCTGTAGTGCCTTCACAATTGGGACAATGTCTAATAAACATCTTTAGACATTGTTAAATGTGCTGAATGGGCAAAAGCACATCTGTTTAAGAATCATTGTCCCAGGCTATTGTGGTAGGTTGCCTAAGGAAGATCAGACTGCTCTAAACAGGTTCCTAGTTTATTCTGATGGCATGATCCCTCCTCTTTCTTAGAGACAATGGTAGCTTCCACAGTAGAACACTTGACTTACAATCTAATTAATCATGTATTTCTGGTACAAAAGTAAAGATAACTATGGAACTGGGTTTTCAATAACTCCAAAAAATCATGCTAAATTTATTCCTTAAGATACTGTTTCACTTAATTAAAATTTGAAAAGATGGTTTCACCTACTCTGATTACTTTTTACTTATTGAACATCTGGTCACTTTTATTTTTTTATAAACAAAGTAACATATAACGTTCTAACTTATGTGCTTTGCAGAGAAGGTTCTAAGGGATGTATTTTGTGTAGTTCATGCATGTAGCATGTGAAACACAAGGGTTTTATCAGGAAAATACGTAACTATCAAGTCAGTTTATTGCCGAGACATGAAAGGCTTCTGTGCGATTCTTGTCCCTGCTTGAGGAGGTGGTAACAGCCCTATCTACCTAATTCAGGGCACAAGTGACATCAGCACAAGGCACAAAATGGCATTTCCTGGGCCACATTACACAGTAGCCACAGGACAGTGTGAAACACTGTCCAATAAAACTTGCCTCAAACACTAGTAAGTTGTCTCGCTCTTATGTAAAGTGGACCTGCTAATACCACCAGGCTTATTACATGTGAAAACCTGAGTGATTGGAGGGAAAACATAAAATAATCCATATTTAATGTGTTTCCACTTATGTTTCAAAAGCTTCCTCTGCTCTTCTTGCATGAGCCCTCTTTACCAAAGTATGGAAGAGGTAGCATTATTTCCCTCTAATTAAGTCATTAGTAAGAATGCTATGGATAGGGGGACAGGCAGGATGTGCTCAGGGAAAATGTTCAGGGCTGATTACTTGGCAATATGTTGTATGTCCAAGGAAATGCTGCTTTGCCTTCTGGACAGAAAGCAGGGGGAAATAATAATATGTAAATTAATGTATCAAGATTTCTGAAAGCTCAGCATTATTTTCCCTTGCCCAAAGATTTCACCTCGCCTTATTAACTATTCTAACTGCTATGCCTTTTTTTTGTTGTTTGTGTAATTCCTGTTTCCTCCCATTAGCACATAGAGAAAAGCATTAGTAACACTCTTGATTTTAAATGAACCCTATTAACATTCGTCTGCAAGGAACTCTGGGATAATTTTGATAAATGCAGCCATGAAGCTGATCTGACAAGCTGAGTGTGATGTTTATGTGTTCATGGGGAACTGCTTCATGTACAAATGGGGGACACACAGAAATGGGGAGTCTGACAGATCTCTTCCTGAGTCACAGCTTGCAGCCTAGAAATACAAATATGTGTACTTAAAAAAAAAAGAAATTAATGCGGAACAAAACACAACAACCAGTCCTTATGGAGATATAGCAAACCCTGCTTGTTGGTGATTGGGAGGTTAGTAATGGCTTCCAGTCCCCAGCGTTTGTGGCCAGATTGGCCAGACAAGAAGACCAAGCAGGAGGGGAAACCAGACAAGCCTGTGCTGTCAGGAGAGCACACAGGCTGCGTGGAGATGCTGCAACTTGTTACCCTAGCTTCTGTTTTCCTGAAGCTGTAGAAGTTGGCCCTAAAAGACCACATGCCTTAAGCTAGAGATTACATTTCTAGAATGGAAAGCAAGGGGGAAAAAGAGAGAAAAACAAACAAACACACAAACAAACAAACAAAAAGTTCAGGCTATCTTTTCTGAAAAAGCTTTATACAAAATGTCAGAAGTTTTTGAAAGTAAGATCATTCCATATACATGGATTGCCTGAGGTGAGGCTCACGAAAGGTGCTAGCTCTAGGAAGAAATGCATAAATAACCAGTGAGGTCTGGAAGGGTTAGAAGCAGCATAAAGACAGTTATTCTAACATACAAAAGGATCTTCTATGCTAAGCAGGAAAAAACCTGAACATGGTCATATGGAATAAAAGAGACTCAGATCAACTTTTTACAACTGTCTCTAAATATTGCTGTGTGTTCTCTCTAGTACTTATATGTTAATTTTTATTATGATTTTTGGTCTATTTTGGGAATGAGGGTTCATATGAACTTTAGACTATGCAGAATATCATTATGGGTGTCTTTGACTACAGCATGGGGTGAAAAGAAAAGATAAGGGAACAGGGTAGTATTGGTAGTGGCTAGAGGTTTGGCTCTTGTGTATTTGGGAAAGAATTTGGAAACTAAGGGAAAGATAATGATAGGGAAAAATAGGGCAAGATCATAGATAGCTCAGAAAGATTTTCCTTGAGCAGGTAAGCAGTTAAAAGGAAAGTACAAAACGTGAGAATTTGTTTTAAGTTTTATGTTACTTGAGTTTTTCTGAGAAGTCAAAAGAAGGGCTGATGATTATAGGGCTACCATTTATTGGGTACAGACTATATAACAGGTTTTATTTTAAGAATATCTCATTTTGGCCAGGGAGACAGATCAGTGGCATAAGCATCTGCAGAAAGCGTGGGTTCTGAGTTAGATACCTGGTACCAAAAAAAAAAAAAAAAAAAAAAAAAAAAAAAGAATATCTAACTTTATTACATTTGAAATGTTTGTATTACCATATCTGCTTTATATATAAATGGAAGCTTAGGATTTTAACTTTATTTCATGATAAATGACACCCCTTATAAGGTAAAGACCCTGACTCATGTCTCCAAGATTATACAGTCTATAGGGCCAAGGTCCAGGTTTAACTTCAAAGAAGGAGCTCCTGAGTCCACTCACTCATGTTCTATTTTGATATCATACTTGTTTTGGGGAATGCAAACCAGAAATCTCTTTGCATAAGTTAAAGTAGTCATGTTAGCTACTGAAGCCATTTGTTCTCTATATAACTGACCATCTTTTCTAAAAAAAAAGATGTAGGGTAATACTGTTAGCACAACTCTTCTAAGAATTGCAAGCACACATGGGGGATATATTTTGTTGACCTGGGTTTTATGCTTGGCTACAATGTCCTTGGAATAATAGCATCCTCCTCTTCTTAACTTGGTTACCAGAAATACACCTGGTAGAGGCATCTCCATCTAATGCATCAATCAGAGCCCATGAACCACCAAGGTAGACAGCTTGGAAGTAGAAAATATGGACTGAGGAAGCATAGTTTGAGCTACATGACTTAACCGTAGGGGAAAAAAAAATACAGCCCACACTGTTTGCAGAGCAATTGTTCCTGCACAGAACTTTAGGCTAATTGATTTGGACACCACTGCTAATTTTCACTCAGACATCTGTTAGCACACATTAGTGGGTGTTGTAAGGTAGGGCGGCAGAGCTCAAAGGGCCTGGTTTGGGAGGCGGGAGCAAACAGAGGAAGGACACCTGCTCACACTGCTGTGGGGTCAGGTATTTCTGCCTGGAGAACCCTGAAAGGAAATGACAATGGCTAGGGAGCCACTGTGAACAGCAGTCTGATCTTTTTTTTTTTTTTTTTCTAGAAAAATGTATGTTCTTGGACCTTCTATAGGAACACTGGGGGTGTTCCACACAGCGACAGAGTCAGAACACATACTAGAAAGAGCAGCATTATCACCCGCCCCCTGATTTCATCCACTTGCGTGTTGCAGTGGCATCCAGGGATTCTAGGGCTCAACCATACGCAACTCAGGCAGGGAGAAAATGGCTGGTAGGGTCAGACTTGTCCAAACCATCTCCCATCACAAATGGCTGAGAAATACTCCTGTTTTATTTATTCTTTCTCACGCAGCCATGCTCAGATACTTAACTAATGCTGAAATGCAGTTCCTATCCACTGGGACATGTTTTTCAGTTGAGCAACTCAGAGAAATCATCTGAAGCCCTCAAGGAAATCCTCCATGAGCTGGTGTAGCCCTGTGACTACTCTCTCCACGAATGCATTTAAAGGCTTAGGATCCTCTGTGAGGAGCAGTACAATGTTATGCATTGCAAATAGGTTGGCGAAAGCAAAAGCTACGACTTGGCTCAAAATGGAAAAATCCTATATACAAACAAATATTTCTATAGGTGACACACACTTAATCTTTCCCTCACTGCTCCTAGTATCCTTTATAAAAACTGCCTCTAATCATTTCACTCCCCTTCGAAAAGCTTTTCTTATCCTAGTCTGCAAGGTAAAGTCAAATATCCTTATCAGAGTGCTCGGAGCTCATCATTCTGGTCTCTGCTGATTATTCCAGGGTCCTCTCTCTGAATCCACCCCCCATGTCTCTGTTATTCTATTTGAAGCAGACTGCGTACTATTTTCTAAACATCCAGAGCACTTCTATGCTCTGCCCTCTTTCTTATTTTCAAAAGGCCCTTGAAACACCATAGCTTTAATTTATTTATTATTTGAAATAAAATACATTTTAATTAATTTCACTGATACAATTTATGTATAAAAAGGATAATGTCCACCCTAGGGAATTTGGACCTGTGCACGCTATATCTTGATTCCTCTGGTTTTTCCCCTTCCTTCCTTCAGCGCTTTTTCTCTCTCTGTCTCTCTCTTTTGACAAGAATTTGCTATGCAGTTCAGGTTGGCCTCAAACTCTCAGTAATCCTCCTACCTTAGCCTCCCGAGTGCCGAGATTACAGGTGTGTGTCGTGACACCCAGCTTCCCCTCCTTACTTACAAAACCTGTTTCCATTGTAACATGTCTGAATTTTTCTTTTCTTTTTTCTCTTTCTCCTTCTCTCTCCCTAGTTACCCTTTATATTTAAACCATTTCTTCCTATTTCCCAGTATGTTTTATAGATTTCTGTCCTGATTTACACTTTCACATTCTCACACCTGTGAGGCAATGCAATATTTACTTAAGCATGTCCCATTTATTTCATTTAAAAGTATAGTTTCAAGACACATCCATTTACCTAGAAATATCTCAAGTTTATCCTTTTTTATGGCTGACTAGTACTCCATTGTATTGAAAAAAGCACATACCACACTTATGGCAGCACAGTTTGTAACAGCTAAGTATTGATAATAACCACTCCTTCTTTTGCTCCTTTTGCCTCCATGCACAGCTGTCTTACTCTATGAGGTCCTACACTATAGTGTAAGATAACGAAATCCTCCAAATTCCAGAATAAAAGCCATTCCTTTTCCCTCTGCCAAGTGGACTTTGTATAACTTTCCATAGTAGCCATCGGGCATTATCAAGTTTTGTTAACATTTATGCCCGTCTCTTCTCTGAACTTCTCTCCTTTGCATTCCCACATCCTGAGTCTGGTGGCAGTGTTATGTGCTTTAGTCATTTTTGAATGTCTGAAACTTGAAACAATGATTCGCATATGGTAGGATCTTAATAGGTATTTTGCAAAGTGAGAATTTGTGAATAAATTGTGTAACTGAACATAATTATCTTAGGAGCAAATGATGGGATTCTTTGTTCAAAAAAAGTATCAATAACAGGACTTCAGCATGACTATGCCTCTATGACATCTTTGCTAGCTCTGACAATTATCTACATCTTGAATGACTTTGTCACATGTGCTAGCTCGTTGTTAATCTGGCAAAGAACCAATGACTAACCAGCCTAGAATGTCACTGGTCTAAAAATTAAGGAGTACCTTATTAGGGCTGTGTTGGGGGAAACTTTATCTGAAGCTTTGAAATATGTTGATACTGGGACCGGGGAGATGGCTCAGTGGAATAAGCACTTCCCTGGCAAGCACAAGGGCCTGAGTTCAATTCCTGGTTCCACCACACACACAAGAAAGAAATATGTTGATGCAAAATAATGCAACAGTCAAAAATGCTGAGAGTGCCAGTCCAAGCACATCTGAAGAGTGTAAATCATTTGTGGATATAAATTAAAAGCTCCAGAAGAAACAGAAAATTAAAAGTGTCTTAAATTGACAGTGAATAAACAAAGATGAGTTTTGCAACAGTATTTGCGGTGTCATGTTTGCACCCCAACTCCCTTAGTGATGAGAGGAGAGGACCAAGCTGAAGCATTAATTGCTTTTTTGTACTTTTGTGATGTCCCTTCATGCTACTTTATTTTATATTTTAGGGCAAGGTCTACAGGGTGTTCAGGGTCTCACTATTAGATAGGACTCATAGTGATCCACCCAATTACAGCCTCCCAAGAGCTGGGATTACAGGCATGTACCACCATGCCCAGTCTTAATCACTGTCTCAGAGCACCCCAGGGGTGGAGCCTGGGCCCCTGTGTGTGCCTGCAGGCACTTTAATTTGCTGAGCTATTTGGCCAGTCCCCCTTCATGTTATTTTAAACAAAATGATGCCATCATTTCCGTTTAAAATATTATGACTGAAGTCAAATGAATTCACAGAATTCATCCAGGTAACAATGCTAGAGATGCAGAGCGAGAATCACCCAGTGTTCTGGTACTAAGGTCATGATTCCTTTCACTATGTACTAACCTATTTCTGTTCTTCATTATGAGGTGAGAACTAATGCACTATTGGAGAAAAAAGCTTGGAAAAAGTGGAGGAATGGATGAGGTGAAGTTCACTAACTGCTGGAGGAGCTGGTGCTGTGAAAGTTCTGTCCACACAGAATGGTCCCTTGGTTCACTCTCAGACAACAGTTAAGAGATAATCAACTCAGTGTCTGTGTTAAAGATCACTGATATGCCTTACTGAAGCCTGCAGCCAGGGGTGTCCATCTGTCCTAACTTTAATGGGATTGGTCAGCCTTTGCTATCTCTGCTTTCTGCCAAGCAGAATCAGAAGGCATCAATGTTAGTAACCTGGGAACCATTTTTGGTTATCTAAGTGGCTGCTAGTAGAATTTATAGGTAGTAAAGACTGATTCAGGGCTGGCCTGCAGCAGAATCAGACAGCAGGCAGTTCATCTTCAGTAGCCTCTGTGTTCTTAAGTGTGCTCTGCCTCTCAGTGACCATTAGTAGGGGAGAGAAGTGTTTCTACTTCTAGCAATTTATAACAAGTTGTTGGGTGGTGTCTGCCACTTATAAGTCTTCTCTGTCCTCTCCCAAGTAAGCATATTTCTTTTAAATTCTGTCTTAAACCCTGTGACAATTGGGTCATTACACTGGAGGTCAAAATAGGCTGGGTACTTTGGTAATATAGTGGTTACCTTCAATGACTCACATAGTTGGTGTTACATTTTTCTTTTGTTGAACAGATATGGTCTCCAGCTGACTCATGTGTAACCCAGACTTGTATCTTTCTAAATCAATTCACCACTTTTTTTCTTCAGGGATAGTTTTAGTGAATAAGAATCTACTTTTAAATTCAATGAGTTTTCATAAATTAGGTAAGAATACTAGTGTTTTCCTATTATATTTTACTGCATATAATTACTGAACGAATCACACAGCAAGGTTAAGTACTGTACACGTATTTTTTATATAAAAAAAAGCCAAAGGTCCCATTCATTTATCCTACTTAATAGGGAAAAGAGACTGTCTCTTTAAAGAGAAGTTAAAGGCTCCACAAAGCCCCAGGATTATTCTTTTGCTGGCAGTCTTCCACTTGTACTATGCATGTGAGAGCCTCACAGCTCCACTGAGCTGTGCCCTGGGAGACTGGCCACTTGAATTCCATCAATGGCAGCCTTGCTGTGGCCTCAGATGTGGCCGCTCAGAGAGGAACTCTGCAGAAAGTGCTGGAGGGGGACATATGAGATGAGAGTGTTCATTTCTCTGGCTCCCATACCAAAGCACCTCCATAGGCTGGCCGAGGGCTCTCTCCACAAGCTGTAGCTCTTCTCAAAGGTTTTCTTCATGAAGCTTCCAGAATCTATGGCTTCCGGAGCTTCTCTCTCCCCTGATACTCTTCACCCCTAGAGGTGTTAGCTAGTCCTTACCCTTCCACCCCAGGGGACTTCAGCGAACTTCTCCAAATCTGTGATCTACTTACCATCTGCCTCCTGACTGAATATATTTTCTAAAATTTCCATATTAAATGTCTTTGAAATAATCCAGTTTACATTTGCCAATTGTTTTTTATGAGGAGCCTGACTGATTGATAAAATCCTACAAGTCAGATTCACCTTTATTGTATAGCCTTCCATTCTGAAATTAGATTGTTGGGAAAATTTAAAAACAAAATACCAGAATCAGAAGGCAAAAAGATGGGTTTACACTAGAAAATCACCAGAAATTAGACATGTTTCCCAGACTACACACTGGCAGTTATTATGTGGCTCATATTCCCCAAGTAAAGCAAGCTTCATAGCCAAGGTTTTAATAGAAGAATAAAAGGTTTGGAGTAAACTTTCATCTCCCCAGGCCAAGGGCATATTTCCCAGTTGCTTCTAAATGACTTCTTTTAAAAAAATCCAAAATATGAATTTCTATGAAGCACCATCCTTTTTACCAACAATAAAATTTATTTCTATCCGCAGAATGATCAGTGGTATCTTGTGAAAGATAAATTGTCCTGTCTAAGGCCACAAGGTAGCGTCCAGCATTCTAGTAATTTCAGAATTCCAGGGAAGTATCAAATAAAATCTAGCATGAAGTAAATGATGTGATGATAGAATAAAGACTTTTCTCTCATCTGCTTTTGCAGGTCCTAGCATGAGCAGGGGAGAAGAAGATGGAAGAAAGGAGGAGGAGAAAGAGAGAGAGAGCACGAGAGAGGGAGAGAGGGAGAGAGCGAGAGAGAGACAGAGAGAGAGAGAGAGAGAGAGAGAGAGAGAGAGAGAGAGAGAGAGAGATAAATGACATGAAGAAGGGCTGCTCTGGTGCCTGGTACAGCTAAGACCTAAGAGCTGTGAATCACTAGTGCAGCCAGGAGTAGCAAGGTGAGTGACGGTGACCCCTCTTGTCAGGTTGCGTCTCCTATACATTTGGCACACAGAACAAGGGTTTAAAATAGCTTGCCTGCAGGTTCCATGTGACTTGTCACCGGACCCAGATAGCACAAAAGGGCTGATTAGTGAGGCAAAAAAATAGGATCTTCTCCTGAGATGACTTCCAAAAGCTGCTTCTTGCAGCATAAATCTCCCTTTGAAAATGCAGAACTTGCTGGGAAAGGCATTCTCCCTTGTAAGTAGTTGAATTTTGTTGGGAAATTCTTTTTTGTTTTATGATTTTTTTTTTTTTTATTTTGAGAAGATCACCTACAAGTTCCTGCAGTCTTTACGTTGGAACAATATCACGAAACAGAATTCAAAGAACAATCTTTTCCCAAAGCTGTCACCTTGGCCTTCTTTCCTACTGACCTTGGGTGGTGAGAATTCAGCCCTTCTTCCTAGAAAATGGAATGACTGAGCAGTAGTTTCTTGACCAGCTCTGCAAAGAGCTGTGACTCTATCAGTGAACTTTCAAGAATGTCTCTTCTGGTTTGAGTGGCCAGCAGAGTGGGACCCATGTCTCATTCATGTCAGGGCTGCCAGTTGAAAGATCCTGTCAAGTGATGATTGCTTAAGTTGTGTGGAGGCCTTGGGAGAAGGTAATTCAGTTTTCCTCCCTTGATGCAGTAAAGCTGCTCTCTGCGGAAACCCAAGTGGAACAGATGTCATACTACCACCAACTATTTCAGAAATTTCCGAGTGTTAATCTTTAAGTGTTGAATGAAGCAAGAAGCTAAAAAGCGATGTAAGACAAAGAACACAGATGAAGATGGGGTTTAGTAAAAGACAATCAAGCAATAAGGAAATAAAAGAGACTTGCTACTCAGGGCATAAGAGTGCATCAGATCTTCAGCATCATGGAGAGCAGAGCAACAGTGCCATGTCCTACCCCCCCATTGATTATTGACAAAAGCCCAAGGAGGAGAAAGGGAAAGAAGAAGAGGAATGGAGAAAGAAAAAGGAAGGAAAGAAATGAAGGTGGGCATAAGGACATATAATAGACAAAGAAAGAGGCAGGGAAAAAACATCCTAGTTAAAAATTTTGAGGAAAAGGAACGTATATGTGACTTTCATTTCCCTTTTAATTCTATCAAACCTCTGGGTGGTAGCCTTAACAAGTGAGAATTTATTTTAAAATAAGGAAACAACTATATAAAATTTACATATTATGTATAAATTTTTTTCTTCCCAAGATCTTGCACAAAAACTCATGACTGACTTTAGTCTTGAGATTCCTTGTAGATAGGTACTGGCCCAGTGAAGCTAAAACGCCCCAAATTAAAGGGTGATGGAGCAACAGTACAAGATGTTCTTGTGTTTAACCCTCATTAAAGTAAATTATTCACTGTCTAGCTACTAGTTCCCAGGCATCTGAGCTCAATTACCCTGGAAACTTCTTTCTAAAAGGACCCATACTCATGCATTCTGGAAGCAAGCAAGCCAGTGTGATGTCCCTCAAGGTTCTCATGGGCTCCCAAACCTATTTCACATCTCACTGCTTAGCTGGATGAGATTTGATTATATGTTCTCTCCAGTATTTCTACCCTGGTGCAAAGAATCAACCAGTTCTGAAGCAAAACTCAGCTTTATTAAAGGAAACAGAGTGGAAGGCCAAGATAGAAGAGTGGAAATAAAATCAGAGTAAACAATCTCTATTTACAAGTCAGCTCTGTCATGAGTTAGTGGAGAGGAAAGGCGAATGGCCACTTTTAAGCACATGGCATTTGCCATCGCCTGTTGCTTACTGTGACTTAGAGTAGAAATTCTTAATTCACACTTTAGGTATTGATCTCCATAGTAGACTTTAAAACTGTATGTCCCTCACTGCAAAGATCACTTTCGATTCAATTAGATTATGCTTATTGAACTCTTACCTCAAGGTAGTGCATGGGAAAATGCACTATTCAGTTAGTATCCTTTGCAGTATTCCTCTGACCCAGGGAGAGAGAAAGTGTTGTGGACAACTACAGCAGAATGAAGTGGGTAACACTGTGGTACAGAGACAATAAATTAAAAGAGTTTTGAGAAAGAAAATGTCATTTATGGCTGCAGGAAATTTCTTTGAGAACACAGCAACACAATAGATCATAGGGATTAGTAAAGTGAATACAGATGTTACACCAGAGGTGAAGGGGAAATCTTGGGCTAGGGAATGTCGTGCTCAAAGGCTGTAGGGTCGCAAAGTCTAATGAGTTTTCATCTTTCATAATAGCACTGAAAGCAAGTGGATTCATAGGATTGAAATGTGGTGAATGCTGCCTACACAATGAGAAAGAAAATGTAAGTGATAAGATGTTCATGGGTAAAATGAATGTCAGGCTAAATTCTGGTACATTATTCAGTAGGTGACATGCAGTCCTTCAATTGCTGAAATAGGAGGGTAGCAGTAGTGTTTTTAAAAGGCAGTTAGAATAAAGAGGTAAATGGCAAAATGGAGAGTTTTAGATTCAAGGAAATTAGTAAAGCTTTTTTTCAGTTCTATTATTTAACACTTCATTTAAAATAGTGTATTTATTTCCTATTCTTGCTTTAGCAAATTAAAACAAACTTGGTAGCTTGAAGTAGCATAAATTTATTGTTTTATGGTTTTAGAGCACAGAAGTTCAAATTGGTTTCATGGGGTGAATTCTAGTTGTTTGGATGGCTGAGGTTCTCCTGAGACTCTGGGGAGAAGACCTTTTCATTTCTGGCTTTTAAAGGCCATTTGCATCCCTGAGAAGCTCCTGGCCTACTTCTGCCTTCAAGATTCTCCCTCTCCTTCTCTCTCTCCCTCTCCCTCTCCCTCTCTCTGTCTTGCTCTGTTTCTAATTCTTTGTATTTTTATGTTATGTTATTGGATTCTTTTAATGATACTTGTGATTACATTGGGCCCACATAGATAATCCATGATAATCTCTCATCTCAAAGTCTAATCACCATTGCAAAGTCACTTGTCACTTTTTCAGGTTTCTGGCCTTGGGATATGAATATCTTCAATGCAGCAAATTATGCTCATGACAGATATCCTCAGGTAAGCAAGAGTCAGAAAGTCATTTATCAAGCACAAGAGGTGGTGGTGGCAACTCCAGCCCTGCCTCCTAGGGCACGTGTAGCAGGTCCCTTTACAAAGTGGCTCTATTCATAGTCTCACTTGGGGAAGGAGAACAGTCACTTTACTCCTTCACCTTCATAGTCAAGCCATGTTTTACTACTCCTTGTAAACACTGAACAAAGATTTGAGAAGAATACTAAAGATAAGAACTCAGTCTCAAGTTAATACAAACAAAAATAAACAATTATTTTGCAGAATAGTGGATTTACCATTTGAAAAACCAAGTAAGGACCGGTGGAATAGCTCAGTGGATTAAAGCACCTGCAAGCAGGCACAGGGGCTGGAAGTTCAATCCCAGGCCTGCCATTCTGGCTCCACCCCTGGGGCATGCTGAAACAGCAATTGAGACTGGGCAAGGTGGCTCATGCCTGCAATCCCAGCTCTTGGGAGGCTGTAAACAGGTGGATCACTACGAGTCTGATCTAGTAGTGAGACCCTAACCACCCTGTAGACACTCCCCCCCAAAAAAGAGCTAATTTTGTCTTTGATTAAATAACATATGTTCTGAAGTTGTGTATGTGTTGATTCATCCACATGTGTATATGTGTGTTTCTGTCCGTGTATGTGTGTGTGTGTCTGTCAGTCTGTGTGTGTATAGAGTAGGGAATATAGGTATTTAATACTCTGCTAGATTTCTAGGCTGTTGTATCTTGAAACAGGTTCTTGTCAAACTGTCAGGTAGAGCTCAAAGTTGCAAACTTTCTGTCTCAGCCTGAAACAGCACTGGGATTGCGTGATTTTATATGCATAATCATAATTACCGCATGGTAAAATCCTGCCACAGTATTATGAAATAACACTGCTCTGTTTTTAGGGGCATCGTTTTCTAGTCCTTGATGCTTTGGAAGAATTTTTTTGATATTCTAAAGTATACGTTTCATGTTTTCAATTCATGGAAACATCTTTTGAACTCAGCTTATAGATGATATAAGAATGCTGTACAGGGACCCGGGTAGATAGCTCAGTGGAATAAGTGCTTGCCTGGCAAGTGCAGGGTCCTGAGTTCAATCTCCAGTACAGCAAAAAGCAAAAAAAAAAAAAAAAACAAACAAACAAACAAAAACAACTCATCTCAAGAATTCTATATAATAATACTTGGCCTAGGATATAGCAAACATCACACTTGAACCTGATTTACTGGGTGGCTAGGACAAATCTAAAAACTAATGTCACATTTCAACTATGGCTAATACATTGCATGGATATTTTGGAATAAAAATCACACATGTGAAAGTGCTTTGAATAAACTTTGTAGCTGGTAGAGGTTACCGTCCATTCATTGATCAGTTTGTATGTGTTATTCACAATCTATCCTGAGTGTACAATGCTAGTAACACATGCCTGGAGGCCAAGCACACACACGCAGTCAGTTGTGGCTCTTGCCGTAAAAGAGGCGTGAAAATGATGTGTTCTCCTAACTTCATTTGGGAATTGAGTACGGCTGAGTGTAACGACTTCAGACTTGCATTCAAAATGATGTAGGGCAATTGCTACTAGATGCGGGACTTGAAGAGGAAGGCCCACCTCTGCAGCCTCTGGGAGACTCTGAGCTGCAGCAGGCTTATGAAAATCAACACGGTGCATGGCAGCACCTCTGGTTCACAGAGACTGCATTGAGAACAGAAGGGATCTGCAGAACCTGCCACAGACCCCCTTCCTCTGTGCTGCTAGTCCTGGGCCCCATTCCAGAATGCAATACCTGCAGTTCTTCAAATGTGCATGGAAGAAGAAAAGAGTGATTAGAAAAGGGTGACAGTGACTTCCTTATGCTTCCTTTCTAAATCACTTATATAGCAAAGCTTCTTAGTCTATACATCCATAGAGAATTTTTTCAGCTAAGGTTGCAAATTCCATGTAGTTCTAAAAAAGTTCTGCCTGTTCTCACATCATCGCTCTTTTCAGAATTTAGAATTGGAATATGACTAACATTGTGACTGAGCAAAATATGGGAATGCCTCCTCTTCTTCTTCCACAGCTCTTTTGACTCAAGAAGCCTATTGAGATAGAAGCTCTGGTCAGCCTCAAGGTGTGCTTTTGGTAAAATAATGTTCTCTGATTATAAGGAAACATACCGGTTCTCAGCCCTCATGGTAGTTCTGATTTTATTTATTTTCATCTTTGATATGAATATCTGCCACCAAAAGGGTGTAGACTAGGATACATATCAGCTTGTGATAACAGTATAACATTTTGAATATTAGCACCAGGCTTGCCTCCTTGGCTGGCCTATAGTTCTTAAGCTATGTCATTTCTCTGTAAGTGATACATCAAATAGGATGGCAACATTCTTGACTTTTCTCATCTGTGACCACATATACGTATTGAATAAGTTTGGACCAAGGTGAAATCTGGTATAGAATTAAGGTATTCGTTTAGGAATAGTACCCATAACTAAAAAATATGATCGATATATATATATATATATATATATATATATAAGCTGGACTAAGAAACCCAGATGTGTTGCAATTGTAGATAGAATAAAAAAGTAAACCCAAAATAAATTTTGTAATGATATAATCAAAATGACACATTCTGGGAGGAAGAATAATTCTAATTAATTGTGAGCATAAAATGCAATTTTATTTTTATTTATTTATTAATTTATTTGATACAGGGTCTTGCTGCACAGTTTGGACTCATCGTGATCCTCCTTTCTCAGCCTCTCCAGTGCTGGGATTACAGGTGTGTGCTACCACGCCCAGTTCTGGGGCCAGCCTGTCATGAGGTCCTAGGAATTGAACTTGGAAAATTGTGCTTGCCAGGCAGGTGCTCAGACTGCTGAGCTATCTCTACAGCCCATGAAATGTAATTTTAATACCCCCCCCCGGTAGTGTCAATAACACCTAGAGACCCAGAGTGTTCACAATAGGCCTTACTTTGTTATGGAAAGACAGTTAATCAAGAAACAAATCCTGACTAAGATGATGGCATACAAACAATATCTCCTGAGAAGCTTGCAGTCATTGATTTATGGTGTCATAATCAAATCTTAGTTCTTATTTACTATGTTCTGAGCTTTATGCCAGACATGATATTCATAAATTGAATGAAAGATACAGTTCAATGGGCAGTATAAAGGAATGCATACTAAGCTAAACCATGAAAAAGTATGGTTGAATATCTAGACTCAACCACCAATGAAATTAAACCACATTTATGGTTTTCTTTACATTCATTTATTTATTTTTATTTTTTCAATAATACAAAATAGTAAAAAAGGTATTTCACATGAGCTACATCTCTTTCTATTTTATCTATATTGCTCTGATTTTTTTTAACCATTGATTTATTTATTCTGAAGACAGTATTGGTAGTTTGAATTCCCTTATCTTGAGATTTAGCACCATACAAATTGTGTACATATATGCACGATAATATATCTATCTATATATATATATACTTATCATATTTATACACATACTGTACATATGCACACATGTGTACCTATAAGTGCACACATATGATATGAGATGAATTCAATAAGCTAGTAGTTATTAGATAAAAATGAATTTGTAAGGATATATTGTCTGCATACTATGTATCTCACCCCCTATGTCATGTATTAGCAGAAGCATTTGGGAGACAAGGTCATTTCTTGTAGTGAAGCTATAACAAGATGGCATGGTGCAGTGGGAAAAGCATTGTATTGAGTTTGAGGAAGGGAAAGTACCGTATGCTGCAGTGTCTATAACAGATGCATTTGAAAGCAGGCCTACTTGGATGTTAAACAGGGGACCTGTGGATTCTAGTTGTCAGCTAGCTCTATGGCTACAAGCAAGTCAATTTAACTTTTCAGTCATCAATTTCCTTTTTTGTGAAAAGAGAGGTCTAGAGCTGATGAGTCCTAGATGCTTCACAGGATACCTTGAGGAGCAAGATGTGAGATAAGGTACAAAGCAAGGTCCTCCCCTTCCTACTTATGCTCTTTAAACCAGAAAGGTGTCAGATCTGTTTCATTTACTTAACTTGATACCAGCTTTCTGTTCAAGGATGTCTAAGTTTAAAAAAGATTGGACTTGATGCTCCCAAAGTCCTTTGATTTTAACATTCTTTGAAGTTAATCCCCAAATAAACATTTTCTTCCAGTAATAATATAACTTGACGCACAGTAAGCATCTTCTGTGATTGACTTTATTTAATTTAAGGCTGTTGGTCACATGTGAACATTGAGAATCATTACCTTTGTCAAGTAGTGTGCATCAATGGTAAAAAACCAAACTTAATTCGGGAGTTTAATTTAATGCTTTAGGTACTTTCATTCAGAGAATCTAGGGAGTAGAGAAAGCACAAACCAATTTATTTATCATTTTAACCTAAAAGATAAATTGAGAGGCACTAGAAATATAACTAAAGATCAATGACTCATGTGTGTCTAAAACATGTATAAGTTTTCAGCTTCACAGCCACTAGGAAAGACAGAAATATATGGATAGTGTTCAAAATCAAGTCAAAGATTTCTTTTCTTCTTTCATTGTCATCATTGCTAACAGATATTGTCTCCATGCCTATGGTGTGCTGGACAGCATCTCAGTATCTATCATAAATAAAGCTTATGACGCTTTTGCACTTAGTGAAGAACAGACACAGGTTCAAACATAAATACAGCTGCAAAAGCCTTTAGAGATTAAAAGTTCTATGTCCAAATAAGAGGGTAAGGCATTTAGAGATGGACTAGCTGAAGTGTCAAATGATTTAGGTTTCACCCTAAACTCTGGTTTTACTTTATGAGAGATTAAAAAAGTAAATCACGTTGCATTAGGGTTTGTAGAATATTGTAGAGACAAGGCACTGAAACTTTCAGACTCACTTTATTTGTTCACATTTTTAATGAATTAAAGCATCAATGATAAACATAGGAAAAGATGCATTCCTTTAACGCTACCTGACATGTGCCTTTCTTGGTATCTTGCTTAGCAAACTGGAAGAGCGGTAGGAAAAGCTATCCAGCCTCCAGTAATCCTGAAAACGACATAATTATGACCCCTGTTCTATTTTCCTGAACACTTTCCCTTCTTCCACCAGCACGTTCCCTGTGAAGCACCGCAATTCACCCAGGGAAAGGTATGTGGAGTTGTCAGTGGTCACAGTCTGTGACTCTCACGGGGCAGAGTTGGTATCTTCTAACATAGAAACGTTCCACACAGTTTCAGCATAGATAACCTCCGGGTTTTGTATACACAGTTAGTTAAACAAATGTGAGTGAGGTCATTTAACAAGGTGTCTGCACTACCATTAGCTGACTTGGCTGAAACTCAACTTCCAACGATGAAAATCACCTGAACCCTCTCTCAGGCAACTCTCAGTCTCTTGCCCTGGCTTGTGGACATTCTCATCAGTTCTCTAGAGGGCCATGGGAACCCTCACTAATTCCTCAAGGTATGCAGTCTCCTGCTGCTCACCATCTTTTCTCTCAGAACACCCTAGTCCCTGGCTGAGAACGGCATTCTGTGGTATCTCACACCGCAATTTTTCCGGGCTGCCAAGAACTGCTAGAGAGGAATGGAAAAATGTGAAGGCCTTCTTCAAGATATTTTTTCCTCTTTTTTTCTTCTTTTCCTCCCTCCCTTTCCCTATGTTTTCCCCATCTTCCCTTCCTTTTCACCCTCCACTGTCTTTTGCCTGAATTTTTATAGGATTATATTAATTGCTCGCAGAATTGTAGTTAGCCAGATAAATGCTGATTTTGAATTCCTCTTTTTTCATTCTCTAAAATCAAAGTACAGTGCTTGGAAAAACACAGAAAAGGTATCAAATCTTCTTTGAAGGGTAAAAGAAAGCACTGAGTGAAATTTTAGAAGCTAAGAAACCCCAAATATTAATGAACTGGTAGTTTAAAATTTCCAAATAGGCTCTCTGAAAGTAGGAATTTCTTTAAAAAATCATTGTACAAAAAAAAGTAATAAAATAAAGCTGATTTCATCTTATTGCCTTATTTACACTATTTTATATCAACATTATACATAATTTTTGCATATCTTTTCTATTCAAACTGTACAGATAAACGTGAGGCTCTTACTGAGTTTTTTGAGTTATTACTGTAGTTTTACTCTTTGCTTGCTCCAGAAGAATTGTCGTTTAGCTCCACATACATGTTTTGTAGAA
This sequence comes from Octodon degus, assembly GCF_000260255.1. Lineage (NCBI taxonomy): Eukaryota > Metazoa > Chordata > Mammalia > Rodentia > Octodontidae > Octodon > Octodon degus. The sequence goes on from NW_004524629.1 coordinate 9,071,544, forward strand.
TCACATCAGCTCCTAAGACTCTGTAGGCCATGGAGACAGTAGTGCCTCCATTGTAACCTTTCTACTGATACTTGAATGTTAAAAGTTTTATGCTAAAGATTAATATGTTCAGTCTAAACTGTTTGAACATCTTCCACATGTCTTTTAGATGCTGAGCATTAAGAAGTGAATCTAAATGATTATGGAAAATATAAAGTGGTCCCCTCCTGCTGCTCCAGCACCAAACAAAGGTACAATCAGTAAAGAAGTTCAACAACAATAACTATAGCAAAACCCCCAGCTTCTGATTGCGACACTGCTACAGGCAGAAGAGAAGGCAGGAAGATTAGAAGCACTAGGAGTTGGGGTAAGGATTGTTTGCAGTTTTAAAAAGTAAAAATCCAATCACTAATCACAAAAATGTAGGGTGATAAACACAAATGTATATAATTGCTCAAAGTAAGCCAAGAAAGATTGAGATAAGAGATGTACTGATTGTTGGCCAGATAGCTCAGTGGACTAAAGTGCCTGCCTAGGCAGGAGCAAGGACCAGGGTTCAATCCCAGGCATGCCGTGCAGACCCCGCCCCTGGGGGTGCATTGAGATGGTGAATAAGACTGGGCGTGGTGGCCCATGCCTGTAATCTCAGCACTTGGAAGGCTAAAAACAGGAGGATCAGTAGGCGTCCAATTTGTGTAGTGAGGCCCTCTAGACCCTGCACCAAAAAAAATAAGAAAGGAAGGAAGAAAGAATGTAAGAGAGAAAGAAAAAGGCTGGGGAGTTAGCCCAGTGGCTTAAGTGCCTGCTTGGAAAGCACAAAGTCCTGAGTTCAATCCCTAGTACAAATGGAATAAAAAAATAAAAAAAAAATGTGAGATATAATGTACTATTAGTATTGTTATATATTCTTCCCCCATGTTCTGTGACATGAATAGGGAATACTTTCCCCTTTTAGAGGGCAATAAAACAGTACTAACAGTAATGATCATAATATGACAAAATAGCAAAATTTATCAAAATTTTCTAAGTGTATATCTACATAGAATACTATAAATCATATTCACTAGTGAGTGCATCTAGGTATGTATAAAACTTAGTCTTTATAATAGCTGTAAATATCTTAGACCTGAGGATGACTGATGAATAAATTATGTAGTTTACTGATTTTAGTTTAGTTTAGTTTACTGATTTTAGAAAATTACAATTATCACACCAAATGTTTCTTCTACCTTATTTTCTCTGACTCTGTCTTCTAAGGTTTTACAATTTCTTCACTTCACACAGACCTAGAATGTTTGCTTCATCTTTTTCACCTCTTTGTTTTCCACAAAACAAAGATGAAATTTGGGTTGGCTTACATTGACCTATCTTATTATTCTTTGACTAATGTTTCTCTTGTGTCCAGTCTCATTAGGTCATCAAAGTAATTCTTTATCCTCATATGCTTTCATTTTCACTTCAGCTCTTTCATGTAGTTTATCCTCACTACTAAAATTATTTATTTTAGTTTATTTCTTTCTACTTGTTACTGAAGCATCCCACTAAATCCTTTAAGACATATGTCATAGTTACTGTCCTTTCTTCTGATATTTCCAATATTTGAGTTTTCTCTTGATCTTTGTTACAGATTATGATACCTCTTAAGATATATTTTCTTTTCTTAATTGGTAAGCAACATGATGGATAATATTGTATCACATGCTGGAAATTGTGTATGAAGAACAATAGAGACTGAAATAATGTACTTGTACCTAGACAAAGGTCAATGTTATTTACTTTGGAGCTGCTCAAATTCAGAGTTGTGTCAATATAGATTACAGTTAACCTGATCCTGGGCTGTTTTTAATCTGCATTATACCACAACATAAAATCTACATAAAGCTATGAATGGTATAGGACCCAGTGACAGACTAACATTGCCTTGGTCCTAATGTAACATCTAGAGAGCAGGAAGGCTGCTCTTAGTGCCCATGATTATCCTTATGTAAAGAAGTCTTATTTTTCTGGCCTGGAGAGAGCTGTTTTCCTCTTCTGTTCTTCTTTCAGTTATCAATGGCCACTGTTTATAAGGCAGGGTTAAAGGACTGCCAGAGTGAGGACTGGTCTTCCCTCCCTCCCTTCTCTTCCTCCCTCCCTCCTTCTCTCCTTCCCTCCTTCTCTCCCTCCCTCCTTCTCTCCCTCCCTCCCTCCTTCTCTCCCTCTCTTCCTTCCTACTGTCCTTTACAGCTTCTTACTTCTACAAACTATGTCAAAGTATGTGACACGATCTGTGACCTTTTCAGAAATATTTTTTAAAATGTATTCTTGTTTTGTAGTGCAATTATTATTTGAATTAGTTCTAGAACTTATTTTTTAAATTGACTTCTAAGACCTTGATACCTTACCTTTGTGCCAAGATAACAAATATTTGTTCACTAAGCCTACTTTACATATTAATAATTAAAATGAATAATTAAGCTGAGAAACACTTTATTCAGCAGAGAAACAAAACAAACTTTCACAAAATAATAAAACTTTTATTATTGCTCATAAATTTAGTAAATGAGCACCTTTTCAAAGGGTGAAAGGCAATATCATTGGTAAAAGAATATTCCATTCAAGTAATATGAACTATTTGGAAGAATGACACATATTGAAACTCACGAACAACACTTTCAGTGTTCATGAATTAATTTTTTTATTGTTCTTTGTAACCATAAATATATGTTTGAGTGTTCATGTGTACAAATGTGTGTGCATGTATGTATGCAGAGCCACCTTAAATCCTGAGTACAACTTCTTGTCTAATTTAATCTCAACACTAAATCAGAATAACTATTTATAGTTTCATGATTTTTGTATTTAAAATAGCTCCTTAAAAATTTTGAAAATGAAATTGCTGTGTAGTTTCTAGTATTCCTTTAAAATTAGACAGTGTAATTCTTGGGGCACTTCAGGAATTAAGCTGTTAAAACACAGTAGAGAAGCAAAACACACAGATACAGCCTAAGCCTTGTTTTTTTGGGAAAAAGAGATACAGTCTCACTCACTGTAAAACTCAATGTGAAGCACATCACATTTCCAAAGGATTAATTTATTGATTTTATAGCAAAAATTAAGAAAAGTTGTTTACCCATCTCTAAAGTAGATCAACATAGCATTAAAACATGAATATAAGACAAAAATTACATCACACTAAAGCCTAAAAATAAATATTTCACTTTTGGAGACATATACCAATAAAATTATCAATATTATTCAGTTAATTATTAAGCATAAATTTAACTATTTGATCATATTGATGGATACAAAAATTATTAAGAATTACTTTCAAATAAATATAAATTAGAAGACATAAAATTATATAATATTAATTATTTGTAAGAAATAATTAGTTCACATATGTTCATGGCGTGCTTCATAAAAGTGTAATGACAACCTATTCCTCTGTTATGGTTTGTGTCTAGTTGTCCCCCAAAGTCTCATGAAGTCATGAGGCTGGGACTTCTAGAGTTTGAGATTAACTCATAATCCACTAGGATGGTGCGTTTAGTACTGCTGGGATTACGGGTGTGAGTACTTCCCCCAGCCTGGGACAGAGAGCCTGAATGCAATTTAAGAGAGACAGACTTCTTCTCTGTTGCCAATTGCTGCTGCTATTCTTCCCTTGGCTCCTCTTGCTCTCTGCCACTGCCATGACCTGATGCTTTCTGCCCTTTGCCACTCTGCCATGGAGCCAGCCGAGTATGGACTGAAACCTCCAGTGACTGTGAGCTTCCTTCCTTCATTTTGGGTGTTGGTATTTGTCTCAGCAACAAGAGAAGAGTAACTGAGACATCTTCAAAAGGCCTGGCTCCTCCAAAAGGAATATGTATAACTCCATTCCAAGTATGGATTTTTCCCCCCTATAATTTGAGATATCCTTCAATGTGCTATTATTTGCTTTGCTTTCTCTGACTCTTTGGCCAGATTCTAGGTAAATGAGATAAATGGAGGATGATGTAAAAGAATGAATTTATAGATTATCATCTCTTCTTTTCCTTTTAGAGTTTAGTCTTAAAAGAAAAATACCCTAAAGAGAACAAATGATTAGTTAAAACAAACATTAGTGATTTCTAGAGGAATATCTTCCTCCTCTTCAGTGCCATAATCATATTTTCCTATGCAGGATAAATATAAAAAATTTAGAAGTACAGAAAGTAAATGTATTTATTTTTGCCCTCTGCAAAATCTATGAACAATTTAAATATTTTAATGTGAAAAATAGAAAAATATCATATAGATATAATTAATGCTTTTAAAGTAAATGAAGTTGAAATTTTGAAAATAGTAATATATATTATTGTTGATTTTCTCATATATTCTTTACACGTGCACACACCATAACTACAACAATGTTAGTCTTATGATATATAATCCTTTTATGGTAGATGACACTTATACACAAGGGACAATACAACTTACTTTGAATCTCACAGCTATAGAATTGGAATATAGAGTGAAATCTATAGGCTCTGACCTCAGAACTCTAAGACACTACGCACTAAACGGTCGTGGTTTGCACAGGTCCATAGTACGATGCTTTGTCTGTTGCAATGTGATCCAAAATAATAGCAGTATTTTAAATTGTTTACCACATATGAGCTGACTTTTTCAGATGGATGCTTTTCTGATGCGTAAGCACGGCATTTAGGGGTAAGATTTTGTCAGCCACAACAGAAAGGAAATTTCTCCTACAGAAGTGTGCATGGCATTCAGTGGGTTCTGTGACTGAGGCAGCAAAAGATTCTGTAAACAACTATTTGCTATATGTATGCTGCTCAAAGTCAGTCAGGACCAAGGCCTCGCCAAGCCAAGTGAGAGAAGTGATGATGACAATGATACAGAAGCAATTACATTGAAAACCCATTTATGATGTTTATTGTTTCATGAGACAGTAATATTCTGAGACAGTTATATATTTGTAGTCTCAGACCATATTAAACTTTGTTTTATACATTTGGTCAGTATTCATAGTAGTTATCGTTCTCTCTGGCCATCTATAAAAATCAAATTGTGGTACAGTACAGTTCATTCATTGAGTTATACTCAGAATAAATGCAGATTACTCCCATGGACCACCAGCATTGTCAGAACTTGTAGTATAAGCTAGTTTTGTTGTTATCAAGTCCTTTGTCTTCTCCATTTCTCAAACTTTTAAATTATGAAAGGAATGTAGTACCTAATAGCAACCCATTATAGGTAAGCAAAGAGCAAACCCAGAAAACACTTTGTCAAAGGAGCACCTCCAGACGGGTATTTCTCTGCAGTTCAGATTAAATACACCCAAAAGGACTATTCACCACCTTTACGTGTCTCTATTGCCAAAGAAGTAGCTTGTTAGGAAAATAAGCAAACAAACAAACAAATATGACTTTTGGAATCAGACAAACCTCAGTGTAAATCATGAGTTCTTCTGTTGCAGTAGTGTAAATCTGGGTGAGCTCTTTTTCTTTATCTATTTGACTTAGAGTACCCATCACCTAGAGTGTTTGTGTGACATTTAGGCATGAATATGAGTTTCAAGTACATAAAATAGTTTCTTAGACTTTTTAGGATGTTATAACAAAATATCACAGGCTGAGTAACTTACTAACAACAGGTGTTTAAATTTGCACAAATCTAGATGCTGCAAAGTCCAAGACTGGGTGGCTGGCAGATTTGGTTTTTGTGGATCACCCATCTCCTAATTCATCAGTTTCTCTTCTCATGGCTCTATCTTTTTCTGTAGATAGATTATAATTACTGTTTAAAAAGCCCCAACTCCATATACTCTGACACTGTGAATTTAGGGACTGGCATAGATATTATTCAATCTACAAGAAGTAAAGTCTTCACAGTGCTCACTTTTCCATTAACCCTTTACTTCATATCGCTGAAGTGGACACATATTATAGAAAAAGCTTCAGCTCATTTTCAAACTCATTATTTTTTACACAGAACTTGAACACACAATTTTTGTCCACTGTGAGGAAACAATATCCCAATCTATTCACTTATTAGAATCCTGGTGCGGTTACTTCTGATACTACCTGCCTTTGAAGACATCCTACTTCATATTATGTTTTCCATGAAACACTAACATAGCATTTTTACCAACTTAATACTCTCAAGTAACTAAATATGTTCAATCTCACAGTAAATAATGACAAAGAGTCTCATTAACATACCTCAAAATTATTTGTCATACTGTAATATAGGCCCTGTAGTCACCCACCACTCTTTCTGTACCTAAGACTACTTCATTTCCCTATATCTATTGTTTAGCTAGCTCTTACAGCCTTCAGATTACATTCACTCCATTCTTTTCATCCAGAGCAAAATCCGCTTTTTCTGCTCAATGAATTTGTATATTTGATCTCTCAAATAACTCTGAAAAATCCCAACTGGTCCAAAGTCTCTATGATACACTACCTAGAAAATAAAGGTACAGCAGAGAAGTCATCTATCTGGCTCAGTAAAGCAGTTCCTACCCCTGTAACTCCTCTCCAGCCCAGGGAGAAACACCAGTAACTCCCTTCAATAGGCAAATCTTACAATTTCCATCTGAGTTTTCCACTTGACAAATCTATCCCTTTAATGTCTTCCCTTCATCTTTGTATGATGTCTTAATATCCAAGATAATATCCTTGCAGACAGCACACAATGTATATGCCTTAAATCGTAGCATGCATAGAGAGGCCTAAAAATATTATTAAAGTTGAGGAAGATGGAGAAAAACAAAAATCTAGCCTTACAGGCTTATCTGGAACACACACACACACACACACACACACACACACACACACGCACACACATGCACGCATGCAATATTCACTTTCTCCAAATCAGTTCTACCATCCCATGCCCAGAGGTATGCAAGTAGCAAAGCAGCAGCCCTTATACACACTGCAGTGAACTGCAGACTCCACACAACAACTGAGGTATATAAATATGCAAATCACAGATGTATACAGAAACAGCCTTCCGATTGAGAACACCAGCTGTCAGAGGCAGCAAAATCACTCCAAGGACTTGGCATTGGCAAATTGGCAAATACTCCCTAGTTATTGCTGTCCCATCAATCACAGGCCATTTGGCAGGGCAACATTTTTGAACAGGATTTCTCCTCCTTTTAACTCAGTTAAAGAATTTCTTTTAAGGTGATGAAATACGTTAGTATTGAATTTGACTTGAGTATCTTCTACAGGGAATGCATTTTCATCTTTGGGCAAACACTTGCCTGTATCTCATCATTCTTAAGCACAACAACAAAATAAAACAAAACAAAACAAACAAACAAACAACCTAAACCTACCAAAATAAAACAAAAGAAAAACATCAGGGGAATGTTTTATTTTTATTAAAGAAATATTAGGCAAGATTCTGGTGAGACATGAGTGATATGGGATGTGTAGAAGTTAATAGCTTGTTAATTTGTTTTTCAGAGATGGTTGAAACCTATTGACCTATGGTTGAAGCCTAAGATATCAAAAGTGATTAATACATTAAAAAGTGGAAGAGGTAGGAAGATGAAAGGATAGACTGACAAACCTGCAATACCCCAAAGTTTATGAAACTTAAGTTTAACAAGGAATTGAATAAGAAATTTATTTCTCAATGAACAACAAAAATGGTTTACAGCCGTGGAAGCATTTTGAGAGAAGTAAATATGTCATTGATTTTAAATCATAGTATTATCCAGCAGAGAGCAGATCAATGGAAGTTGCATAGGTTTTCAGATGCTTCAGGATATTTAAGAACAATCCCATTTCCCTTCCAGAAACCATTTCATCCAGAAGAGTAATTTAAAATGTGTCACAAATCATTATCTGCTCAGCAACCAATCAGCTTCCAGGAATAGCTCCCTCTATTCTGCCTTGGAATGATCAGAGATGCTCTTATTTTTGGTAACACATAGGCCTGTGTGGCCTAGCACTCTTTTTTTTTTTTTCCTGCTTATATTTGGGTTTTTTTTGTTTTTTTTTTTCTACAGTTTTATTGATAAACAGATAACAATGAGACAGTTTCAAATCAAATCGGAAGTACAGTTTCAACAAATAATACACTGCATATATTCTTCTTAGTGGTTAATTGCTGTAC
>NW_004524629.1:9080907-9108928 GCF_000260255.1 Octodon degus
ATCTTTTACATATAACTGCATGGCTTAACATTGTCATGTTTCCTAGCTCATCTCCGTCTGAGAATAGAATTGCTACCCCTGCTTTTTTCTGAGGTGCTGGCCCAGCACTCTTGACTGGATATGTGGTAGAAAATAACATTTTCTCTCAGTTTGACATAGCAAATACTAGGAGAAAAAAATCTAATGTATTTGTTTAGACAATTTAAAAGTATCAAATGATGATCAGTTAGGTGATGTTTATTACATATATAAATGAGTTGGCAATGTTTGTTTGTGTCTCAAGACTGTGTGAGCACTCACAGAGAACTACAAATACTTGTTCCATCCGCAAGGTAGAATGTTCAAGAAACATAATGAAGTAAGACTCAGTGAGTCCAAGGTAGTCTCAACAATCTATATCTGATCCCACCCTTCCTTGTTACCCTGACTGTTACTCTTGGAAAGTAAGATGATCCATACACTGCTAACTGTTTTCTGAAGTCTGGTGTCATTTTTAAAAAAGGCATTTTCCCAGCATTCCGGGATTTTATGTTAGTAAAAGAGGATCAAATAGCCTATAAGGTGGGATGTAACATATAAGAGGTAGATAAATATGCTTATTGAGTTTGAAAAGGAAGAAGTTGGGGCTGGATAGTAAGCTCAAACAGGCTGTGATACAGACACTACTTTAGGCACTGTATGTTGGGTTATATTTTAGAAATTCCAATGGGTAGAGATTTTGTTTGTGTATAGTTTGTTTCACTTAACATAATTTCCTCAAAATCTATTTTTCTGCAAATGAAAAGATTCCGGTATTTTATGGATGACTCATATTCCATTTTGTATACATGCCATGTTTTGTTATATACTCATATATTGATGGGAATCTAGGCTAATCCTGTTTATTGTGAAAGATGCCTCAACAAACATGGGCAAGTAGAAATCTCTTGGTATGCCAACCTCATTTCCTTTGGATATTTATCCACTAGTGGTTTCATTTTTAATTTTTGAGGACACATGTTCTTATTTTCTATACTGGTTGTGCTAATTGCAAACCTTTCCACAGCATTCACGGTCTCCTTGTTCTCTGCATGGCCTTTCATCTGTGGAAGCTTAAAAAAAACCCAACCTCAATGCAGAAGCATAATCACCTGGGGTAGGCAGGGTGTAGGGCCAAAAGAGTGAATAAAGGAATTTGGGATTTCATCAGTGCTCACTGTATGCAGCATGTACAGAAACATCTCATCAATCTCATTAATATGTGCAATTAATCTATGTTAATTAATCTAAAATTGTTTCACACACAAAAAATAAGAACCCATTGTCATTCCCCTTTTTGAAACTTTCAGTTAATTTCTCTCACACTTCAAGTCTGCATACACTCTGCAAGAAAGCAAAGTAAACCCCAAATCTGGACCTGCTGAAAAGGCTCTGTGTCCCTCTGCAGTCTTCACTTGTTGTTCATTACTTTTGCCCACCAGATTCCAAATCGCAGCCAGCGCCTTCTCCCATGCTTTAGTTCTGCCAACAACCTACTTTCTCACACTCCATGCCTGACTAACTCCTATGTTCACAATTTTGGGGAAGAATTTAATTATCCAGGATGTAATGCTTGTCCATGGGGAGACATAAATCTGGAACAGTATATTACAGAAAATCCACTCAGAGCCAGATTATTCCATTGCTGTTGTAAGAAGCAAAAGATTTGAGACAGGAATGTTAACATCATAGCTATTCTTCACATATATGTAAACGCTATTTATATTCAGAACAGTTTGGAATGCAAAACAACAGAAGCAAGAATCAGCACCATTTTTGGAGAAAAAAAAATCTGGGAAAAAATAGTGGAGATTTAAATTAGGAATGTAAGTGTCATAGTTACTGTATTATTGCTCAGACAAAATATTCAACACTCAAAATTAAGGAAGGAAAAGTTTATTTAGCTCACAGTTTGTGGAGGTTTCAGTACATAATCAGCTGGCTCCAAGGCAGGTTTGCATGACAGAGGGGCAACCGTCCATGGAGGTGGAAGACAGGAAAAAGCAACAAGAGCCAAAGGGGAAGAACAAAGCTGTTTCTCTCAATGACACTGTATGCAGACCACTCACTGTAAGGAGGGTGTAGCACTCACACCACTAATCCCAACAGACAATGGACCAATCACTAATTCGAGATTCAACAGCCCCTGAAAAGCCCACCTTTCATGACCCATGAGGCTTTGGGGGCCACTCAGACACAAACCACAGCAGTAAGAAAGCATGGTTTATAAAAGTTAATGCTGAATGGAAAAAGGCAGATAAATAGAGAAGTTGAAATAAGCTCGATTTAATGGAGATGAACCGTACCATTTGCAGATATGAGGGGATCAGAAGAGAAGGTAAAGATACTTTGGAGGCAGAAATTTGTTTTGATCAAAGCATGATAAACATGAAGTGCTTGACAAAGATGACAAAATGCTTACAAGTTGTTTTCATTTTGGCGGGGGATAGTATTTTAAAAGGAGTTGGCAAGGCTGGCAGTGGAGCCTTGAAATCAAACTATAGAGACGTTATCCTGAAAGATGAGCTCACTGATGGGGTCAATGGTGAACAAAGCCTGAAAAGGAGGGAGAAGCAAAGGCAGTTTTGATGAAACTCAGAAATAACACAACTAAAGAAGATCAAGTGGATATAATTTGAAAGATAAAGGGATCATTAGGTTAATGTATTATTTCAGGAAATAAGGAGAAAAGGAATTCCAAAAACTAAAAAACAAAAACAAAAACAACAACAACAACAAAAAAGCAGAAACCAGGACTCTTTAATAGTTTTCTTAAATAGACATCAAAGAAACTGACATAACTCTGGCTCTTTAAAAGTGAATGTTTAAAGTAGGAAATAAGTGAAAGACTAAGAAAAGTTGCTTTTACCAATTTAACTGCAAATCAGATGATGAATGAAAAGGTTTACTGAAAATACAAGGATTCAACTAAGGTCAATAGGCCTTTGTCGTGCACCCCATAGCACGCTAGGGTATTTCACTGCCTGGAAACATTTCACACTCTAGATCAGAAGAGAAAGGAATTACAGCAGTGTCCAGGTTAGGGTAGGAAGGCTAATTAAACCAGCAAATGTTTAAAGATCCTGAGTGGTAGATTTAAAAAAAAAAAATTAAAAGTTTTCTGCAGGTTAAATTCTGGAATTTTATTTGAGTGAAAAGCCAAGGCCTATTTGCCCAAAATTTGTCTTCTCCTCCCTGAGACCATGTATACTGTGTGCAGCATCAATATTACTGTATCTTTTTACAATGTGTGCATGTCTGTAAGTAATAGTAACTTAATAACTTATGCTCTGCTCATTTTACAATAACAGTAATTTTCTTTCTTCATAACAAAGAAAAGCAAATATAAACTTGCAAGATAAAGAACACTGAAGGACTAGCACAGGAAAAAGAAATAAGAAGGAGCAAAAAAATGAAAGAAAACATCACTGAAAAGTTTTCCTTTCAAAAAGTCAAGAGTATATTGTTTTAACAATCTCTATTTTTAATTTATACACAAAATTAGAAACTAAATAATATAAAATTTTACCTCAAAAACCATTATATAAATTCTTTGAGTGTATTTTTTTAAATGTATTTAGTACAGGGTCTCACTACACAGATTGGACTCATAGTGATCCTACTGTTTTCAGCCTGCCAAGCACTGGGATTATACGCACGCGCCATCATGCCCAATCTCAGTCACTGCCTCAGCACACACCTGGGTCAGGGCCAGTGTGGCACGCTGGGGTTTGAACACTGGCCCCAGGTCTGCCTAAGCAGGTGCTTTAATCTGTTGAGCTATATGGCTGGCCCTTCAATTTCTTATACCAGCACTGTCTTCTTCTTTTTTAAAATTTTTTCCCATAATTTTATTGAAAAATAAATAGCAATGAGATAGTTTCAAATCAAATTGGTAGGACAGTTCCAATAATTAACACATTGCATATGGTTTTCCTAGTGATTATTTGTTGTAAAATATGCAGACATGTTATCCTATTTACAATCACTATTAGTGCACATCCCTGTATTCATTGAATTAAGAGAATGTAGCTATATATCTATCCTAACCATTTTGAATACACAGATACAAAATGGTCATTCATCTGTATCCCCTTTTTATTGTTTAGCTCCATCATTTAAATATCATAGGTGTGTGAACTCAGCAAAATATTCCAAAATACTCCAGTAGTTCATAATAGTATTGGGTCTTCCACTTGACTGGTAATGTCAGAAGTTGTTGACCTGAGTCTCCTACAGCTCAACATAACAACATGGCTTTACTTCTTATACTTCGTTTTTATACTTTTCTGCTGGATGGTTAAGACCAAGATAAAGCAAGACCTATATAATAAGAATTGTAGCTTTTTGATTTGATGAGGTCAGTCAAATTGCCTCAGGATTTATCCTGAGAACCTATACCTCAGATTGTAAGTGTCAGCCATGCGGATGAGTCACAGCCATTGCTTGGCCAATTTGCTCTCTGTGACAGCCTGTTTTCTCTCCAGGTGATTCTACTTAGGCACACTCTACATCATCAATCATTTTCTTCTTTGGCCCCATAATCTCCTTGATCAGAAAATTTGGGACACAACTGAGTTACATGATGTTACACTGTCTGTTTTCTAATAATTCTGAATGAAACATTGGGATTTTAGGACCTAGATCCATGCCCAAGTCCTAATGTTGAGAACAGTTGGGTTTTACTCCATAGTTTACAGTGGGAGATAATATTTACATACACAGAAAGAAGAGGTCTGAGTACTGGTGTCTGGTACAATGTGCATGGTAATAGTATTTTTTTAAAGAAATAACACCAGAATAGCTTCTCAAATCCTTATTCTGAATATTCAGACCATTTTTCATAATTTTCATTAAAATAATTACATAATAACCACTTTGTACATAAATCCACATTTGCATTTTAGGTGATTTTATTTCTATACTTTCATGAAAATGGAATTACTGAGTCAAATGAGAGAAATGTATTTTAAAATTTTGATAGATATCTCTACTTTACGCCAGGGAAATTTTCCAGTAATTTATAGTCTTAATAGAGAGATGTAGAAGTGTCAATATTCCTACTGACTTGTCCCTTCTGGCTAGCCTGATTTTGTGAGCCCTTTCCCAATATTACTAGCTTGAAAAGAAATAACAATTTATTGGTGTTTTACTTAATAGTTCCTTGATTACAAATGCTGTATGAACAGTTTTCTACATTTGTTATTTTCCTGTGTCCTTTTATAAACTAATGATTTATACTCTTTGACAAATGTGTCATAATTTCTTTATTGCTATTTCCTTATTTTCTTTATTAATCTGATGAAATATATTGATACACCACACCAACAGCAACAAAGCCTCATTTGCGTCTCAATCATTTCATCACTTCTCTTAACTTTACACACTGTATTTACATACATGAGTCACATATTTTCATTGTTTTCTTTTGTATTTTTCACTGACTTTCATGCTACGGAAGCCTTTTCATTAGCATTTGCTATGGCTGGAGACGGAGCTCAGCACAGTGCTCACCCTGCATGTTCAGGGCCCGCATTTGATCTCCAGCATTGCCAAAAGAGCAGCACGACACCTCTTGCTAAATCCCCATGCTTGCTTCAGAATTTTAAGTATTCCTTTATTCCATGGGACATGATTATTTCTGAAAGAATTTTAGATCTACGGACTAGGTCACTATTTTTGTTAAAAACTGGGGATGGAACCCAGGGACTCATAATGTGCTGACCTAGTGTCCCACCACAGAGCTTCATCACCAGTGTTTGTTGGATCCTTTTTTTTCTTTTCCCTGAGGCAGGGTCTCATTGTGTAGTTCAGGTTGGCCTCGAACTTCCTACATAGCCCAGGCTTCTCTAAAATTCACAGATAACTTCCTGCTTCAGCCTTCCTTGGTCATTCTTAAAGATAAATATATTGTTTTATTTTTAATTTCAGAAACTATTTGGCATCTAGCAATGGAAGTCTTTTTTTCCAATAAAACATTTAAAAAGTTGGCTATACATGCTTACCCATGCTGCATAATTTAATAAATTTAGAACAATTTCAACACAGAATCCCCCAAAGTAATTTCTGGATACATAAAATCTCAATTTATAGTGAGGAAAGTTATTATCTTTACATTTTTAACATCTTTTACATTTTTAATGTTGCTTGTTTTGCCATTCAAGGATTATTTCACTGTATTAAACAACACAAAAGAAAACCAATGGACCACCTGTTCTTTTATTTTCTAAATTACTTCTTAAATTGCACCATTGCTTATTTAGTCAGCTCTTAATGCTTTTATATTTGTGTAGCTTTATGAATGATAATTAAAATATTTTATATGTTTATTATAAGCAAATAATGATTTTATGTTCCCTTAAACAACTGAATAGCATATCTGTTATATGTGTTAATATTTTGTTCTCAGCAATTTAAAGTGTTTGTCTACTTACTAATATTTCCTTAAGATACTGGTTAAATTATTTTCTTCTTTCTCGTAATTATTTTTTTTTTCATTTTTCTGTTCAATTGCATTGGTCAGAACATCTACGCTTATGCAAATAAAACTAACAATTTTTGTATTCATGCCTTATTCCTAGCTTCAATTACAGCTGTTTTTCCATGTTTTTATGTGAAGAAAGTTATCCTCTATACTTAGCTCTCTAAATCTGAGTATTTTAAAAAATCCAAACCAGAAGTTGAATGATGCCATATGTATTATTTTGTTATTGATATCATGATTTTTCCTTCAATATTTATTTATTTATTTATTTATTTATTTATTTATTTATTTGGTGCTGGGTCTCGCTACGCAGTTTAGACTCGTAGTGATCCTTCTGTTTCAGCCTCCCCAGCACTGAGATTACAGGCGTGCGTCACTACCCCAGTTTTGGTGACCGGCAAGGAGCACCCGGGGTTCGTGGGCCAGCATGGCATGTGGTAATGGGGATTAAATCAGGGTGCTTGCGCTTGCCAGACCGCAGTTTAGGCCACTGAGTTATCTCACCAGCCCTTTCCTTTGGCTTTTAATTTCTTTGTAATGGATTGTGCTTGAAAAATATGAGCTTCATAAAAGGGTTGGCCAAATAGCTCAGTGGATTAAAGCACCTGCTTAGGCAGACGCAGTGGCTGGGTTTCCATCTGTAGTGTGCTGTGCGGAACTCGGCCCTGCCCTTAGGGTGCGCTGAGATGGTGATTGAAACTGGGCGTGGTGCGCGCACCCGTAATCCTGGGAGGCTGAACGCAGGGGGATCACTATGAGTCCGATCTATGTAGTGAGACGCTGTAGACCCTTACTAAAATTTAAAAAAAAAAAAAGAAAAGAAAAGAAAAAAGAAAAAAATCTGCCTATTTTAACATGAAAATTTATTGGACACTCGCGGTGACATGGATAGCCTAACATCGATGACACTTATCCATGAAGGAACTGCAAGTAGAGCCACTCCAAGCAAGAAAGTTTGCTTCCTGATGCTTTCTCTTCTTTCTTTTCATTTTCTTCTGTTTCTTTTTCAACTTCAGGAATGCATTTCTCAATTTCTTCAGGATTGAGAATCTTGTGGGGGCTGATCTCACCATGTGACAACAAGCTGGAGGTTTTTGCTGCCTGCCTGGACCACTTCCACAAATGCCTTCATCACCAGCTTCACGGCTGGATCATCTGGCTCTAGGCCAATGAAGCCATTGAAAAATTCTGCTACATTATGCTGTATTTAATATAATCTTCACTTTCACGAACTAGCTTTAAACCTTAACATTTGCTGTAAGTATTAGGTGCATTTGTTTTATTTTATTTTGAAGCAATTCAAATTTATGGAAAAATTATTTTTAAAATCACAAAAAATGCCATATACTTCAAAGACAACACTTCAGTGTTGTTAATTTCTGCATTATATTTTTCTAAGAAAAAAATATATGTGGGAAGAATCACACCCAGTTTTTTGCTTTTCTAGGTTCCTTCCATTCTTGCTGTGGAATGCCCTTGGATCTGCATGTGCTCCACGTTGTCCGTTAGCCAGGCTCATTTTAGAAGGACAATCCCAGACGTTGCGTGCTCTCCGCACTGCGTCCTGCCCCCTCGCTCACAGTGCCAACTTTCGGCTCTGTTGGCCATGCTGGCGTGCATCACTTGGTTAAGTGAGCTAATTGTACGTACTTTTGTTGTTTTACATTTTGTATTTAACAATATTTTGTTTGGAGATTACAGATTTCATTCTTATATATTATTCACCTGTCATTTTAGAATCCCTTGTTTTGTTTTGTTTTGTTTTGTTTTTTGCCTGTCATTTGTTTCTGTGGAGACTGTCAAGTGATAATATTCAAATTTCATTATTCCTTCTATATTATTAGCCAACATTTATAATGAATTTGTATTACCTTTATTTAATAATTATTTATGTTTGTATTATATTATACTCTATTGTGAGCATTTTTCTTGATGCCCTACTCATCCCAGACTTCAACACTTGATTGGTAGAAGTGTCTTTCCAGCAGCTTCCGTGTACCTTGGTGTGCATCATTATCTGGTGAAAACATTCTTCCTGGCACAAAAGTGCTCCAAACATGCATTGTTCCTTTCTTGTCCCAGATCCCAATCAGTTGCTCGTGTAGGTAATCCTCATTTCCTTCAGTGGATAGTGATCTTGTAAAACCAACAGCTGGGTGCTAGGTACTAGATGTACTTTTTAGTACTAGATATCAATGTCAGGGCTGTAAAATATGTTCACACATGTCTTGTTTTGTTTTTATTTTCCTCTCCTCTCCCTAAAACTCATGAATACACGTAAATAACTCCAATTGCAGTCCAAAATGTATTTGTTTTAGATTCTTCCATCTTCATATTTATATCTCTCTCATTCAAAAATGAGAAAATGGTTACATTTCTCTCAATATATTGCTTTATTTGTTAAATTCTCTTGAATATGTTCAATGTCCTCATCTCCCTGGATTTCTTCTACATGTAAATTCTTTCTTATGTGGACTATGAGCCCTTCGGTAAGGTAGATATGGATAGATAGATAGATAGATAGATAGATAGATAGATAGATGATATGGATTAATGGAGAGAACATTTATACAATATTTCTCTGTATCTATACCTATATAGTGTGTGTACATATATATATGTATATACATACATACTATATATACTATATAGGTATAGATACAGATATATAGATTATATATAATGTTTGTGTATAATTTTTCATCAGATCTTAGTCCTGCTAATTTAAAAAGTACTCTTGAATATTTTATGAGTTTGGTATTTCACATAATATGTGATACAAATAATGATTTATATTGGCCAAGACTTGAAAAGTTTTTTGAACGTATAGACCTCACAGATTCAAACACCTGATTAGGCAGACACAGGGACCTGGAGATTGATCCCCAGCGTGCCGTGCTGGCCTGTCCCCCAGGGGCGCTGAGACAGCGATTGAGACTGGGCATGGCAGCATGTGCCTGTAATCCCAGCATTTGGGAGGCTGTAAATAAGAGGATCACTACTAGTCTGATCTCCTCAGTGAGGACCTGTACACCCTGTATACCCTGTCTTTTTATTTTATTTAAAAAAATTATTTATTTATGTGTGTGTGTGTGTGTGTGTGTGTGTGTGTGTGTGTGTGTGGCCAGCTCAGCCCACCAGGGAGTGGGGCTGGCTGGCATGCGGTGCTGGGGGATTGAACCGCGGTCCCTGTGCTTTGCTGAGCTTGTTCTAAGTAGGTGCTTTAGACCACTGAGCCATCTCACCAGCCCCTGTATACTCTGTCTTACATTTAAAAAATAAAAATAAAAGAGTATAGATATCTTTAACTTAAAGGTTAAGTAAACTCCCAACGTAAAACTGGCATATCTGTGAGTAGTTAGCTAACGCTGATATTATAAACATGTAAGTAAAAATAATTTGCTGTTCTGACCAGATGTAGTGACAATAGCTAGCAGATTCAAATCTATTACAGAAAAAAATCTCTACCACCAACACTTCCCAATGAATGTCATAATTTTGACCACACAGTTTGAAAATTCTTACAGGTGCAACAATTAAAGATTTGAATTCACTGAGCATTTAGAGTCTCTGTCTTCAAGTTCCTTTGTTCTTTGAATGTATTCTGTATTTTCCTGCTGAGGCAAATGTAGTGCCACATTTGTTCTATAATAACTGTCTTTCTCCTTTTTTTCCCATATTTTCTAGATGGAAAAACGCAGGGATACTTCGGATAAACAAGGTGAAAAGTGTTTATTTAATCTGGAAACTAAAAAAAAAAAAAAAAAAAAATGGCATTCCTCTACCCAAGCAGAAAACTCACAGAAAAAAAGGCTCCAGATACAAGCTTTGCGATAGCAAATAATAATGAGTGAATTTAATTTAGCTGGATAAAACTGGAAATCTTTTGGAAAAGAAGAAAATCAAATTAAATCTACCCTATATACATTTCCAAATATTTTTGTACAAATTTTTTACAATATCTGATTAATGAGGTAAATAGTGGTGCATTTCAATCTGAACTTGACACATTAATAGTCAATCAAAAAGAAATTATGAAAAAATTAAGCTGAAGAGTAGCACAATGGTACACTTCAGCATAAATATTCCAAATGATAATTTCAGCTGCTCATCAGGAATGTTAATAATCAACAAAAGTAGCCAAAGAACAAATCTATGCAGTAGAGATTTCGAACTCTTATTTTGATAGAATGCCTTAAAAATGAAATGATCTATACAGTGAATTCAATTATAGTGCACGGGTAAAACATTTGTATGAAATTTTGTAGACAGTGTTCAAATGTTGAAAAAAGATCATGTACAATTACATTTATTGGGGGCCTGCCCCTTAGCTCAGTTCTTTAAGTGGCTGCTTCAACAAAGCTGTCAGGCTTAGGTTGCTGTGGTTCGATCCCCACAACTCAAGCCAGCCAAACCTGCCCTGAAGGCATTTGGAGCAAAAACAAAAACAAAAACAATAAACAACAACAACAACAAAAAAACATTTATTGGGCCAGCCAGATAGCTCAGCAGACTAAAGCACCTGCTTAGGCAGAGCACAGAGGCCAGGGTTCAATCCCCAGTGGGAGGTACCAGACCTGCCCCCAGGGTGCACTGAAACAGTGACTGGCCCTGGGCATGGTGGTCGTGCCTGAATCTCAGCACTCCAGAGGCTGAAAACAGGAGCATCACTACAATCCAATCCACATAGTGAGACCCTGTGGATCCTGTACTAAACACATAAAAAATTTAAAAATTACATTTATTAAAGAAAGAAAGAAAAATAAGAAGGATAAGAGAAAGATTTGAGTCCAAAAGAAGAAGAGGGAGGGGTAGGAGAAAAAAATGATACCTTCATAACACTCTAGGATAGCAGCGATTAGCGTTAAGAATACTTAAAACAATTTTCACAAATGGTTTAAAAAATTTAAAACCTATAAACAGTAGGTTGTAATGTGTTATTCAGGGAAAAAAATTGCTCCGTGTTTCTTTACAACTGAGTATTAAATTACTAAATTAAAATTGCATCCATAGACATTAGAATTGTAACTCAACATGAAATGATTTTACTGAAAAGTAATAGGTATGTTCCTGTCTGCTATGTGTGTGATTTGAGTCATAGCAGTCAGAAAACAAATTGAAGTTATATTTAGTATTGCAGTGAAATCTGAGAACTAATTTGCATACATTTGAAAACTCCAAAATGTTAAGAAAAACTCCAAATTTAATAACATAGATGAGGTTGTCTTTAAAGCATATTAAGCAAGTTAAAATAGCATAACATAGCAAAAGGCTCTACCTGGTGATGACCACACTAACATAGATACCAATCTAGATACTATGCAGTATAAAGTTCATAAATTGCAAAAAAGAAAAACATTGTAAGGTATGGTGAATGAGATATATAAAAATAAGATTTACCTTTAAAAGTTTGTCAAAATTTCCCTTTTATTCGTATACCTATTTAAGCTCTTAACACCTTCACTTGGGTGAGTACAAATATTCACTATTTGCAGGACACATGATCCCTAAGTAGACACTGATTCTGATGAATGCATAGGTTTATGTTTAAATTTAATATTGTAATGAGCTACTACCTGCTTTGCAGAGTTTTAAATATAGTGATACAGTGTCATACAGGAGAATGAACAGACAGGCAGCTGTGAATACCCCTCACCGAGTTCGGGGAGCCCCAGGACAGCAGGTGTTGACTTTTGTGTGTGCACCTGACTCCCCAGCAGAGCACAGAGTATTTGCAAATGTTGGCCCCATCTTCAAGGATTCTTAGTCTTTTTTTCTGGGTATGGTTCTCAGTTGTGTACATTTTGGTAAGTGGAATAAACCAAAATTTTAGCTTTATTACAGATTAGACAAGGATCACATTAGGAGAGAATTTCTTTAATAATGTTCTCCCATGATCGGAAAGACCAGAGAATCATAGCAAGTTAATTTCTGGAGCAAAGAAAAAAGGCATCATTAATTAGAATGTTGGAATGTTTGATGTTTATCTGATTATTTTATTGAAGGTGAAGTCCAGGGGGATTATATTACTATTATTATTATTATTATTATTATTATTATTATTATTTGTTGTTACTTTGCTGTTGCACTACTGGGTCTTGAATCTAGGGCCTTCATGTTGAGTCCATTTCCTCAGCCTATTTTATTTTGTTATTCTTTGATCTTGGGCTCTATAAAAGAGCTGGCTTCGGAGGCACAAAACTTCACTCTAGATACTAATGTATTAAGTATTTAAAATGCATATTATAGTTTGGTAGCAGACTTTGTGTGTAATAATCCTCATGAACTGATAAAAGCTTAAAGTTGTCTGTGTAAAATAATCACCAAACTAAGAGAAAATATTGAAGACGGTGAAAAGTCACTGTGGTGGAAATATATATGTGATGAATGTATATTCATCAAGAAATTTCCATTGGAGGCAAAAGAAATATGAGCAGTTATAAGCACTAATACATTTACAGAGTTGAGATATTTTACTTTTTTTTATTTCAGATGTTGTTTCCCAGGGCTAAGCACACTTCAGTGGCCTAAAACAGGACATTACAGTTAAGATACTTGTCATTCCAGCTCTTCAATGTCTCATTTGCAGTAAGGTTAAATACCATAATACTGGAAGTGCAACGCTGTCAAAAACTGAGGGAAATTATGTAGCTTCACTGTTTCATAGAATTTGAAGGTATAAAACCCTTTGGGGACAGTGATTCTCAGGGGCCTGAGAAAATAAAATAGGCTGAGGAAATGGACTCAACATGAAGGCCCTTGGTTCTAGTCCTTACAGCCAATGGCATCAGTTTCACCTTAGAACTTGTTATTAATGCAAATTCTCAGACACTCCCCAGATACACTGAGTTAGAAATAGCAGGGTAATTGCTACCATGTAAATTTAAAAAAAACTTCAATAACCTCTAAGTGTGACCGCTGCAAAGTGGATTTTTGATTCAAATATCTTCAGTAAATACAAGTTAAAAAAAAAACAAAAAAAACTGAAAGTGATGCTAGTCTAAGAAATCTTTTGGAACCAAAGAAAAAAGGTAAGATTATATGTTGAGAAAAAGAGCAGCTCAAAAATCAGTTGGAGACACCCAGAGTCAAATTCAAATCAGCTAACTGGGAATAAAAGATTATAGGCAAAAGCAGCAATGGGACTTTTGTAGGCTGCACACCAGCCCTCCAGAAATACTGCGGCAGCCCCTGCGCTGTGGCGCCAGTCGGCACAGCCATCATCTTCTTCACCATCATCATCTATTAGGTGAGAGCATGTGATCTCCAGCCATCAGGAAAGGAGACCATTGAATTTAATCCTTATAATAAATTTAGCATTATTTCAATTTTTAAATTTCTACCTATATCTCACATACAACTAAGCTGAGCATTGAAAAAAGTGGTTTACCCCCAAGTATTTTTAGATAGGGTCAGGGAAAAGTGAGAATGGAATCAGGCAGCATGACTGCAAAGGTCAGTATTTAAGCACTATTTTTTGTGATTCTCATAGTACTTTTTTTTTTTTTTTTTGTATTTTTAGGGGTCTACAGAGTGTTCAGAGTCTCACCATTAGATCGAACTTGTAGCGATTCTCCTGTTTACAGCCTCCCAAGAGCTGGGATTACAGACACATTCCACCACCCTCAGTCTCAATCGCTGTCTCAGTGTGCCCCAGGGGTGGGGCTGGCATGGCAGGCCAAGAGATCGAACCCCCATCCCCTGAGCCTGCTTTCAGGCACTGCAATCCACTGAACTATTTGGCTGGCCCTCTCATAGTGCTTTTGAGCTGTGAGGGGTCTTACTATTCTCTAATGCAAAAGAGTAGAATGTTTGCTAAATAATTTGTCAAGAAATCTGGATATGCTGGCATATCTGTAATTCCAGCACTCAAGAGTCTAAGGCAGGACAATCACTGTTACTTAGAGGTCTGGGCTACAAGGAGAGTTCAAATCCAGTCTACACTACGTAGAAAGTTTCTGTCTTTTCAGAGAAGGAAAGAAGGAGAGATAGACAGATATACAGATACTCAAAATGTATTTTCAAAAATCATGGAGCAGTACACAAAATGTCCAAAAGGCCCTTATATTAAGGTAGGTGCTATGAAACAGGGAAAAGAGGAAAGCCAAACCATGCCTAGAAGCAGAACCTTGATGTGGTGAAAGCCATGTAAATGAGAAGCACTGCATGAAATGCAGGGAGAGGAGTATGAATGGGTGGGCCCCTGATAGCCAGAATTCTGCGTGTCATAAAGGGAGATGGTTCAGCCATCTGGTGAAAGAGAGTTAAGTTAGATAATCACTAATATACAGTCAGAGAGGGACTGGGCTCTGGAGGAAGCCAGTGAAAGGTGAGTACTTCACAACTGGTGCTAGTAGAACATTTGAAGAAGGCAAGGTCTTGAGATTAAAATCACAATGGCCAGATATGCATACTTCTTCAAGGGATGAATGGGAATTTGATATTATAGATTATTCTGTAACTGTTACCACTTTACCTGGGTAGGTGTTATGGTTTGTGTCTGGTTGCTCCCCCAAAACCTCATGCAGTCATGGGGCAGACTAATAGACTTTGTGATTAATTCATGATCCAAGACACACACACACAGAGAGAGAGAGAGAGAGAGAGAGAGAGAGAGAGAGAGAGAGAGTCAGAGACAGAGACAGAGACAGAGAGACAGGCTCTTGTTATGTTGCTTTGGCTGGCCTTGAATTTTTAGGCTCAAGCAATGAGATTACATGTGTGCAATAATACTGGCTTGGGATGATAGCTCAGTGGTCTAAGTGCCTTTCTGGTAAGCTCAAGGATCTGAGTTTGAACCCTGGTACCACATGCCACATGGGCCTAATGTGAAGCTGGCCACTGAAACCAGCATGGAGGTACACACTTGTAATCCAAGCAATAGGGAGGCTGAGACAGGAGAATCATTATGAGTATAATCTGTGTAGCAAGACAGAATTGCACAAAATAAATAAATACATAAATAAGTAATTCATGGTCCAATACTGGAATTATGGGTGTGAGAGCTGTGGGGGTTATGAGTGTGAGTACCACACTCAGCCTGGGTGGATAACCTGGATGCAATTTAAGGAAGACAGACTTGCTCGGTGGAGCCATTGTTGCTTCTACTTCTCCTTTTTGCTCTTGCTCTTTGCTGCTGCCATGAAAGGCTTCTGTCCGCCATGTGCCAGTCTGTTTGGAGCCAGCTGAGTATGGATTGACACCTCCAGTAACTGTGAGCTAAATGAATCTTTTCCTTCCTTCATTTTGGATGTTGGACATTTTTCCCAGCAACAATAGAAGAGTAACTAAGACAGTAGGTGACTTGAACACTTGGTCTGTCCCTTCACTAAAACATTCCTATTTTAGACTTCATAATCCAAGGTTAAAGATGTCATCTATATACTTTTGCTGCCTGTACCACTTCTCTACTGCATACATATTAGCTAAGCCACAGTACTTGTAATCTTCCTGGTTGATTACAGTTTGATCTACTTTGTACCCACCTTATAATTTTGTCCTATAAAACATTCTGGAGAAAATGACCTCGTTGGAAACCCAATCAAGGCCGCTCCTATCTCTCAGGAGCTATTCCTGTTTCTCAATGAACTTTCCCTACTCTTAGCCTCTTTTGTCCTTTGGAATTCATTATTTAATTCTGAGAAACATGAGCTGAGTGAATCTGACATTCTTCAGGTTGGGAGTTACTTCTCTCCTGTATGAAACTGTCCAGATGCATATAATTGTTGAAAAGTTCCCTGGATGACTCAGACCCAAGAAAGAGACAGTCCTGCCTTCATCCCCCACAAACAGGCTTTGTGGCTCTTTGTCTCTTTGAAGACAATAAGGTTAAGAAGAAACTAGTAATACTTTTAATCAGGCAGAGAGGGATTTGAAGTCCTGTTCTAAGCTTAGAGGGGAGCCCGAGACAAATTCCTTATTTTGCTGAACTGTAAGCTATTTCACATGTGTGATTAAATTATTCACATCAATATTGTAGTACATACTAGAATTAAACAAAACTATACATTAATAGAAGTTCATAGCTGTGCTAACTCTTTTCCACCCCATGATATGAAATTAAATTTCAGTTACACTATCATGATCTGAGCTCTGATTCTACCCTTCCGGGATGGTCAGGTTTGTAGCTTCAAAGTATACAAATGAATAAGAAAACAAATAACAAACAACAAAATAAAACAGACTTTGGTGGTAAGAGCTCAGACTTAAACATAAAATTTTGAGGGCTGGTGCAATAGCTAGTGGACTAAGCCCCTGCTTAGGTAAGTGCAGGGTCCCAGGCACCTACAGGCCATGCTGGCCCTGCCCTATGATAAGCCTGCCACCAAGGCCTGGTGTGGTGGTGCGAGCCTGTAATCCCAGTGCTGGGTAGGATGAAAAAAGTGTGTGTGTGTGTGTGTGTGTGTGTGTGTGTGTGTTTGCATGTATATGTGTACATACTTGGTTTTAATGAGCTACTAAATTAATTCCTTGATATACTTCCATATTTCTGTTTATATTTATATATTTGAGTTAGCTGAGATCTAAAGACTAACATCTCTCCTTAGAGATTCAAGCATTCTCCACTAAACTGCAAGGAAAGCACCTTATGCTTTGGCTGTGAGTGGAACTCTACAAATCAGTAGACGTGCCTTTTATAAGAAATAAAATGAAGCTGTCAGCCATTGCAAATGTACAAGATAGAGGTCACATGACTAAACCACCCTGACACCAGACAGTCTGATGTATTTTATTCCAGTTTCAATCTGTTAATCAGAGCATCTGGGAGAGCAATAATTTAAATGTGGCAATAATCAATTCCATAACACATTAATAGAAGCTACAGTCAAACTTCACCACACCACTGACTGCACTAGAATCCTGACAGGAGCCCTAGGGCCATGCCTAATTTGCATTAAATTTACATAAAATTATAAATCAAGACTACACAAACACAGCCCTAATATTCGTTAACACTTAGATCTTTCCTGATAGATGGACTGAAACTGCTGTTGGTTCGCCTTTGCTTGCAATAAAACTGTGCAGCTGATCAGCTTTGTTTTCATTCTGCAATTAGGGGAAAAGAGACCCAAGAGAGCTATAGTTTGGGGGCATGTGTATGAGTTTTAGGGTTTCTACTCTGTAAAACCATGACTCAGATGTGCCTTTGGAAGCCTTCACCTAGAAAGAGTTGTCCCTAATGACTATACAGATCTTTGTCATTGGATCTGCTCACAAGTTATATTGTTTGTTTATTAACCAAAGATACAACCTACATAGAAATCTGGACAGCTAAGCAGATATCCTGGTCTCTGGAATTTTTATTTTCCAAAAAGACTTTTGCTGTAATAAAAACAGACAATTTTTTTTTATGAACAGAATAATTTATTGAAGGAAAATAAGCTCCTATCTGAGAGAGGGGCAGGAGTGGGGCCCAAGCAGGTTGTCCCAAAAAAAAAACATAAATATTGATAGTCTTTAGGATAAGAGCAGATACATCCAAGGTTTTTGAAATCTAGCAAATTGTCCTAGTAGCTCAGTAGCATGAGATTCCTATGGTTCTAAGTTTTGTGTCTTCTTCTTTCCCTGTTTTTCTAACTCAAGACTTAGAAAACAACATTCTCATTAAAGCACTGGCTTATAATGGGAAGGGTATTCTCTCTCCTCAGTCTTCTTATTTTTATTTTATTTATTTCATATAGGGTCTCACTTTGCATTTCAAACTCATAGTGATCCTCCTGTCTCAGCCCCTCCAGTGTTGGGATTATAGGTGTGTGCCACCATGCCCAATTTCAGGGACAGGATGGGACAACCAGGGTTCTTGGGTCACCATGGTATGCTGTACCAGGGATGGAACTCAGGTCCTTGCTCTTGCCAGGTAGGCGCTTAGACTACTGAGCTATCTTCCCAACCTGGTCTTTTTATTTTAAGTCTCTATTCTCAAAGGAAAACAGACATTTAAGTGCAGTTATATATCTGAAGCCTCTCTTTTCCAGGAAGGATTTTGCAAATATTTCCTATATTGTGATTGCTCTTGACCTCCATCTCTCACCTTACTATCCACTTATCACACCTTTTCTTACCTTGCACAATCAAGTAAACTTGAGAGGTCTTGGGCTCATGCTGTGTCTGAACGGAGCATGTGTAGGAACCCTCATCATAGACATCAACCTTCTGGATTCGGAGGCTGTATTCCAGAGAGTGACGTTTCTCCAGCTCAACCCGGGGATCCAGAGACCACTTGTCATGTCCAGCGAAAATGATGCCAGAACGGTTCAACCAGGCCACCTTCGAGTTCTTGTCTTCTACAACACATCTGACAGAGCAGAAGAATAATGTTAGCGCCTTAACCATAACTGCATAAACTTCATTCTCCACATGGTTGGACTCATCAAGACCAATGAAGAAAAATAATTATATGTACAATGAATTATTACCATGATATTTCTTGGAGTCCTAAGTATTTTCGCTACTTCTTTTGCGATCTAATTACCATCTAATGGATAAATGTCATTATATTAGATTCAGTTCAGTAATGAACAATCTGAGTATAAATAATACAGGCCAATAAAGTAAATGAGTGTTGATTTCCAAGTGGATTATCATCTTGTTTAGGGAAAGGTCATTCACAAAGAATTCCATCTGTTTAAATATTTTCCGGAATTACCCGATTGCTATTGTGGCTCTCTTCATCCATACTCAACTATGTTTTTCTTTCATTAATGTTTCCTCTCATTGTGTATAATGGTAGGTTCAAATTTTGCTCCACATTTGTAGGAATTAGAGAAAATTTGAGAGTTCACTTTGTACCCTGAAGAGTTAAGAATGGCCATTCATAGGAATGAGCAAGAGTAAATGGATAGATGTGACACTAACGGAGTTAAAGCAAACACCATCTGGGATAAGTTTCATTCCAGGTATGGAGGGCAGCAGGATGTCTGACGGCAAGATATTTAACTAGCAGCACTTCTGATTATAGTGAATGAATGGGAATGAAGAAACACATTTTATAGTTAGTGTTTCAAAGAATGTAAAGGATGAATGTTGGTTTAAATGACTATTATTTTAGAAATCAAATGTTCTTTCTGAAAGTGGAAAGAGAAATAAAGAACTAGATCAATGAAGAAGGAAATGTTTCATGGTGAATGCAGTTTTTTCCTTCAATTTTCCAGCACATAAATCCACCCCACCTTCTCTCTGTATTCCTTTGGCAAGACTTTCGTCTCTCACAGGAAGGAAGTCTCAGAACCTGCTCACAGCTGTTGAGACAGCTGTTCCATACTCTGGGGCATGAGAGACAGAAAGAGCTGGCAGTACCACAGTAGAGCAATTTAAACCATGTTGTCCTGCATTTTCTAAGTAGAGTCAAAGCCAGGTTTTTCTCTGAGGTCAAAACAGGTGGGCAGAGAGATTCAACACCCGTAGACAGAAAAGAAGTTGATGAAAATCCCATATGCTGTGCTGTCCATATAGGGGTGTAGAAGCAAACTCATCTCTCTCACAGGAAGAGAAAAGCTGAATCCTTTTGAATACTTCATTTAAGGTATGAAGATCTAATTTTACAATTATTTTAGGTGAATTGTATAATCCATTTGGAGTGAGACTCTGACTTAAATTGGGTGACAAGATATTGCCACTAGAAGTCATGTTACATTTTTCTTTCCATATTTGTTCTCATAAATGTAGCCAGACATAGGTATCATTTAGCATCTTCACATCCAAGTGTGTATTTTTCTACTATAGAGATGCTTTTGGGAATAACTTCTATGTGTGCTTGAGAATTCAAAGCTCATCTTTGGGAAGCACAAGTTCACTTAATGGATGCGGGCTGCTTCTTGCCAGCTTTCATTTGATTTTTCGTTTACACTTTTTTTGCAACATCAATTCTCTGTCTTTGGTGATAATATTCACATCTCCTCTTAAATTAGAGTCACTTAGAGTTAAATTAACAGGCTGTTTGCTGTCTTATTCTAGATCATGAATGAAGCTGTGCAATGTACACTATGTACCCTGTGCTTCTCTTTCCTACTGAGAAAAATTAAATTTTTCCTATGTAAATGTATCTCATCTTCTACTATATTTCTCCTTGTATTTTTCTCACCCAAACAGCTCAACACAATAAGAATGATATTTACTAAGTCACAGAGAATTACTCTGAGTGTCCTTTAGCACCTAACTGTTACCCTCTTCTGTCCATTTTGAAAGCACATCAGTTTATACATTAAACAAAGGCAGATTTTCCTCACTCATTTTGTCATCACTAAAACTAATTTGGAATACAATAGGCGCATAGTAAATGTATGTCATGTAAACTAATACGGTCCAGCATTTAGACTCAGGATGTATGGTTCCCTACGTTCCATGCCCCCATCCAAACAGCACTCATGAATAAACTTAACAAGACTTCTTTTCTAGGACAGGGTAAAGATTTAAGTAAGGTCTTTAGAGCCCTTTACCATTTTGGGATAGTTTATCCATAGCAAAGTTAAAACCACACAGATTGCTATTCAAAATTGTTATTTGAGATTATTAATATGGATGGCAAATAAAGAAGGAATTGAAGTAATTTTGCTAATTGGTTGTCAGCAAAATTGCCAGACCCATAAAAATTGATCCACTGAAAAAATTCACTGTGTAGAAATTTTGCCATGACAACCTATATAACATATATTTTTTACTTTGAGTTTCACCTCTGTTTAGTTTTTCAATTTATCTTTTACTTACAAGTAAATGAAAAGTATGGTAGAATATGTACCCACTTTTTATTAACTCAGGTGATTGGCTGAACACCAAGCACCAGGGCACAATGTAGTACTTTTTAGCAGGAGATTATGTCTCTAAATTTTAGAAGTTCTTTATTCTACATTAAAATTTCCAAAACAAACATATTTACCATATAAACTGCAGAATAACCCATCTGCAATGTGGCTAAAACAGTCCTAATAAAATATTAGCACAGGAATAACACAATTTCAGAACGTTATTTTTTTTCAAATTCAGATTTAAGGCAGTAACTATTTTAATCCATAAAAGATTCAAATAAAAAATGAATGGAAAAAGCCAAAGTAATAATCTCAGTTTATAGAGCTATGCTTTTTAAATGACAACTGTTACACAGGCAAATTACAGATCACCTGACTATACAAAATAAGAAACACTGATATAAAGATCCAGGTTCCCAACATTTTGAGTGAACTTATATCAAAGAGGAAGTTGGCTTGACCGTGTGATAGGCACACCTGTTGAGTAACTAAGGCTCCTAGGGTCATGTCATCTATACTATGATGTTAATAAATGCTCACCCACCTAGAATGATGCATTAGTACTACACTTTGTGGTTGATAATTGTGTATTTCTAGAGTTTATCTCCAAAGCTCTGCCTGGATAAGTCATAAAAATATAAAGAGATGTATGGAAAATCATTGCACTGTTGTATGTTGCTTGACTTAGTTGAGATTTACAAAGGTCTGAACCTTTTCAAAGTGAGTATCTGTGCCAAATGAAAGGGTCAAAGAATGTCCCTTTACTTTGGGTGGGATTCATAGCAGGTGAAGGCGATGTAGTGGTGTAATACAGAGAATGAACTCTGCAGAACTCTCTCAGTGTCAGGACCTTACCATTTTACTTGGTTTCTTGATATGAGCTCATCACACTCGACATTACATTGAAATTACTTGCTTTTATCTTTACTCATTGGGTTACTAAAGACAGTGACTTTCTTGTAATTTACCCATGGAGACTTACTGAATTTAGTGACATAAACATTATTTATGCAGTAACACTAAAATGTGATATAAAGTGAATTTATTTTAATAAACTGTTATTAAGTCATCTATTAAATGTCTGATAATTTTCTCATAGGTAAGGAGTAAATTAATTAATACTTCAACATTCCTTAAAATTCATTAAAAGTATCTACTAGGAAGCCAACTTAAAGAGTATTGTTGGATTATAGAACAAGGTAAAGGTAATTCTTGGATTATAATACAAAAATATAAGCAAAGGGAAGAAAGAATGTACAGTTTGTTTTTGCTTCAGGCAAAGACCACTTCTGTGCACTAAATCTATGTTGCATTTAAAAAGTATGAAAAGAAGTATAAAGAATTAAATAGGTGTTTAAGTATTTGCTGACTTGAACTGTGAACCATTAACTATCAGGATGTTATCTACCTTAACTATATAACTGATTTTATAAAATCAGCTTTAAAAATAATAGGAAATACAAGCAAGCAAACTTTTACCTTCCCTGCTCACTATATTCAAATCCATAAAAGTGACATGAAAAATCAATGCACTCATAAAAATCTCAAGCATTAGATCTCTGCAAAGGCTTTATACCATGTATTTTATGCAGACTACATGAGCCAGTGCATTGACAAATCTAACTATACTACACAAGGCTGGGAGTTGTAGTTCTAAAATTATAAATACAATTGGATCCAGAAAAGAAATGATAAATTACAGTTGAATCAACAAATTATTTAATAGCACATTTGCTGATAGGATATCCATAATATAAGTGATATATATGTGCCAGATATTGCGTGTTTATTTGCTGTAAGAAGTATCTCTTTATAGTTAACATGCATTATAGGCTACAAATATACCAATGTTGCATTTATAGTTATGCATGCTTAGCTTTATATAAATTATTTATATTTCTCAGGAGTATAGTCCAATATTTTCATAGATAATAAATATATTTTATTCAGTCTCTCATAAAATTATTGTTTATTTAAATCTCTATTCCATAAATATATATATAATTCCTTTGCTCCAAATGGAAATTAAGTCTGCATTAAAATAAGCTTGGAGTTAATGAATCATGCCCCTTTTGTTTTTTATTTTAGTATCATAATTGTGTAATGACATAATCTTATACATAGTTAAAGACTTAGTCTTATACATAGTTAATAGTGACAAAAAGTTGCAATGTATTTGGTCCCTAATTTAATGGTGGGGATATCATTCATTTTGAGTGTTCTTTCCTTTGGGAAATCATTATATTTGAGATTTTTTTTTCTTTTTTATAAAATTAGTTAAGTGAAAACTAAAGATATATAAGCGAAAAACAATTCAGGTGGAATATTTTTGATGTTTTAAGGAAATACTAGCTTTCTTCCACAGGAATTTTTTACCTTATTATTTTTACAAATTTATGAATCTTCCTTTATTTATAAAATGTGGAAATATTCAATATGTAGCTGGAAAGGAAGTCTTCAAGAATATGTTAGCCCTTTAGCTCAATACCATTTGCTTTGAAACTTCAGTCTTTCAAATAAAACCTTTAGTAAATCAGCACAGAATCATTCCACTCTGGAAGGAAAGACAATTTTCCTGGGAAGTGATGCTATAAATTACCAGCATCAGAGTGTGGAATCAGGGAGATTTCTAAAAAACAGATGGAATAAACCATCATTAAAATAACCCAGACTCTTCTGAGTCAGAAGTCCTTAGTCTGGTTTTACAACACTATTTTAAGTATAATGAATTCCAAGAACTATGCAAATACATTTAAAATAAAGCCACCTAGTTAAATGCCAAATTTAAGGAATTTTGAATTAGCCATCATTTTGGTTCATCTCCGCATCATTACCATGTTCTAAGATTAGATTCAGGCAGAAATAAAAAAGAATTTGGAGGTTTAGAGCTGACCCTCAGGGATTCCTATTGGTTTCCTTGTTCTTTACTACAACAATAAACTTCAATTCCCAAGGATTTTGTACCCAGCTTTACTTTCCTAACTTTTAACAGTAAAGTAATTTTAAATTAAAGTATGTAATTTTTAGACATAATGTTACTGGACACCTAGTAACCTGCAGAATAGTGTGTTTTGTTTTGTTATTTAAAATGTATTTATCACAGGATCTATAGGGTCTCCTACACTAACTGGACTCATTGTGATCCTCCTGTTTTCAGCCTCCTAAGTGCTGAGATTATAAGTGTACACCACCACGCCCAGTCTCAATCACCTATCTCAATGAGCCCCAGGGCTGGGGCTAACGCACACACTGGGGATTGAACCCCGGTACCTGTACTCTGCCTAAACAGGCACTTTAGTCCACTGACCTATCTCACTGGCCCTGGTTTAAGTGTTATATACACTAGGAAATAAAGAAGAAATAGGTGAATTGCTTTACTATGATATATGCTTTATTGTGGTAGATTGAAAAATCTTCAAAATCTCTGAAATATACTATAATAACAATATCTGATATTCATATAATGTTTACTATCATAAAATGTTGGACATATGATGTGATATTACATGAATGAAAAGGATGGGGCAAGAATTTTTATTTTGACGTTTGGAAAGACTGTGGGCTGGAGAGATAAGTGATTGTATGATATAGTGAATTTTAAACATGAAAAGAAGCACCCAGTGGTGTCTACTATTATTGAAGAGATTCAGTGTTCTTCTTCTATAACACAGAAATAACAACTACTTTTTAAAAATGGGTTATAGTTATTAGATGGGCTAATATATGTAGTGTATCTGAGGAGTTTTGGAGGAGTTTAATAAAATTTTGTTCCCACACCCTTTCATGTCTTTAAGCTTGAATACTCATTCTGTAGTAGTGCAAGGCTTGGGCTAAAGCCAACAACTTCCAAATTTTGTAGTTTAGTCTAACCCTTGCTTATTAACAGAAAGATTAGTTGGAGGGCTGTGTCCTTACACATCAGATTTCTCCTTCATCCTCTGATCAGCAGTGAGCCCCTTAAGTCTGCTCAGATTTAAAAGAAAAGCAGGATGGTGCAGCATGGTTATATAGTGTAGTATATTAAAAAATGTATGAAAAGAAGTATAAAGAATTAAATAGGTATTAAATTAAACTGAGGCTTAGTGTCACCTCTGGAATATCTTAAAAGGATTTTTGGGATACTTGTGTATAGACCACTTAGGCCATAACTGTTTCATTACTTTCAGTCAGATGTTCTTACTTCTTTAAAGTCGGAGCCCACATGGGACTGTCACCGAAGCACAGCCTGAGGAGGGGACAGCATCTGCTCACCATTCTGTGCTATGCAAACTGCAGAGGGCTGCTACAGAATTGGGGATCCTCCTCCACTGGAGGAATCATGCCCTACGGGCCTCCAGGGTGCGAGACCAGGCCTATCTAGGCTTTCACAGTGAGACGGTGGCTATTACGCTTTCCCTGAAGTGGCAAGATCACCAAGCATGTCCTTTCCTTTGAGCTACAGATTTGCCTCTTTCCATACAGTTGAGAAAAGATGAGTAGCAAATTTAAATCTTGCTTTTGTTTTGATTCCTCTGCAAGCCTCTATCATCTGTGGGAAAAAGATAAATAGAATTTCAAAGATTAAAAAACTGCTTTTAGTTATATCAATGTAAGATTGAAATTTGTTCTGGGATCTTTGTTCAGATGTGTAGTTAAACTTCTTGAGTCACTGCACAATTTAAAATAATTCCACAGCTACTTGAAGAACAGTTAATTATCTTCTGAGTCATTACTACGTAAACATCAAAAATTTTCCAACTTCTAGAAGGAAGAAAGACATAGTCTGTACAATGGAGGGTTCAGTCTTTTATCACCTTCCAGCAGTAAGGAGAAGTAAAAGTGCTTACTATAAGCTATAAAACACTTAGGATGAACACTTGGAGGTAGCAGGCATGGCTGTAAAGTCAAAAGACTGATTTCTGTAAGTCTCACTTGGAAATGCAGTCCCTAACTTTGCAGTCTTATCACATACAGCAATAGGAAAATGCTCTCCTGGGAGCAGGACACCCTTGGAGTGCGACTCCTCATTGCATCACATGCAATCAGATATATTTCAAATTACATTGTGCCCTTGAAGACATGACAATTAATAGATCCAGGACGCATGCTGCTACACCGCCTACACACAGAAAACAAATGAGCAAATAAATAAAGAAATAAAGAAGTAATTGAGGCTGCCCATTCAGGACACCATCAAAAAACAGCTCTGCTGTCCAGTTTGCCTTCACTGGTTGAGTCAGAGGCAAAAGAGACAAAGATAAAGGTAGATAAATGTAAAGAGCAGTAGAAGACTTTACTTGTAGAAATGTGTTTTGTGGATACAAGTGTAAAGGAGGACTCTAGCAGCTGCAAATTGAAGGAGATATTATCAAACAGATCCATCATAGGTGAAGGAAATGTAGTGGTCCCTCCCCCAGCTGACAGGAAGCTGCTAGATCACTGATGAATGCATATAAATCACAAGGACACTTCTCTCACGGAGAATTATAATCATATGGGTTTCTCTATCTTCCATGTTTGATTTTCTGTCACCCACTTTCCATTCTATGTCACTTCCTATATTTCTTATTTCAAAAAAAAAAAAAGAAAAAAAATTTTTCCTCTGGCATTGTCTTCCAAAGGACAGGGGTGTGAGGACTTCACCTGTGTGTGACGACCTACTTTTGTGTTTTTTCTTTCTCTTCTCATCACATTTTTCCTCCTCATCTAAACTTTTCACTGAAATCTTGTCACACTTGAACAGATCAACAATTAGCTTGTGAACTGGAGTTGAAGCCAGGTGACTTAGTAGACCTTTAGAAGTTACTGAAAGCGTTGGACTGAAAGCAAGAAGTAACAAGTTAGAATGAAAGACCAGCTGGAGGAGCTCCTCTAGTGAGCCTAGCTTTCTCAGCATAGAGAATAACAGAAGTGGCTCCAGTCTTCACCTCCTCAAATCACTGATTCAGGGCTCAATGTCTCGTACTACTACATCAGCCGTGTAAGTTAACTAAAATCTCACAGCTAATCTAAGTTCAAAAGAATGCTCTAGATACTGGAGGGGAGAGTCACACTATGAGCCCTAAGAAGGACCCTACACCTCCAAGCCATCACCTCATTAGCCTGAGGGCCTTTAAATTTCATCTTGTAACAGTCTCTGTGCCTGGGTTATTCTAACATTGAAACTAATTTACAGAGATGTCTTTGCCCTTCATACAGACTCCCAAAAGATGGTTGTTATAAAGACAGAGGCTGGGAGCGAACACCTGGATTTAAGTGAAGATAAATAAAGCATTGCTTTCAAATTGTTCTTCTACTTCTTGTGGATTAGTTATGGTCATCAAAGACCTCTTGACATGACATCAAGAATTGTTGAAATCTCAGAATATGCTCTGGAATCAGACTTGTCCACCAGAGCAAGTTTATTTTTTTTTTTTTTTTCCATTTTTTCCCACAATTTTATTGAGAAATAAATAGCAATGAGACAGTTTTAAATCAAATTGGTAGGATAGTTCCAATAATTAACACATTGCATACTGCCTTCCTAGTGGTTGTTTGTTCTACTGGATGCAGAATAATTTTATTGAACATTTCATGCTTTCATTCATGGGTAAGTCACTTTTGCCTGAATTTACCGAGACCACTCTTAGAAGGCTATTCATGATTCATTAATTGGCAAACCCAATTGGCCTTTTTTTTCAATTTAATCTTTTTTTCTTTCAAATTTCGTACAGCATCTACAAGGCCTATAGGGTCTCACTACATAAATCGGACTCTTCCTGTTTACAACTTAGAAGACCAACACAATTTTGACAGCACC
>NW_004524629.1:9109638-9111677 GCF_000260255.1 Octodon degus
CTTTCTTCACTTTTTGTATGTTGTTGTCCTCAGGATTCTGTTCTGTTCTTTCTGTTTCATTTTGTTTTCTGGCCTCATGGAGCATTCCTAATACATTTCTCTAGTATTTGGGCTTTAATTATATGTTATCTGATTGAAATCTAAAGCAGCAAACCCGGCTGTTCCTAGATATGTGAAGGCACCTGGAATTTAACATGTTTTAATCTAAGATTTTGCTGTCTTACAATTTATTCTTATAAATTCCCAATTTCCATTTAGTGGAACTATCATCCATC
The DNA here is from genome assembly GCF_000260255.1 of Octodon degus. Lineage (NCBI taxonomy): Eukaryota > Metazoa > Chordata > Mammalia > Rodentia > Octodontidae > Octodon > Octodon degus. The sequence continues at coordinate 9,109,914 of NW_004524629.1, forward strand.
TCTGAGCCTAAGTTTTCAGTCACAGAAATATTCTTATTTTCTTTGTACACCTTATGTTACTTATGTAATATTTTTAAACATATTTCTGGACTAAAATTAACCTCTACTTTCTCTCATCAGTATTTTTATTGGTCAGCACCTTGTTTTCTATTATCAGCCTCACTGTTTATTGTTCAGACCGGTGTTTGGGCCTTCAGCCCTCCCACACAGCTATTCTTTCCACTCATCTTTGATACTGAGGAGAATATTCAGAGTTGGCTATGCAATCCTATTGTCAAATGTTCATGCACTTTCTGTCTGTTAAAGTTCATATACATAGTAAAATGTGTATCAGTTTAACCCATCTTTTAAGCCTCATCTTTTGACATTACACTCCACTTTAAATATCTTATTTATTTAGCAGCACTAGTGATTGAACCCGGAGCCTCACACGAAGTATTGTCACTGAGCTATATCCCAATCCCTTTTCATTGTATTTTGTGACAAGAGCTTCCTACTAAACTGTCCTCAAACTTATAACTCTCCTGCCTGAGCCTGCTGAGTAGCAGGAATTACAGACAAGACTACTATATCTGGCTGAATGTTATTCTTTATGGAGGTTTCAATCTTACTATTCCTATCTCTGGTTTTCCCTCTTCTTTAAAATAGCTTTTGCATCCCTTTTATCATATCCTTCTTACTATGCAAAATCCATCTGAGCTGTGCCCTCCTTTCTGAAGCATTCCCCAAGTCTCCTATGCTAGCAGTATAATCCTTTGTTTTCATGACTTTTATCACTGTGTCAGGAGTTCTTCAAGACATCACAGTCTTGATCTTTTACATCTCTATTGCCTGATGCCTGAAAAGTGTGGCACACAAAACGCTTCTCACTATTTTTCTAGTGAATGAACAGATAGATCAAGAGTATTTCACTGCTCCTTTTGCCTTGGCTGGGGAATCTCCTGCTCATAAGACAAGTATAAGGGGCAAGCATCTTGCCATTGCAAGACACTTGGAAATGAAGAACTTGTGATAGGGCAAAACGTGATTTTCTTATCCGAACTTCAAATATCTAATTTTTCCACCACATTTTCTCTACTTCCTTTAAAAAAAAAAGAAAAGAAAAGAAATGTGAAGTGGAAACTTTGTAACTCAAAGAGTTTTTTGAACATATGACACTGTAGGAATGTCAACATAGAGGCACAGGTTGATAAGCTGGAACTGATGCTCCAGAAAGCTGACTCAGTTCTCGATTATGTTCAGTACATGCTGGAATACGAAATCAAGTCTAATCATCATGATTCAGCAGGAGAGAAAAATCCAGTAACACTCTTAAAGGAATTGTCAGCAATAAAGTCTCAATACCAGACTTTGTATGTACTTTTTAAACCTGTTGCTATTGAACAGAAGGAAACTAAAAGCCACATTTGTACTACTTTGAATAAAACTATGATGATGATAGTAGAGCTATGAAAGCAAACAGACGTGGAGCTGTTACCACTGACTGAAGAAGACAAAACTAGAACATGACAGTTACAATCTCACATGCCACACTTAGGAAGAAATGCAATTGCAAAAGAGAACTCTAATGAAGAAGAGATTGATTCAAGAGAAATATAAAGAGATGTCTTGTTAGTAGTTCATGAGTATAGGTGGCTGGTCAAGGAAAAAGAGGAGGAGGAGGAGGCTTGCTATGAGTGACTAGGAGTGACACCTCTCTTAAGAGAAAGATTAAGAAGGGCAGATGTTAAATTAATAAAATTCAGCCAAAGGGTGGAGTGGAAA
>NW_004524629.1:9123507-9131677 GCF_000260255.1 Octodon degus
TTTATTATTTCTTGCCTATATCTTGTAATATGAGAAACTACTTTGGCAGTAATGGTACGCAATGTACTAACCATTGTTACTCTCCTAAAATCTTGTTTTGAGATTTTGTACCATTTTTTTCTTTAAAATAAGATGACTGATGTCAAAAAAATGACTAAAAAATTAAAAGTCATCTCCTAGATTTGTACATAAAGAACAGACAGATGATTTACTGCACTTAGGTCATTTATATAATGGTATTTATTTTTTAAGATATGTATAGATGATATACCAGACCACAGCTAAGAAAAAATAGTTGTCAATAAAATTATGAAAATATTAAAATATATACAAAAATAAAGTATTTTTCAAATTTTATCTCTATCAATTAAGCATGAAAGCAGAAAAAAAAGGTTCAACTTTGTTGAGAAGAGAACTCTAGATTTGAAGTCATTATTTCTTTTTATTTCCATAATTTTATTGAGAAACAAATAGCAATGAGACAGTTTCAAACCAAATTGGTAAGACAGTTTCAATAATTAACACATTGCATACATTCTTCCTAGTGGTTAATTGCTGTACAAGATGCAGGCCTGATATTCTATTTACAAACACCATTAAAACAAATCCCTCTACTCATTAAGAGAATGTAACTATTTATCTATCCTAACCACTTTGAATACACAGATACAAAATGGACATTCATCCGTATACCCTTTTTTTGTTAAGTTCCGTTATTTGAATATTATAAGTGTGTTAACTCAGCAAAATAATCTAAAAGAGTTCAGTAGTCTATAATAGTATTGGGTCTTCTGCTTCACTGGCAATGTCAGAAATTGTTGACCTGAGTCCCCTACAGCTCAACATAACAAGTCATTATTTCTGTAGAACATTTGCAATATTTTCTTGCTGAACTCTAAATTCCAGGGTTGCTGTTGAGAAGTCCAAATGATAACTGACCACTTTAATGTGTCTTATTTTTATGTTCTTTTTCCTACTTGGATATTTCAGTGAAAACCATAGCTTCTTACAGAATAAACCATTTAATGACAGGTTTTTTTTTTTTTTTTCCCCAGGGGGCATACTGGGGATTAAATTCAGGACATTGTACTTACCAGGTAGGCACTTAAGTCACTTAGCTATGTCCCCAGCCCCCTACTTAGATATTTCTTTGTTCTTTTGTTTATTCTGAAATTTCATAACTAGTACAGCTACTTTTATCCATTATGCTTTTAATCCTTTCAACTTGAAAATGTATATTCTTTAATCTGATCAATTTTTATTATACTATTTCAACAATTTTTTCCCTTCATTTTTGTCTACTTTCTTTTCTTTTCTTTTTTCTTTTCTTTTCTTTTCTTTTCTTTTTTGGAAGATTTTACATCTTATTAAATCCTCTGGTGAAAACAGTCACAGTCACTGCAGACAGGCACTGCAGAATCTCTACTCCTTTAGCTTTTTGCAAGCACCAACGCTGGCCTTTGTGGTGCCCCTGATTTTCTTCATTCTGTTCTTGCATTCCTTCCACTGTTTTCTTGAAGTCTTTTTCTTCTTATAGGTCGTGTCTTGCAAGTCTATGTTTGAGCTCATTTTTCTTCACTGAATCCAGGGAATCATAAATCATGCCAAAGCCAGTCGTCTTCCCACCACCAAAATGGGTTCTGAATCGAAACACAAAAATGACATTTGATGTGATCTTGTACATTTGGGACAGTTTTTCCCAAACTTATGTCTTAGGTACTGTTGCTTTCCCCAGGTGAAGGACATCAATGACCATTTTTTCCTTTGAAGAAGCTGGTTGGTTATGTACTTCAGGTTCAGATAGTTGCTGTGTCATTCATGATGGCAATGGATCCTCAGACAGCACAGGAAGAAAAGCACTACTTTCTCTTCTGACAGCACACCTGTTCCTCCTTTTCTTTCTCCTACTATTCTTCCTTTCTTCTTTATTTTCAATACTTTCTTTTGAATTTTCTTCTCAATGATATTTCCTCAGTTTCAAATGTCATCACATCTACTGAACTTTCCATTTCCACTAATACGTTTTTGATTTCTAAGACCTCTTTATTTCATGGTTGTAACATCTTCTCTTGTCTAAATTTTTAATGATACCCAAAAGTTTTCTTCTACTCACATCCTCTCTCTTTTATTAAGTTGCCTTTATTTGTTGTTTTATTGCCTTTTGTTCTTCCATATTAGAGACATTCCTTACATTGCTGGAAATCATCATGTATTATCATTAAAGTGGCAGAAAATGTATAGGCAGTCTAAGAAGAGTCTCTGTGCACTGTGTCTGTTTGGGTACTGTGGCGAAGTTGTTTTGGACAGGCCATGCGTAGGCTCCCTGGGCAACACTTAGAGCTCACTGGAGTCTTCTACAAATCTCTGCCAAGGAAGGGAACTGACAACTGGTAAAACTATCTGCATTACCTAGAAGAGCTCACTGCAGGCCGAATATCATGCAGCAACCATAATCTATACCACATGGAACAAAAGGCTTGCCTAGTCAGGTTCTGTATAAATTTCTGGATTTTGAGATATGATAAAATGGTTTTCATTCTTGTAATTTTTTATTCAGGAAAAGAAAACCTTAAGATTATAAGGGCTATGATAGAAAACTTATGTCTAAAATACTGGTTAACAAAAATAAATTTAATTAGTATAAAGAATTTTTAAATCGATACTGAGGATTCTGAGTCTGTGAATGAGACACCTTACCTCAGGCTTCACTGCTGAGTGACTCAGCTGTGCTTTTCAACAGAAGAGACTTTCATGTCTTCTCTTTTGGCCCCCTCCCTCCTTCCTTTTCTCCCTTCTTTCTTTCCCTCTTAAGTAAACTAAGATTTATACCCAAACCATACAAATGTCATAGAGTTCACATAAATGCCCTCCCAATTTACCCATTAGTAGTATTTGACATGTGTTGTACATCTACCAAGATTAATAGACTAAGACTGGCACATTGCTATTAAATGAAGCCCATATAGTACTCAATGCTTTTTTATTTTTCACCTAATCTTTCTTGTGCTTCAGTATTCATCCAGGATTCCTCATTTGTCGCCACATCTCTTCATTCTCCTTTATGCTGTGACAGTTTTCACACTTTCTTCATCTCTGATGACTGATCGTTTTGTAGAGTTCTGATCAGGTAATCTTAGCATTCCCCTAATGGGTCTAACGCTGTCATGACTAGACTGAGGTTATGGGTTTGCTGGAGGAAGCCACAGAGGTGAGATGGCATTGTTATCACCTCTACTGAAACAGTTCTTCCTATCAACCAAACCTGTCACTGCGGATTCTGGCCTCCATCATGTGGGTGAGGCACTGATAGCATCCTGCCTGCAGCATCACTCTTCAGTCCCGCCTTTACATAGCACTCTCACTGAAAATAGTTCCCATGCATTGCCCACACAGGACAGGATATTTGTGTTTCAATCCTGGAAGGCTCAGTAGCCACAGAAATTATTTGCAATTCTTTGCATAGGAGATTTATCTATTCCCACATTTATCTAACTTCATTTATTTTATATTGACATGGAAACATGGATATTTATTTTACAATGTCCTTCTTACTTTTTTAAGTTAGTTGTATCTGTCAAGAAAGAGTTTTACAATATTTTGCAAAGAAGATAAAATTTGACTGAGTCTTGGTAAAACCTTAGGGCTTACGTTCAGGGAGCGTAGGGTCTTGTATTTAATATGCAAATTGAATGTATCCTCTTTTAATAATGTTTGGTCTCCTACAGTACAGGCATCCTGTGTTCTCATCTTCTGAACTCTTTTGCTTTGATTAGTCACGGATAGTCACTTAGGCACGTGGGGATACGACAGAATGGAGGATACAACGGGCTCTTAAACATCATTCAAACAATTTTTCTCATTTTATTTCTTCCTCTTCCCAACTTCCATCTTTGCCCTACCTTGAGGACATGTTGTGCTGCCAGTTCCTGAGATGTTTGGGGACTGGGATGCCATGCTTGGTTCTCAGCTTTCCTATTTCTGGCATAGGCTTCAGCATTTTCACATTTGCTAAGTCAGTTTCTCTGCCCCTTTGCCTGATAGCTTCCAAAGCTGTTTTTGCTGTGGTCTCTTCTCTTTTTCTCCCCATCCTTATGGATTTGTCTTTAGTAGGTGAATGAATTTGTTCTTAGCAGGTTGAGTTGAGTTTGGATGTGAGCAAAATTAGATATATGTTTGGCCCATCCTCTTTCCACAGGTTTGCTCGGAATATAGCATAAGATCCATAAAACCAAAGGGCCTGTCTTCCTCAGCTTTGTACAGCTGTCACCCGCACATATGACTGGTAAAGAGTAGCAGGTAAATTCTAATTGCAGCTCATATAAATGAAAATAGAAACCCAGTCAGTCTCAAATATAATTGTAACTCCAAATTAATATTTTTACATTATATTAAATTTATTCTCTTCATCAGTCATAAAGTTTGTATTCTCAACATTGAAAATGAAACTAGTCATCTATAAGATCATGTGGATCAGTGCTTTTCAAAATTTTTATGTGCACACAAATACACTGGGGACCTCTTAAAATGCAGATGCTTCTTCAGTCATTCTGGGTGGGGTAGGACTCTTTAGCCGAAGGATGGCACATTTGTATAGCAAGGTTGTATATCACTGAAATGTTTAGTAATAGCTTGACAGTGCTCTGTTCCCTGGCATTAAAAATTCCATTTCATTTATTATTTCTATTGCAGAGGTGTTATTTGCATAAAAATTTGTCACAATCATGGCTTGGATAGCCACTCATTGTGTTATACTAGCGAAAGAAAACACTGATGTTTATTTCAATCTGCGAATAGAATAAAACTGTGGGATGAAATGTGGCTGTACTCCAAAATTCAATATGCCTCCTTCTCCCTGGAAGACGAACACAAATATGTAGTATATAATAATATAAATATAATTAAATGCATCATGTTAAATATTATATATTTTACAAAGATGGAATAGATTCTATTATAAGATGGATAAGTATGTAAATATAGCTGGGACAAGAAATTATTACATCATGACACACTTGTAAGTATTTATATATGCTTCACACCATAACTTATACCAAATGATTTAAGATGGTTTAATTATGCATGCAAATGACATTCATTAGAAAATGCAAGGGAATCAAGACTAAAAAATATGACATTAGTGAAATATTGAAATATTACTATGCAAAATATATGACATGATTTATGTACTTAATAGCTGAGGTAATATAAACATATTTCTCAGCAGTCAGTGCAAAAATGGAGGCAAATTTACAGAAGTCACTGAAACAGGACAGTTTCTTAAGTTTACTTTTACAAAGAGAAAGAATGTTCCAGATGATATTTACAAGGTCCATCTTACAATACTGGCCTCATTAGGCAATTTATTCGACATAAATTTTATTTCTGGTGATGGAGAGATAGAGGATTATAAACTGTCTCAAGAATTTCACAGCACTATGGTGAGACATGTAGCTTAGAAATTTTAAGTAATATTAAAATAAAAATACAGAATTTGTTGATGGTCCAAATAAAGAAGGCATGGATTGGATAGGAAGTAAGAAACAAAATACTGAGCAGACAAATATTATAGATTGCCAGACAAAAAAGGATACTACAAAATCTAGATCTTAGTGAGATTCACAGATTAGTTAAAAAAGAAAAAAAAAAGGAAGATAAAGGTAGAAAGAAAGTTGTGGAGGGAGGGAAAGAGAGGAGGGAGGAAAGGAAGGGGTAAAGGCTTGAGAAAGGAAGGAAGGGAGGGAGGGGGAAGAAATGCTGGAAAGAAATGCTGGAAGAAATGCTGGAAGAAATGCTGGAAAGGGAGAGAGGGAAGGAGGATGGCTTAGGAAGGTCTTACAACAGATGTGCGGAACCCAAACTCACTCTTTCTGAGGGCCTGGTGTTCAGGGATGAAAGACGGACTCAGATACAGGAACTCAGTTGTTCTTTAGATGGAGTAGGTATCAGACCATCAAGTTTCTGAGGTGTCAGTTTGAGGATAATCTCCAAAGCAAAGACCACAGAGGGCTGAGCCAGGCTGGGGAGTCAGCAAGTGGCTAAACTGTGTTGCTTCCTAGATCTTTTGAAATACACCTAAGACTATTTACTTTTTTCATAGGAAACTAACCATTCCTATACATGAATGCCACTTGGGTATTCTTTCCACTGCTTTTCACTTTATTTGTATGCTCAGTGAGCGACCTTGTGACGTATAATGTCAATGGCTTTAGGTAAAAGGCAGACTCAGTGTAGCCTATTGTGGCAATCGCAGTCAAGAACACTCATGGAGGAGGGCCGGCCAGACAGCTCAGCGGATTAAAGCGCCTGCTTAGGCAGACGCAGGGGTGGAGTTGGGTCCCTGACGTGCCATGACCGCCCCGCCACACCTGCTCCTCCCCACACCCCTGTGCGCTAAGGCGGCGACTGAGACTGGGCATGGTGGCGCGCGTCTGTAATCCTAGTGCTTGGGAGGCTGAAAACAGGAGAATCACCACAAGTCCGATCTGTGTAGTGAGACCCTGTACTAATTACATAAAAAAATTAATTAAAAAAATAAAAAGAACACTCCATCTAGGACATTACGGTGCCCTAGAATTGGGAAGATCACATTTTCCTTGTTTTCCTTTTTCTAAAATCCAAATCACATTTCTTTTGCATCTACTTTCCACATGACTTGAGCTGGGTGGCTACATCACAAAACTTTTCATTAAGTAATAGTTGCTTCCTGTTCAACTGAAATATGCAATCAAAATATTACAGTCTCGAATAGCACTGAAACATCTGAGTGAGCAAAAGATGATGGTAACACAATTACACAAGTATTCGAGCCCCCGCAAGGGAGCAGCTTCTCCGCCTTTCCCAAAGAAGCGCAAGCACGAGCCTTCCAGGCCAGGACGTGCGTTCATTCTGTCATGTCAGCCACCACGTGTTTGAAAACATATGCAATTTTAACTTTGGGTAAATACTGTTACAAAGTTTTCAAAAGAAATAAACTCTCAGTCAAAGAATAATTGACAATATTTGGTTGTAAAAGCATGTTTCCTTCTCAAGAACCTCAAATTTGTATCACATATTTATTGAGTTGGGGGCAAGCATTTTTTTTTATATTATACACACAGTCATTTCTAGTGCCCATGAAATATATAACAACCATAATGTTCATTTTGGGAATGATAAAACTGACATGCAGATCAGTTAGATCAATTACCAGAGATCGCATCACTAGTAAACAGTAAAGCCAAGTAAAAAATCCAGGCAGACTGGCTCCCGATTCTGCGCTGTTATTTTTTTTTTTAATTTCATTATATTCTCTCTCAAATACAATCACTGTTGGAAAAATTAATGTATCTCAATATTAGAAACAAGATAAGTGTGGTATATTAGAGAAAGGCTTAAAAATAGTATGATTTTCAGTCAACAGCCTTCTACTCCATCATTAACGTGTAGAAGGCAGACATAATTTAGCAAGCTGATAAAAGAGTCACAAATATCACTGTATAGAAATACAGAATACAATTCTAGAAGCGGGTCCATGTGCTTTCCTCACTACTGAGATATAATCTGGAGAAAAAGGCCTGTTTACCAAAGAATTGTAGGTACACAATGTGTGGGCAAGAAGTTTCACACGACACAATATTTTTGGTGAGAGAGGCAGGAAAGCAAGAAATACGAAGTTCCTTTCACTTGTCTGATGGAAGACAGTCTTCTCATCGTGGGAGAAAACCTAGTGGAATCTCTGAGCATGACCCACTGATGCTGCAAGTAAATAAGAACCCAAACAAGCTGGATGGAGAATGAGCCTTCTGTTTTACACAACAGATGAAAAAAGTCTTTAAAAGAAACCTAAGTATAGTGCTTTTAAAATACAATGCTATTCATCTAGATTTTTAAAAATCAGTATTCCTATAATTATATGATCATTACCTTCATTAATAAAGCTGTTAGTTTATTTAGCAAAAATGTTGTAATTTTTATCCATTCAAACTTGCTCTGTTTCATCATAAGATGTGCTACTACTCTCTTGGCTTCACAGAAAGGAATCATTTCTTCTCACTCATGAAAATTATGTTAGATTTGAGTTGCGCTCTTTTCTTCCTTCCTCTCTTCTTCTTCTTCTTCTTCTTCTTCTTCTTCTTCTTCTTCTTCTTCTTCTTCTTCTTCTTCTTCTTCTTCTTCTTCTTCTTCTTCTTCC
>NW_004524629.1:9131777-9139473 GCF_000260255.1 Octodon degus
AGTAAAACACAACCTGTAATCTGGTATTCTGGATGTTATTGTCTGTATTCAGTCAGGATTAAGCAAAAATTACAAAATCAATCTGACTGGGCTATATAACACCAGTGTCCAAATACTTGTTAAACATTTGGTTAAACATATAGAAATAAACATTATTTCTAGCTGTTGGTGTTTCCAGAGGAAATGAAAATGGAGTGAGTGAAGCAGGTGGCCTTCCTATATGGGTGGTTCTCCCTCATCAGACAGAATTCTCTCCTCCCATCTTAGAGCTACATAAGTAGCTACTGCTTTCAAATGTCAGGTTAAAATGCTTATAAACAAGCTTATGTAAATCTATTATTTTCACTTGTATTCTTTCATGCTTTTTAAGAAAGTGATTTTCTAATGTTCTTGGATTTTAATCCCTAAACACTGTATTTTCTAAGAAAATATAATATCAATATATTTCCTACTAAAGGAAAATAGACTACTATAGCTCAAGATATGTTTTAATATTTGAACTTCAAGAATATAGCATTTAGCTTTAGTCAAAGGTAGACTATCATGTTTCTTTCACCATGTTAAAACCACTAGGATATGTAACCTAATAGTCTATAAATCATGTGTTTTTGCTAATATTTTGTGTCATTTCCCTTCATTCCATCTCTTTTGTTTTGTAATACTCTCTGTTCTGAGGGCACAAAAATGGTAATGTACTCAGTGTAGCAATATGATCCTTGAAGTCTTTGCCATTTTCTCTTATGTGATGTGAGCCCTTCACATTCATTGGCATCCTCCTGTGTGGAAAGCCACGTGGCATGTCAGGTGATGCTGCGCAATGAAGTTAAATTTCTTCAAACTATAAAAGGAAAGAGTCAGAGTTCTTAATTCCCCTGTTCTAAGGATATCAGCAGAGATAATTTGAAAGCATGGAAATTCTGAAGGTACTGAAGAGCAAAGTCTCTAACAATAATCATAATTTCAAAAACTTTTTTGATGGCTCACTTTATCGGTATATAATACAGGAATTATTGAAGATGGCGACTGAGGATAGTGAAGTAGGTACTTGGCAGTGGGCCCTGGCAGGAGTGAATGAAAGTGCAGGAATTTAAAGAATGCCATGACCATCAGGTGTAACAGTACTTCTGCTAGAGCCTCAGCTGCTTTTCCTTTCAATCACTGAGCCCTGAGCATGGTTTGTGGTGGAGAATAGAGCTCATTGTGAGCACTGGCCAGTGAGTTTATTGTGAATAGTTCAGATCATTTGAGCAGTTTATACTTAATGGTTTTTCCTGTCAGATTTTACAAACAAAATGGTAACAGCAACATAAACAAAGGCTGAGCTACATATTCCTTGCAAAGCAGCTCATTGTATCAGCCCCAAACAACAAATAAGTGAAGAATGATCTCCAGTTTTCCATGTGTAGTAAGGTTTCTGGGAGGCCAATGCTGTTAGGTGCAATTTGGCTCAAGTGATGCAAAAAAAAGAAATTCAAGAAACTGGGGGGGGGAGGAACACACATCAGTGTTTTATGTTCTTTAATGCAATTCATCTAGTCTTTTGTCCATGGTGGTGGTGGAGATCTATTTCACATAAAGAATTAGAAAAGCTTTTCAATTTTACATCAGATAGTAATCATTGTCCTTACTTTTCTTTCAAAACCAATTTTCCACAGGATAAATATTATAGAATAGAGTATTTATAATACTGTGTGATTCTTTGCAAACCATTCACAAGTAACTTATCTACAACTATCTAAAATGGCAAAATGTAGTGAACTCTCTTATGTTATTCCACAATCTTAAACTGAATCGTCTTTCTTGTATAGGAGTTGGTGCTTATTATGTGATCAGCCAAAATTGTTCCATCAGATCTCATATTCCACCATCCCTGAAAAACTAAAAGTATATACTATAAGCCTGAGTTCTCTTAGTCTTATCAAACATGCTTTTATTTGCAATACTCAGACAATATTGCTTGGAGCATCGCATTAGAAGAGACTTGCTACATGTGCTGTGCTAAGCACATCCACGCCATATACCACCACTAACAAAAAAGCTTTATCATTAGCAACCATAAGCCTAGAAGAGCCAGCTATTCTCTAAAATCCTTTTGAAAATTTGACAGGCACATAGGATAATTACAATCACGAAGCCATTTTCAAAGTTCCTGGCTTGATAAGAGAAACTTTTTCAGTTTGACTAGGAAAAAAGTTGAGCCATAGTTGGTATCTACGATCCAGGGTAAAGGATCTACTGCCAGTCAATATCTTAAGGCTGTCCCAGCCATGGCAAAAGCATTCTGGGAAAGAACCAATGCTCACAAAGACTTCCCAGGTTCTCATACAGTCTATTGACTGCCAGGCATGCTCCCTGTCAAAAGAAAGTGTTGGAGTTCACTCCAGCACATTTGGTTCTGTAGGGCTGTATAGGCAGGAGCCCTGGCCACAGAGGCAGCAGCACAGGGAGTGATTGTCTTTCTCTGATCAATCTCGAGTTTTATCTAGTCTTACTGGTGCCTAACAGAAGGCATTTCCTGTTACTATGGTTCATGAATTTTCACCATAGCAGAAATTAATTCTGTATCCCATCAATACTATTAAAATGTTCAAAAGATTTATTCAAATCACTTAATAGATGTCAGCTAGACCTATACTATGCATGAATTCATTTTCATTAGTCAATTATTTACCTTTTTCTTCCTTCTTTCTTCCCTTTTTATCACTTATTTTTGTCATAGATTATTTTTAAAACATGTTCAGTATTTTATTACACACATTTGAAGAGTATTTGTTTCTTTTCTGTTTCATTAATTCTTTTCATTTATCAATTAATTTAGCTAATGTATTTCACTCTATTTTCATGACTCTCCTTAGAAGAGTTTCCTGATGACATGTATTGGTTGGCCTGCAAACACTTTAAAATATGTTTTCGGCAAGGTAAAGGTGGTCCCTGTAGCAGATGTTGATGCAAGATCAAGGGGACTCTGGCAACAAGTTGGCAGTGTGTAAAAGCACTTTGCTCTGCCAGCCAGCACTGAATTTTCAGAGACAAAGAGAGAGATGATTAGCAGGGTTTAGATAGCACAGGACAGCTTCCCTCCAGTACAGGGAAGATAATTGCTCAGAGCCATTTGTCTGGATACAAGCCATGTGCTCTTCACTGGGTCTGCTTTCTTCTACGTATATGACTTCCTAGCAAAGTAGAAAAACAGAACATTTCACTATAACCTAGAGTGTTGAATACATAGGACAACTGAAATTCTAAAAAAAGGGCTTTTAACTGTCTGAACAGTACAAGGATTCCACTTAGGAATGTGGTGGGTTCTGAAACCATAACTGATCAAAACCAACCACTTTTGTTTCTGTCTTTGTTGTCCTAGGGATTGAACCTAGGACCTTTGTAGTGAATTTCACTCTCAATCCCTTTTTAAAGTATTGTTTTATTCTTCATTTTTGAGATAGATTTTTCCCCTCTATTTTAGGAAGGGTTTACAGTGTGTTCAGGGTCTCACTACTAGATCAGACTCAGTGATTCTCCTGTTTACAGCTCCCCAAGTGCGGGGATTACAGCTTTGCACCTCCATGCCCAGTCTAAATGAGCCCTGGGGTCGGGGCTAGCACAGCAGGCCTGTAGATAGACTCTTAGTAGGTTGTTAAATTACCCACACAGGGTGAACTTGTGAGCCTCTTGCCTCAGCTGGAATTATAAGCATGTACCACCGCACCCCACTCTAATCACTCTCTTAATAATAGAAAGCATGCAGTTGTGCTTTTTCAAAAAGTCTATATGTAAGGTGGAGATCAAGATGAGAGAGAACAGAATTCAACTTGGCTATACAGTCAGCCTACAGCAGATGAGTTGTACACAGTGACAGTTTGCACCATCAGCTACTGTTTCTTTTCTCTAGAACTCAAAGGACTGTGTAAAGATGAGCAATAAACTTTCAAAAGTCTATCATGAGAACACTAATATAATGTCTAAAGGTTTAAACAACTCATGGTAAGAAAAATACTATGTTTTGAATTAAATGTTATAATCTCTATTATGTTTTAGAATTTTATAGATGCCTCATATGGTCCATGACCCAAGCATATCTTAAAGTTCTCAGTGCATAGAAACCAGCCTAGAAGATGGTAATTAGGAAGATTGTAACTGGAAGGGGCCAGAGAGCAGGATTGGCAGCTCCCTGAAATTAGTAAGGAAGGAGAGAACAAGTTTTCTTTGAAAAAGAGAATAATTCTAGGAGCTATTTATGCCTCTCCTGGGAAATTTCGCACAAATACTTGGGCACATGTAACTCTCATGAATTTAGCCTTTGATATTTTAAATTTGAATTTCAGTACTATCGATGTATTCCTGAATATTCTACAGTTTAGAGAAAAGATTCCAAGCTACTTCCATAAGTACTAGTGAGCTCCAGTTTCTGGAATTCCAGCACAGGATATTATTATTATTATTATTATTATCATTATCATCATCATCATCATCATCATCATCATCATCATCATCATCATCCCTTCCCCTGCCAGTAGATTTCAACAGATGGAAAAAGACAGAAAAGGCTGTACAGCAGACAATATATAAATACAGTATGAGAGAAAATATAAGGCAGAGAAACCAATGCACACAAAACTCTGTGTGAGAAAGTGAGGAACAAGAAATTGCAGAGAAATTGACTGAGGGCAACTATTAAAGAATCAGATTTAAAAATAGGAAAAGCCAAAAAAATTCTGTAACAGACAGTCCTAATGCTTTTTAAGGGAAAAGCTACAAAAAGAGGAAAAAGAACCTTTGTAATGATAAATGATGTCATGCTCTCTCTTTGCATCAGGTCATACTGTTCCTCCCACCAGCTATAAAAGAACAAACTTAAAGGATTAGAAAATGATGCAGCATACAGAAGTCTAGATATATAGGAATATTTTAATTCAATATTTTATGATTATAAAATAACATCTGTTCTGTATCAAAAGTTCAGAAGGGATAGCAAAGCAGAAAAGAGACCAATCATAACATTAACAATATTTTTTTCTGATGATTTATGCTTAAATCCTACTCCCAGGCATACTCATATTTCATTTTACTCGTACTGATTTTTCAGCTCATGTGTTCCTGAGCTTTACTTTTAAAATTACTCTACACATAATATTTTAATCACAGAAATGTAATCATTCTCTTACCCACTTATATAAAATCTTATGGGTGTTCTTATAAATACAGTAATATGGGATAACCTGTATCGATGCCTATATATTTCAGCATGGATGAGTTGGGCCTTTGCTCTCAGTTCACTATGCTTGGTAGAATTAAATGGAGCTATAATAAGGGAGTTGTTTCCCTGGACCAGCAGTCACTGTTCCTCACTTTCATTCTCAGGACTAGGAAGTGAGTCCCAGGCTGTCCCTGATTAAGGTATGGCTATAGCTCAAGGTAAATTTCCACAGCATGAAAAAATTTGGATAATGGGCAAAATGAGATTAAGAAAAGTCAAATCTCCACTACAGAATACACCCACTATAATAATTTAGACAAACTATCTCACCTCTTTAAGTCCTATTGGATTATTCTGAGCTTAATAAATCATTAAACTAAGAGACCTGGAGCATGAGAGCTATTGCGAGTCAGTGCATGTTATGTTGACACTGTTATAGTTATCATTATCATTGCTCTTATGTTTACTAATCATGAAAATAGCATAAAGGATGATGAGATGTGAGATTTTCTTTTTTGTAACAGCTATATCAATGACTTCAAGTTACAACAATAGTGGTGAAATCTCAGAAATGTTCCCTCTGGGAAAATACCCATTCATAATTTCTGAGTTGAACTTCTGAATGAGAAGAAAAGAAATAGAAGGCCATAATGAACTTTGCCTAAGCTGTGTGCTCCCAGAAAACAAGGATGGTTGGAAATCCCCGAGCCTTTCAGGTTCCCAGACTTGTTTAACCATAAAGGACCACAGTGTTCACACAGAGTGTAAGTCCCCTTGTCAATCCTCCACACTCCTAGAGATGCCAGTGCAGCCTGCCCACAACTCCCAGAAGCCTTTGCTTCCCTCCCAGGCATCCCTCATTAACAAGCATTCTTCTTATTGAAATTGCCTAAGTAATACTATTTCTGTAATTGGTGCCCTTTGCTTTTGTACAAAGTGAGTCACAAACTTCTCTGTGCCAGGTTACTTTTGGGAACCAGGGGCTGGGAACAATGCCCAGAACCATTCTGGGCAGTGCATTTGTTATCAAGAGGAAGATAGAAAGGAAAAATTTCATTCCTTCTAGAGAAAGAGTTTGTTCATTATATGCTCTTATTTCACAAAATATATGTATGCCAGAAATGCCTTTTTTTCAAGTGCCTTAGGGACTGCTATTAGAAAGCCAGAGATTCTGAGTGTAATAAAATAAAATCCTGAGATGTAACAAAATCAGAAAAAAGTAGTGCCATTTTTATACTCACCTAGTTAAGAGAAATAGTAACTTTGCTTTTATAAAACACTAAATATAATACACTCAACATTTATAATCTTCTGATACCCACCAATCACACAATGAAAATCCTAAAAGTGAACCCCTTGGGTAGACTTTAGACTCTAAAAATTTTGCCTACACTTCGGATGATTCCTTCCTGTGGATCATAAAGTAAGGAATTTCACATTTCTTGTCTATTCAGTCTAGTTGTTATGTCAGCAGGATGCAGAGCTCCCTGCATTTTATTATGTTTTCATTTTATTTTATGGGGTTAATAGTCAAGTATTGCAGTTCTTAGTGTCTAGTATAGCTTGCAAGTGGAGAAGCCTTTCAAGTAGTATTTTATGAAGTGGAAGCAATTGTTTTGCTTATTACTCATCTTTACATAATTGTTTGCAGGTTTGTAGGATTTGGGATACACATAAAATGGACTTTTTAGTGTAGCTTGGAATTTATGAAATGATAAAATGGAAAGTGGACGTGCCCTGAATTTGAAGGCATATTATGTGTTTCTTAAAATAAGCAAGTGCATTTTTATTACTTTTAATACAGAATGTAGATCAAAGCTGAAAGGACCCTGTAATAAATGAAGAAGTCCAATATTTGGTCAACTCTTTTTGGCCAGGAAATGTTCAAATACATTTACATATATTATCAGATTTTGTTCTTTTATCAACCTATGTAAGGTAGACACTCTGACTATTTTTATTTTCTAGAAGAAAGTGAGGCACAGACAGGTTAGTTCTCATTAGTAATGGTACCACCACATACAGAATCTTAGTGCAGAAATTTCTGCTCTATGCATATATGCAGAACTAAAATTTTGGAAACTTTCTTTACCTGCGCTCTATTCTTCATCTCTCTATTTGTCTCCAGCCTGTGTCTTTTTCTTTTTGTCTACTTAATAACCTATTGATTAATATTTGTGAGATATAAAGTATTTTTCAAGAGAATGCAGGCCCGGCGAGTGAGTGAGACAACCTGGGGCCCGAAGGGATCCTGAACAGACCCAGAGTGCAGGCCGGCAAGTGAGTGAGATGACCCAGGCCACGGGATCCTGAATAGACCCAGAGTGCAGGCCCAGCGAGTGAGTGAGACAACCAACCGAGGGCCGCAGGATCCTGAACAGACCCAGAGCGCAGGCCCAGCATGGAACCCTTCAACAGAACTCCCTGCAAAGAGGCTAGAGGCAAGACCCACCCAGCTGATTCAGGAGCAGAACATCTTGCCAGAGAGACACAAAAGGTTCA
>NW_004524629.1:9149093-9191912 GCF_000260255.1 Octodon degus
TCTCTCTCTCTCTCTCATATTTGGTACAAGGTCTGTGGCCGGCTCAGTGGGGCAGAGCCAGCATGCCTGTGGTACTGAGGATGGAACCCCTGGTCCCTGAGCTTGCCTAAGCAGGCACTTAGTCTGCTGAGCTATCTCACCAGCCCTGGTTGCTCCAGTTTCATGTCATAGTATCAAATTTTTGCTTAGATTAATCAAGTCCTTGGGAAATTATACTCTGTGTGTTCTTTGTGTCAACCCTTGCAAAGTTTCTTTGCCTTAAATTATTTGGGAAAAGCCAAATCTAAATATACACCCTTAGCATTTAAGAATTTTAAATTCATTAACATGTAAATAACTTTGGAAGCATTTTAGAGACTCATTTTGCTACCTACCATATTGATAAAGGTAAATTACAGATGGGAATAAGTTTTTAGCCAGAAGAAACTTTAAAAAACAAAATAAAAATTCATAATGTGGGAAAATATTCTAATTTAAATTTACAACTATAAAATGCAAGGACTGATCAAAATACACAGTGTATAAATTCAAAATATTACAGAAAAATACAAATTTCTATTAATCTATGAATTTCTATTAACCTCAGAATACGCTCCCTGATTATAAACACATTTAGTCCATAGTTCTGGCTACTTTCTGAAGCAGTCATGAAGTCCTCTTTGTGGATAGCTTTACAAGGTGTGACTAAAAACATAAAATTATACTGCTGTGGAGTTTAATTCCATGGAAGGCAGGCTTGAAAAAGCATTATATTGTGCACTTACTGGTTTTTGCTGATTTGAGTTAGACAAGCCAGACAGCTGTGGGTGGAAGGTGCGAAACTTTTGAGTTTCGAAGGGAGAGAGAAAGGAACCTGTGGCTGGACCTGAGGTGCTCCCACTGTGGGTGGTGTCCTAGGTCTGTCATCCCTCTCCTACTTGAAAATGAAGAAGGGCTTGTTTACAGGGAGCAAGACATTAATAAACTTCCTTCAATTTCTAAAGTCAGGTCAGATATGTTATCATATGGCTAAGTTTTAACAAGAACAAAGTAAGTGTTCACCTACTTCATGCTTACTTTTTCTCCCACAATAATTGAGACATGAGGGCTAGTGCGATAGCTCAGCGGTCCAAAGTAGCTGCTTAGGAGGCTTAAGCAAAGCATGCAGGGGCCACGGTTCATTCTGCAGCATCACATGCCACATCACTCCGCCCTTGGGGTGGGCTGAGTGGGCCACATACACACAAAAAAAAATTGAGACACTTCTTTTGTGATATTCCATTTGCTTTCCTCTCATTAGTTAGTTACAGCATTTTCCACTGCTATTTTTTCCTATTTGCTATTTTTTTCCCTATTATTCCTTTGCCCTTTGTTCCTTTCTATATTCACTGCTTATAATCTCTCTTTCCCAGTTAAGAGTAAATTTTACATCTTGTTTAGCTCTCTTTCACTTGCTCTCCTTCATTGCCATGTCATCCCCCATTTTCCAAGACACTTCCAATCCTTTCCTTTGACTTCCCTCATAACTGTTCTAAGCTCAGTGGGAATTGGCTCTCCACAAATAGCCTTTATTTACTGCCCTCTTTTGTTGGAAACACAATGAAATGGAAGAGTATTTTGTACACTACTTCCAAAAGTTTTGTTCTGAATTCATCTTTAATCTACTACTCACAACGGATTTTGTAAAGTAAAGCAGTTCAATAAATACAGAAAAAAGAAAAAAAAAACCCAGCACACTGTACTTGATGATTTTTGTTCTGGCAACAGTGAAAAGCAGAAGTTTATAATTAGCAACCAAAGAGAAAGGACAGCAAGGGTTAAGTAATTAAGATCTATTGCTGTTCCTGGACTTGCTGTTCTTTCATGGAAGGAAAAGTTAGATGATGCTACCTGGGTTTTGTCTGTATTTTCATGCTGTACCGATTTAGGTCCATTTTTAGATGGGTTTCTTCTGTAGCTTTCAAGGATGATGGATGCATAGGGAGAGGGTAGGGTAGCATGAATTTGGACATGGGATGCTTTGATCCAAAGCTTCAAAATGGCCATCTACATAAAAATACAATAAAAATGCAGAATTTCAAACAAACAGTTCACATGTCTGGGATTTGGATGGAATTTTCTTTTCAGCATTGTGCTAACTCAATCTGAGCAACAACAGCTGGAGGTGGGGGAAAGTGTTGAGAACCTAAGGAACTACAAAGGCCACAAGGCCAGCCTCCTTCAAAAACATTGTCAATGAGACATGCCCAAAAGGTAGCAACCCTCCTGCCAAGTTTCTCTTGGCAACAGAGTTGGTTCCAGAGCTGATGGGTGATAGAAAAAGTGTCATAGATTATGTCACACATTTATGTTTATTAATTACCCAAGCCAGCACCAGAACACTATGCTAGGTACGTACTTGTAGATATGAAGTAAAAGTCTGATCCCATAAGAGAGTAAGAATCCAGCTGGAGAAATGAGGAAAGAATGTCAACAAATGCTACTACTTTCATGTGATATGTGTCTGGTTCCTATATTTTCCTTGCTCTGGGGATCTTGCAGGCATTTCAAAACTGGCAATCTAGCTGGAGTGAGAAACTCTGATTTGGCTTTTAACTATTTCTGTAAAATTCATAAATCTATGGATTGATATATTGTGATTTATTTATAATAAATTATGCAGGAAATATAGAAGCCATCTCCACAATTTGTGAGAGATTGTTTCATAATAAAATGTAAAACTTATAGAGTTTTATTATCTAATTTACCATATGAAAGTTCAATTAATTTGGATACCAAACAAGTTTGGTTTACAAGCTGAATTATGAGAGTGATCAAATTAGTTTCAAAACTTTCTGTGAATATCAATAATCCTACCCATGTGTCATGTCAGAGTTTTTATCAAAAGGCATAGATATATTTTTCCCTTTCTCTTCACAATGATGGACCCTCTACCCACCATAGTTTAATGATAGGATTCAAATGATGTTCTCTGTTTGATAAGTAAAGATTTTCTGAATGAAATAAAAGAATACCCAGTAGGTGGGAGAAAATAAGAAAAATACATGTTCACATTTTTATTGAGTACATTTGCATGTTTTGAATCATTTTCACAAGTACAAAATTACTTATACTCATAAATAGAAACTGAGAACGAGAGTTCCTTTTAAATACACCTTCACTCCTACCATGTCTAGAAAATCTAAAACCTGAGTTGGCAAATCTTTTATTTTCACTGTTTGTAGATACTTCCTAAGGAGACATTGGTGAATAAGGCAGATATAAGTGAAATCTTTGACTTTTATTCCATAAATGGAGAAATAGTTTTAAAAATGAAACACTTCTGGGGCCGGCCTGATAGTTCAGTAGACTGAAGGGCCTGCTTAGGCAGAAGACAGAAGCAGGAGTTCAATCCCAGCATGCTATGCCAGCCCAGGCCATGGGGCAGGCTGATGTGGTCATTGAGAATGGGTGTGGTGGCAAGGGCCTGTAATCCTAGCACTTGGGAGGTTGAACACAGGTGGATTACTGCGAGTCCTATCTATGTAGTGAGAAACCCTGAGACCCTGTCGTACATACAGAAAAAAAAAAAAAAAAGACAAGAAAAAGAAACACTTCTGTATTTCTGCTTTTTACTCATTATGTGATGATACAATTTTAGGAGCATGTTTTTCCTTTAAAACTCCTATCTTAACTGTCATATATTTGTTCAACTAATATAAATGGAATACTTTCTATGTTTCAGAAAATGTCCATCATCTGGGGAGATCTAGGGTACAAATCTCATTGTTGCTCTAACAAGATCATAACATAGTGGGAGAAAAATCAAATTGATGGGGCTGGTAAGATGTACAGTCCTTTTTACACACATCATATGACTTTATTTCATCTCAGAAAAAAATGAAGAAACTCAGAGAATACCTCCAATTTCACATGTCTTGATGGAAGTAGTAGAATCCAAACATGAATATCTGACCTAAAAACTCATACTTTTTTCACTAATCAATGTCACCGGAAATTATAGAGCAGTTTCTTCTCTTTATCATTAATGATACATTCCCACAATGTCCACTGCTAAGAGGTTAGCTGTATTTGTTGATGTTATTTACTTGCAAAATAAATTTTCATAGGCGTATTTTGCATAATCGCACTGGGGTATGTGTCATATGATATAATGGACAAAATTCAGGAAACATCTGTGTTCCAATCTGCTTTGATTACAAGGTTGATTGCTATTTGATATTCTGGAGAATAATGTCACTTAAGAGACCATTGTCACTGTGTTTAAGGTCTTTCACATTATTCTAATTGCAGGAAGAATTTTTCCTTGTGTCTGATACAAAACTATACCGAAAGCATCCTGACAGCACTTTTCAGCTAACATGAAGCCATAGAGTAAGAATTCAATGCAGAAAAAGATGGAAAACTTTAATTCTCACTTTCATGTGACCTCTGCAGAGAAAAAGCGCACTACAACAACATGCCACTAATATTTTTGCTCGGTGCCATTCATATGTCACCTGAGCTAACTAAAAACCTTTCAGCAATGTGACAGCATTTCTGGTTTTGGCATATTTGTCAAAAATAAATGCTTTGGTTACTGAAAAATATAAAGTCCAGAAATAGATCGGACTTGGTGGGTTTCCAGATATATATGCTATGATGCTCTGGTGAGAGTATGTAAGACTATGGAACTTTATTAATCAAAAAAGTGTATTCACTGAAGCTTGATATTTGGTGATGGGGAGTGTTTATAAACACATATTTGATAAAGGACTGTCAAATAATAGTCTAGGTACACAATATAATTAAAAATCTTGAACTTTCCTCTGCGTATATGACAGCTTGTGGCAAAGCTCTGGGTAAATCATGAACATAAAACTGCAGTGCTTTGTACTTCCTAGAACATACTCAGTGAAAGAAGACAAATAGGATGGATTCTGATTAAATATTTGCTTAGAAAATACCCACGGATAATATACTGCCAATTCCTTACCTTGGGTAAATAGCATCCCCCTCTCTGAAGGTAAGTAGGTCTCTACTACATTAGATTTTATTTACCAAAAGGAACTCTGGTCACAAAACATACAGCAATATGTGAAAGGTATGGCCCAGCTTGTCTCAAAACATTGTCAGTATGACCTTTGGCAAGAACCCGAGAGGAAAGCCTTTCCCTAAAAGAATCAACATCCTTTTCCCTATAATCCTCCTAGCAAGAAACTATGATGCTAATGCAGTGAGCCTTATTTCTTGGGCCCAAACAAAAGTGAGATCACTTTGGCTTGATCCCTGGAAGGCCAAGAAGGTATACACCATGAGCACATACAGTGTTTCCATGGAAATGCTGCTTGTTTTGCGTGAATGGCCTTGGGTACGCTTCTAACCCTGCTGGGACATACATCTCTTTCTGGAGGTCAGCCAGTAGAAAGCCAAGCTTTAAGAAATGCACTGGACTCTGGACTCTGGGTGTTCTTCTGGAGGATTATTAGAGGGACTGGGTTCTCAATTTCCCTTTCAGTAGTACTGCATTCTGAATGCCAACTTCAGAAACATCAGCCCAGCATTATTTCATTGCAGATTCTGAACGTAAAGACAACAAGCTTTCCCAGGCATATCGGGAAACAGTCTCAGGAGTTTCAAGGACAATATTTTAAGGAGACAAATGTTTGGGTAATTGTGCTGAAAACTGTGCTTTCTAGTCCATTTCATGGCTTTCCTACCTATCTGACTTTCTCTTTTTTATTTCATACTTCTGCCTCAGCTCTTCACATCACTCATTCCTTCTCTCATTTGTTTCCTGGACCTTTTTGAAGGTCATTTGACTGGCTGAGTCCTAAGAGCTATTGGGTGATTTAGTATACAAAGGCCAAGGTTATAAACATATTAAGCTTAAATTAATTAATTACAACCATATGTGTGTAAGTGTACATATAGAAAAAGCTTTGTCAGAGATGGTTTGTCCTTCCAAAGATAGATCAGTGTCTAGTATCTGGTTGGAAAAAACATAAGCATTCAATACAAAAACATGGTCTATGACTGTTGCCTTTTAAAAGATAAAGCCTCCAAAGCCTCATAATCTTTCACTATTTCATTGACTGTGTTGAAAACATAATTTGAAGAAAATATATCCTTTTGACAATGACAAGAACCAAAAACCAATCTAATCTTTTGCCCTTGCACTTGCCAGGGAAGTGCTTATTCCACTGAGCCATCTCTCCAGTCCCCTAATCTTATTCTTATATTGAGTCTTTATGGTGCTGCTTTGTTAAGCATTTTGTCAATATACTTTTTAATTAAATGTAGAATGCAGCTTGTATGTTCTTCCATGTATACTCTTGAGAAACTCTAATTTCTGACTAAGTACAGATGATGTTTATATAGATACTTTCCTTCCCTTTTTTTAGGTTTTCCATTTTTTCACATCCTTTTACACCTTTTCATATACTTCCATCTCTTTCACTCAGTCCTGCTCTCATGAATGTTCTTTAGCCACTGAAAACTCATTCCACTTACTTTAAGTAAAATCTTTTTCCCCCATGCCTGATGGATTATCTATAATAAGACATAGCTGTTATCTTTTTTCACAGAAATAAGGAATGCAAAGATTTGGCTCCTCCAAATTTTAAAAGTGCGGAGGAGCCAGATAGTACTCACCATCATTTTATTTTTCTAGAAATGTCCCTCCTATTTTTTAAAATTCTATTTATTTACTTATTTGATATAGGGTCTCACTACACAGCTCAGACTCATAGTGATCCTCCTATTTCAGCCTTCCCAGTGCTAGGATTATAGGCATATACCATCATGCCAGGTTTCAGTGAACAGCCCAATGTACCCAGGTTCTGGGGCTGAGAGGGCATGTTGTACTGGAGACTGAACCTGGGTCCTCTTGTTTGCCAGGCAGATTCTTAGAATTCCAAGCTCTCATTCCAGACCCCCCGCCCACCAAATGCCCCCTTTTCTTCTCTCCTTTCTCCTTTAGTTCTTTCTGTATATTTCTTAACAATTGTTTTAAGAGTTTTATTTCATTCAGTGGATGACTTCATATTTTACGTTGGTCTTAAGATCTCTAGCTTCTAAAATACCCTTGCATGTATTACCCTAAAATATTCACTAAAGCAAACTTCTACCCTGTCTCATCAATAAATTGAGAGATATGCCCCCACAACATTGCCTCTACCACCTCCCTAAGCTATCAGTGTAGACTAGGGAAGAGTTACTCAAAGCAGTGTTTGGCAGAAAATGGTAACTCAGATCACTAAACAAAAATTATTTGACATTACATCCCTTTTCTATGTTTTCAAGGGACAAAGACATTTTTATAACTTGCCTTCTATCTACCTGTCTTCAGGTAGTACAGAGCATGAGTTTAAGTTCTTGTTCACTCCCACCATCCGTGACACTCGGCATCCCTGGCTGAAGCTCTGAGTGACTCCTTCCTGATGGAGTGAGGAATTTCTCAGTAATTAAATAAGCATGTGCTTTAGTCACTTTCCTCTTGGTGGGGCACTGTCACCCACAACCTAAAGGAGGAGAGCTTAATTTGGGCTCCACGCTTTGGTTGATTCAGCCCCTGGGGCCTGCTTTATGGTGGAATGAGCTTACCAGAAGGGGCTGTTGGAGGACAGTGCTCCACTCATGACTGCCAGGAAGGAGAGAGAAAAGAAAGAGCAAGGGTAAGAAGACCCCTTCTGTGTCGGATGTCCCGGGCACTGTCCCTTCCTACTGGGTCTCACCTCCACATACACTACCTTTTTATGTATTTAACAAAATCTACTATTGATTCTAAGGATCCATGATATGCTTTGATTAAAATAGCCAAAATCCTATATGCATAGAATTTCCATGTCACCTGATACCTTGCTGAATGAAGTAAATGTTACAATTCAAATAAAAGGAGCAGAGGAAGGAGTGCAAGACGCTTTCAGTCATGCATTCACAGTGAGCCCTCATCCTTGATTAAGGCACCCATAGCTCTTTCTTCTGTTACAAATTCTTCCAATCTTAGAAGACGTTTTAAAGGACAGCTAGAAGGATTAGGCACAATCTGAACAAGCCAAAATAGTATCTAGAACAGAAATCTGGGGCTAATTTGGGTTGACTTGGCCAGAGGTATATACAAGAGGTTAGGAAAAATATTCTCTTAAGTGATTGTCAAGCCATCCTTGATTTTCCTTCTTATGAAAATCTCCTTCATAGAATTCCTCAGTTCATCCTCCAACCAATACATCCTCCATGCCCAGCCACTTCCCTGCAGTCCTGTGCCCTCATGCACACTGCTGTACAAACCACCGTTCATTCTTCTTATTGACCCTTTCGAAGTGGAAATCAAATACTTCCTAGTGGCCTAAAATCCTTCCAGGACCATCCAGTGTACTGAGAACAGACTTACTCTCACCAAGATCTGCAGAGCCCTTACATGACCTTGCTTCCAACCCTCAGCCTCACACTTCTCCTGCATCCTTTGCTCACACTCCGGGCACCTTGGCTGTCCTTGCATGCTTCTGTCTCCCAGACTTTGTACCTGCAGTTTCCTGAGGGGTTCACCCGTGGGGCCCCTTTCATAGTAGCATTCTGTGCTCTTTCTTTGCTTAAGTGCACCATTTCACAGCGGCCTCTTCCTGTTCTCAATCATTTTCTTCCACAGTGTCCTGTTTTAGCACCCTTATGAGGACACGTGTCCATCTCCTCATCTTGATCATAAGATCAGTGAACAGAGAACTCGCTGCTTTTGTTCCTTACTGCATCCTCAGCAAGCGGTATAAGAATTATTTAAATATTTGCAGGGAAAATGTATAGACTTTTTGAAATTAATAATTTTCTGGGCATACAAATTGGTTTTTCTAAAATGTAGCTAGGATCTTGATAATTGCATAGCAATGTCACTGATGGGCCAAGTATGCTGTGCGAGGGGGCACAGGCATAGGGAAAGTACTTAGCATACATTATGTGGGTGCTTTTTCCAGTTTGTCTTTGTGATGACTGTGAGGAGGGATTCTTATGATAATAACCATTTATTTTTAAAATAATTTTATTGAGAAACAAATAGCAATGAGACAGTTTCAAAACCGATTAGTGGGACAGCTCCAGTAATTAATACATTGCATATTGTTGTCTTCTTAGCGGTTATGCATAGTACAAGATGAAGACATGATATACTGTCCACAAACACTGTTAGTACAAATCTTTCTTCTCATTGAGTTAAGAGAATCCAGCTGTATATCCATCTTAACTATTTTGAATATACAGATACCAAATGGTTCTTCATTTGTATTCCCTTTTTTGTTTAGTTTTGTCAGAGATGGGTATTCCATTGCCATTTAAATATTGTAGGTGTGTCAGTTCAGCAAAATATTCCAATATGGTCCAGTAGTCCACAACAATAGTGGGTTATCCACTTCTGGCAATGTCAGAAGTTGTTGACTTGAGCCTTTTACAGCTCAGCATATTAATATGGCTTTACTTATTATACTTCATTTTTATACTTTTATGCTGGATGGTTAACAACTTAAATTTTCAGACCAAAAATTAGAGAAAAAGAAGGGCTGCAACGACAGTCTACATTTTGGCTCTAGCCTTTCAAAGTCAGTGAGGACTCAGGACATAGGAGAACCTGTACTGTAACATCATGTAACTCAGATGTATCCCAAGTTTTCTGATCAAGCAGATTATGGCCACAGAGGAAAGTGATCAATGATGTGGATGTGCCTAAGGAGAATGACATGGAGAGAAAACATTCTCTCAGGCTTTCACAGAGAGCAAATTGGTCAAGCAATGGCCAAGACTCATCCACATGGCTGACACTGACAAAGGATCTACAAATTGCGGTACAGGGGATTTGACTGACCTTGTTAGATATACAAGTTACATTTCTTGTTATGTAGGTCTTGTTTTATCTTGGTCTTAACCATTTAAAACTTAGGGAATTAAAACTCAGAGAAAGTAAATTTACTATTCAAGAACTCAAAGCTTCTAAGTGGTGGTGGTAGAGGTGGTATTCAAGTCTTATTCATATTCAGAAACCAGTGCTTTTCCTCTGATAAACCTCCCAAACAATGTACTTTCTCCGATCATTCAGTCATGGATACCTGCTAGGCAAGGCAGTCTGTGAAGATTGAGAAGGTACTTGCTGTGTGCTTGCTATGCACCAGGCATGAATTACCTATGTTAAGTTGAAGCAGTACTATGGTGTAGACCTCTTCTTTTAGAGACAGTAAACTTTAGCACAAAGAGCCCCAGGGAATTAAAACCTAATCTTGTCGGCTAAATGGTCAACAGTTCCCTACTATGAGGCAGAGTTCCCTTAGCCCAGTTGCATGCCCAGTCACAAATGACAGCAGCCAGGATTCCAGACCTCTGCCACAGGCGGGGCACAGCCCTTCTGCATGGCCTGTGCATCTATCTTGGTCAAATGACAGATGCATTGTGTCTTTAACTATGGAACCACAAATCTCCCTGCTGGCTGACCTCCAACTCTCTATCAAGGAAGGAAAACCAACCAGAAGCCTGAACTTTTGCTATTACATTAGTGATACCTCCCTCATTTATTTTATAAGCAATAAGCTGCTCTTGTCTGTTGTTTCATTTAGGAAGTTTAAATGAGATTGAAGATAATGCATCCTGTAATTTCTCACCCTTGCCTGTTCTGAGGGCTCAGGGAGACTGATTTCAGGGTAAAATTTGTTTTCTCTTGATTGATGAGACTAATAAAGCACCCTTATTTGATATAAATAACTTTAAAAATGTCCTAGAGAGTCAATAGCAGTGTTTGATGGCCTCACACAAGCAAAATCTTTGTCCTATGTAACACAAAAGCTTAATGAGTTGTGGCTTTGAAGAAACTTGTCATTGAATTTGGTTATAGATTTGTGAGGCTACAAGGTAGCACAACCCACCACATCAGTGATAGGGACAGAGATGCAAAAGCCTGTTGTAATGCCACACATTTCTTTTACTCCCTTAATATGTCAGGGACTGTAATACCTTGCCGAGCCTTGCAGTGTGGGCGAGGTATCCGAACCTATGTAGAGCAGATGCAGAAGCATTCATTTGAACAGACCTGTGGTGGTTTTCCCACCTGCACCGCAATGCAGAAGAGAGTAATGCACGTGTCTGGATCCACATACACACTACCAAGTATAAATACAGGTAAATTAACAGAAACAATGATTAAAATTCTGATAATTCAAAGGCTTTGGATTAATTTTATCCATTTCTTCTTATATTGGGAATATCATAATCCATAAAGCGATCATACTCTAAATAAGTTGACCCTTTACTAACACTTCAGGTGAAAAATCTTTACTTCTCTTAAACCTGCACTTTCTAGTTTTAACAATCAGTTTAAAAGTTTTACTCTGATTTCCTTTTTTTTTTTTTTTCTGTCAGGGTACCTATTTTTATATCTTTTTCTAACCACTTGTCTATTTCTAAGGTTTACAAAATCTTTATCTGCACGTATCTTCACATGTCTTGCCTTGGTGGGCTTTATGCTGGCTGAAGCAGTCTCAGAAGGTAATATATGATCTGAGTTAAGAGTCGTATAGTCAAAATTATTTAGTGAACTCATTGTATTAGATTCCTAATATAATGATAGTGACTACTATATCAAATTACCACAAACTTGGTGGCCTACATTCACAGAAAATTATTTTCTGAAAGATCTATAGAGCAGAAATTCAAACTCAGGGTGGTTGGCAAGGTCCCAAAGAGAATCCCTCTAGCCTCTTCCCATGCCCTGTTAGGTACTGGCTATCCCTAGCGTTCCTTGCTTTGCACATTCTCCAGTTTACACTTTCATCTCACCGAACCTTTTTATTTCTTCATCTTTAACTTTTTGTTTATGCCTCTTTTTTTGTTTGTTTATCTGTTTAATGGTTTTATTTTTAAAAGAGAATAACAATGGTAAGGAAGACACTAGAAATGATACAGAATTTCACTAAAGTAACTCAGAGGAATTCAGTAAGGGTTGCTATATTGAGTATTATTGTCTTCAAGTAAGTTGTTCAGATCACCAGATATAAGCATGCAAAATTGGTTAAAAGTGTTAAATAAATAAGTTTAAGCTGCTTAACTTTTTCTTTCCATACACTAGTAGAAATCAGCAATGTGATTATCTAAGTTACCAAAATATATATATGAAACCAGTATGACCACATCTTGAGATTCCTTGGCTTAAGTACATTAACAAAATCACTTTTGTCCAAATAAGGTATGTATCAAGCATCAACATGGATTTTTATTGGGGAGGATATTAAACTTCAGTGCTTTTCACTCATCTATACACTTTCAGTGCATTAGCTAAAATAGATTGTTTTATTTTTTTAACAAGTAATAAACATTTCATTTTGCAACAATATTGACAGTAATTCAAAGTTATGACAACTTAGTTAAATGCATGGAAGTGAAGAAACTACTTACACTTGTTACTTTACCCTTTACCATTCCAATAAATTTATATATGACATAAATATTCTTGAAGAAACACTCAAAATAATCTTCTATGCTGAAAAAATATAGCAAAATTTAAATTGATTTTTATGACTTCTTTAGCTAATCAATTCATCCTGAAATTTCTGATTGATCTTCAGTAGAGTGTAAACCTTGACAGTTATATCCTGAATTCTCATAAAATCATCTATGTTGTAGGAAGGAGAACATTGTGCTATGTGTTATAGAAGGTCAAACTGATGTTAACCTAGAAAATGTAGTTCTTTTCAAAGGATTATGAAAATTCACAAAAATAGAAGCAGCATACATTTTTTTTTCCTGTTGGTAATGAATATAGACAGATTATATCAGTCCTTTTCAATTAAAGATCTCTCAAGAATCGACATAAAATTAAGACATAAATTCTTAGACAAAGAGTTTAGGAGAATTAACCCTGACCTAACAAAAAATAGTGCTTTTTGTACAAATCACCTGGAGAACTTATAAAGAAACAGATTCTAGTATAGTAGTTCAGTGGTACTTCCTGAGATTCTATATTTCTAAGTCTTGATAGTCTATAATTCTAATAATCTCTGAAGTAATGATGGAGGACAATACTTTGAGTAGCAAAACTATAGAGGATCAACAGTGTTAGTAAATAGTTATTAAGTCAATCAGGTTAAAGATTATATGTCTTTTAGTCATTTAAAACACAGTCATTAGGGTTGGCCTGAGAGCTCAGCAGATTAAAAAGCCTGCTTAGATAGACCAGGGACTAGGGTTTGATCCCGAGCATGCTGTGCCAGCCCCGCCCCTGGGGAAGGCTAAGAGGTCAAAGGAGACTGGGGATGATGGCAGGAGCTTGTGATCCCAGCACTTGGGAAGCTGAAAATAGGAGGATCACTATAAATCTGATCTGTGTAGTGAGACCCTGAAGACTCTATACTAAATATATTTAAAAAATAAAATAAAACACAGTCACTGGGCTTCTACTTTATATCAGTCATTGTGATAAATACAGAGATAAATGCAATGTAAGTCCAGTCTTCCAGTATTTTTATCTTATCATATTGTGATTTTTTTTTTTTTTTGGATCATAACTTTTGGCATCAACTTTCTGTTTCAATTATAGAAAACTATTATAGATGCAATATTTTACAAGGAGAGTAAACATTAATAAACTTTTATAGTTTTCTAAAATATTGATGCCACTGGTCTCTATCAAAGGACAGAACCTATCAGCAATGAGATCACTATTTTCTTCTGGGCCTGTTTTCAAAAAGAAATGGCAGGAAAACACAACTCTGGCATGGCTTTTACGAGCAAAATCAGAGTGGCACTGCAGTTTCCAGGCTGGACATTTCTACAGAGGAGTAGTAATGCAGAAAGGACTCCCAAACAGAAGTTGAAACTTGCCCAGAAGAATGCATTTAATTTATAGAAAATTAATAGGTTCTCGTTTTCTCTGTAGTCTAATTCCATACATTGCCAAAGAAGTATGTTAGAGTAATGATTTTAAATATTGAAATCTTAACTTCTGCAATCAAATTTTTTATGTTTTTCATTTTGGTTGAAGATTGGAGAGTTCAAGGGGAAGTAGAAGCCACAGGAATTCACTGGTGGAGGTTGCCAAGTCATTTTATTTTATGTTTTTGCGGAGCCAGGGATTGAACTCAGGCCCCTGCACTTGCCAGAGAAGCGCTTAAACCACTGAGTCATCTCCCCGGCCCAATGCCAAGTCATTTCAAATGAGAAGTCCACTACGGCAAGGGAGTCATCCAGATGTTTGTAGTATGAACTAAAAATGCACATTAAGCTGCATATATCCATATGTATATATAACACAAAGTTATATACAGTATTGAGAAAGTCTTCCTAACATTTGGAGTGCTGGGAAACCTTCCCTACAAGAAATCTGCTCATACTTTCTTTCCTGAGATGGTGTCAATGGCTTCTTTATCTTTACTGGTCCTGCAGACACAAAGGAACTTATAGTATTACAACTATAACCTAGTAAATGCACACGAAGGGCAAAAATTATGCACCCTCTCAAGTATAGTCCCTAACAAGCATGGCCAACTTCAAAAGATGCCTGTTCTTATTCGAAATTGTTCAATGAGAACCACTCAAGTCCACAACATATTCAGTCTGACATTAGACATGAGTCTTCACCAATTAGTAGACAGAATGTTCTGAGGTCAACCTGGAGTCCTTCATCATGCAGTCAACGAAGATGGCAAATGGCTATTTCACTGCCAGAGCCAAATCTCGCAGCATATATTAAAAGTGAAGATCTGTTTACAAACTTTCAACTCTGTGTCTTCATCCCAGGAGTTAACATGGAGATGTTTAGATCTGCTATATCTTCACTGATAAAATGAGCCAATTAGCCAGTACCAGATACATAGGTTTTGAGGATTTAATGCACAGTTGTACTACTGAAGTAATTCACTTCAAGTCTGTGGGTCTTTATTTTCTTCCTTAAAGGCCTATTAACATCAACATATTATAGCACATATGAGACTTCTTTTTAGACACATAATACCACTCATGTTTTCTGAATTAAGGAATGGAAAAGATATAGCAAGGGATAACAGATTGCTTTCTGTTCTCCAACTAGCCAGGCAATGTGTGACGCATTTCAGTATTTCCAGGGTAGTGTTATCTCTGCAAAGGTTCACTGGGGATTCACTATCTAACTTAGAGTATAGAAGACTGTATGGGCCACTTTTTGCAAGACAAAAGAACAACACAATAGCTGTTCAGCACAAAAGTGGTTTCTTCAGTCCAGCACATTACCAAGATTCTGCTCAGTTTCCACAAGTTACAAATGCATGTGATGAAACACTAGAGGAGAAAAGCAAAAATCCCTTGGACACAAAGCTGGACATCTCAGAATGGGAAATGGTCTTAGTTGATAAAGTATCAAAGTCTCATGGTTCGTGTAGTTCTCACTATAAGCTACACTTGGTAAGTCAAGATGGGCTATTTAGTTTCTTAAAAGTTGATTGGCTTCTGTAGAGATGGACATTAAAAAACCCTGAGAAACTAATGTAATAACTCATGTGCACCACCAGATGGCAGTGTTTCTAAAATAAATCTGATTCTGGACAACTAGGGCTTATTCTTATATATGGGAGCCCCATTTTAAAAGATAGTTGAATGAACAACCACGTGGTTGCTTTAAAACAGTAAAGCAAGCTATTCACTAATTTTTTTCGTAATTACAATTATTCAAATGTGACTGGGTCATACACTGAGAAAAATGAGGAATGTTAATCACGTTCTCAACCCACCACAAAGACTGGTTCATCTTAGCAAAGAAAACCATTAGGCAGTTTTAAAAATCCTGATATTTAGCAATCTCACTGAAGCTCTGCATCTGCTAAACTGAATTATAGAAGGTGAAGAATGCAATTCATACTTGCTATATGATAGCAATAAAAAACTAAATTTTAAGGCAATACATAGTGATTGATTCATAGCAACATAACCATTATTCATGTAATTTTGCCCAGAAAATGGACCTGCTCAAGGGCATATATTAATAGAGACAATCAGAATATTTGAGATTCATTTTAAGGGTGGTAATTTTAAGAAACTAAAACTATAGTGTGGAAAGATTTAAATTACTCCAAATAAATTGGGGAATTCAAGTTATTAGAAAAATGAGAAAAAAAAGGAAAGGAATAAGGAATATGGTCAGTGGTTTTCTGCATATGCTTGAAGTTTAATAGTAAAAGAATCACCTGCCCTTGTGGAGAAGTAAAAAATACACCCCAGTGGAGCTCGCCCAAGGCATATGCCTATATCTGTGAGAAAAATATACCACTTATTGCTCACCAGGTTAGAGCTGATGGCTCAAGGTACATTCATTCCACTCAAAATGCCTCACCAGCACCGCTTGCTGAAGCACAGACACCTGATTACATCATATGAAGGTGGACAGAGCCAGTGGCAGAGCTGGGGCATGCACGCAGACCCACAAGTGAGAAGCAGGGCTTTCCCCACTGCACCCCATCCAACTGCATTCTACTTCCATTTGGGAGCAGGTTGAAGAAAGGGGCATAAAAGAGAGTGCAAAGTGGGTGAGAAAGTAGCAGAGGGAAGGAGGCAGAGGCGCCTTGGGAAAGAGAGGTGAAAATGTAGGTAGAGCTGGGAAGGATGGGGCTGCAGTAAGTCCTCAGCATTCTATTTCACTTCTCTCCTGCTCCTTAGTTTCCATCACATCCCCCAGTTTTTACTGTTTACTCCCCTCAAGCGCAGCCTCCTTTACAGAGCCTGTCAGGAAAGGAGCAGATTCCTAAATACTGCCGAGTAACCTCAGCACAACTGCGGTGGAACACGGCGACTCCTGTGGTTGGTCAGCTTAGTCTAGACAGGAAGCCAGGTAAGAAGCCACCACTATGCACAAGAGCTGGAGCTGCGTGCCTCTCCCAGAACCGGGGCCAGGGCAGTGCTCTACAGCAGCCAGTACTGCCAGCTGGGTTCCCTCGGTGAGACGAGTCACTGTCACTGGCATGGTAGCACAGGAGTCTGTTGGGAGTGAATTAATGCTTTGAGATTTAAACACTCATAAGCATGGACACTGGTCATTGTACATGTTGGCGGTATGTACATTTTCATATATCGTTAATCTCAGAACATAAAGATTTATTTAACATTTACTTATGGAAAATCACAAATTAGCTAAGTGATGGGTGAAAACTGCACCTGGGAATGTTTTGTTCAGGTAAATCTGGAAACTACATATAGATTTTAGGTTTATAAAAGTAATGTCCAAAGAGACCTTCTGTCCAGCCTCTTATTGAATGCCGTTTCCTCTGGTGCAGCCTATGCGACCATCCTGCCTGCATATACATCTTCAAGGACAAGAGCTCGAAATCCCACATTAGCCAGCCCAGGTGCTGATACACCCAACTGTGGCTGAACCTGAAGAGAGATGGGCCATCCACCTGCAATGCATACACAGCCATCTGAGCTTCCTATCCAGGAGGACAATCCCACACTGAGCTCTTACACTGTGCGTTATGCCTTCACAGGGTTGGAGAGAGTTTATGACCTACACCTGGTTTCAAGTTCTTTCATCAGCTACTGTTGTTTTTAGAATGTATTCCACTTTGGCAATGACTGTAGTGGAAAGAGATATTCACAAGTTAGAAGCAGTAGGTTTCATCTCAGCGACATCCAGTTCAGATATTATCCTTTTACCAAGGCTTGAAGTGATCTCAGCCATCCTGGTTTCTCGACTATGGCAGGAGGTCCCCCATCTCTTCAGACAGTTTTCATTGTCCTTTCTAACCTCCTATTATTTCTTTAGGACAGGACTCTTGTGACCAGCTGATTCTTATATTTTTTTCCAAAGTCTAACATATAACTATAATTTGCAAAATATAGCTATTGCATGTGCAGCGTGGTGCAGCATTCCACTAAGGGCGCTGGGTCTGCCTCCGCGCATTCTTTTACGCTTTTCAGGTGGTCGTGAGAACTTTACAGCTGAGGTTCCCACAGAGCATACTGAATGCAATGGCTTTACAAATGATTTTTTTTTCTCTAGATCAGTTTTGTCTGTGTGAAATATCCACTTTGTGTAAGATTTTAAGTGTGTTGGCAATAGTGCATTTAGCTGATATTCTATTTTAAAATTTCTACTATATTTTGAATTTATTTGTTTATTCATGTATTTATTTACTAGGAATCGAACTCAGGACCTGGCTTTTGCCAGGCAGGCACTGTGCTGCTGAGCTATATACCTGGCCCTGTGTTCTGCTTTTCTCTCTTAGTGATTTTCCTGCTTTGAATTACTAACTGATAAACTATTGCAGACTTTGTCTCTAGTGCTTTCAAAAGAATTAGCTCTTGAATTTGTTAGTTTTCTTTCTTGTTTTCTGTGGGTTTTTTTTTTCCTGTTTTTATTTTGAAGTGCGTTGCTTGTCCTTTATCCCCTTCCATTTTTTTCAGTTAATTCTGTTGTGCCATCACTACCTCTCTCGTTTAATACTTAGCTCATGAATTTTTACTGTATTTCTCCAGTACATACCTAGTCTCAAGATATGGCAAAACTTCTTTCAGAAATCTCTCTAGCTGGGTCTTAAGATGTTCTATTTATGTGCAGTATTTTCATGAATTTCTAAATTTCCTGGTATTTCCACTATGAACTCTGCTCTGAAGCTCTAGTTACTTAGAATGCATATTTTAGCTTCCATGTATACCAAGTAAGTAGGAAATTGTTGGCAACAGACCTACTTTTCAGACTTTTAAATGTGCTCAGTGTCTAAAATGAACCATGCTTACTTCAAAAGTGTTTATTCTCCAAGTGCACTGGGCAAGGCTTTAGATATCCTCATATTAAGCTGATTGTTTTGTTCAAGCTCTCTTTTTCACCAATATCTTTGTTCATTTTTACCTATAAGTTTTAAATGAGACCATAGTGAATTTCTCCTCCTTTTATATTTGCCAAATACTTTCCAGTAAGTTGGCAACTGGTTCTTAGCCTTTTGACTAGAGTTAAGTGTAGTAAGCAGGTCAAATTTAACTTACATATTAAAATTTGCATCTGGTTACATACCAACTTAGGTTTCTTATTTTCTGTTAACAAAATTCTCTTGTCTCATGTAACTGATAGTATATCACGTTTTTAAAACTTTTTTCTTCATTTTTCCTATATATATTTCTATGTTCTAAAGTTGTCAATGGTTGTAAAAATGCCCATATTCAGTTATGCACATGCACTCAAATTCACATGATTGGCTGAACTGATAGTGTCTAATAATAGTAACTTTAGCCATAGAAATACACACAAGGTGCTTTTAGTACTTTGCAGGTTATACTCCATCGTCTATATTTTTGCTAATGAAAAATCTGCTTCAAGCAAGTGAAAGTAATTTTTTTTTGTTTCAGCATATTTTTTATTTCTCAATAAAATCAGGATCTCGATAAAAGCACAATCTTGCATAAAAGAACACCATTGTACTTAAAGGAAACCTCAGGCAAGGCTTTCCCATCTCCTGGTGTTATTTCCCGTCTTCAGTTATTCACACCAGCTATGCATTTGAAGCCCAACCCATCTCTCATTTTCAGTAACTTCTTTCACTGAAATGCATGTTCACAGGTGTGCATGAACACATGTGTTTATACATGCATGCTCACATGTGTGTGCGTGTGTGCTTGTGCCCCTGTGTGTGCACACAAAAAGGATTCTCAAGGGAGAATAATGATACTCCAGAAAAGTGGCACCAAGACACCTTCAACACCTCCAGAGTGGGGCCAGGTTTCTTTCCAGAACCCCTCCAGCCTAACAGTGTCACTGCTGCTGCCTAAATTGGACAACCTGGTGGGGTCCTGGCCTTGAGGTCACTCTTGTCAGAGGTACCCACAGGACAGAATCACAGAGCAGCCTTGGTGGGCAGGGGGACGTGGGATGGGTGAGCCCCACGGCCTGCTCGTAGGGAGGCGTCACTGGAGAGGGGACTCTGCTGTTCACCTGAGCCCTACATGTCTGGGTACCTGCTATATTTTTTTCTTCATTTTGTTTTGCCCTAAAGATTGTCTCTTTTTCTTTGTGTATTTTTTAGTTTCACTGCAAGATAACTTCATGCAAATTTGCTTTTAATCTACTTATTTTGGTTTAAGCTACTTATATTGTAAAGTCTTCCTGTTATTTATCCCTTTGAATATATCATTCTCCCCATTTTATCTACTGTTTTTCTTAAATGCCAATGAAATCAATTTTTGAATTCACATTCTGAATCAGATAGGGTTCTCCAGAGAGAAAGAGAGAGGCAGCGAGAGCTGGAGAGAGAAAGAGAGACAAAAGAATCTGACTTTGGTTGGGACCTCAGTATTATCTCTAATTATTTCAACTGATTGAACCCCAAATATATTGTGAAGGGTAATGTTTATTACCCAGAATTTACTGATTTTAATCTAAAAAGTACCTGCACAACAACATTTACAATGGTGCTTAGAAATCAACTGGGCAAGATAACTTAGGCAAGTGGATCCCATAAAATTAACAATTACACACGTGATCCTTTCTAGAATGTATAAAATGCTAAATAATACTTAATATGCCCATTTTAATTTCCTCTATAATTGGAGATTTTCTGAGACATAACTTGAAGTTTATTAAGTCTACCTTAATCTATGTTTGTTTACTCTGTAACCATTATATTCAGCTTTTTCAACTGTAGTGACTATGTAGTTATTTCAGAAATTGAAATTGTTACTTTTTAACATAAATCCTTTTTTTCCTTTACTAGATTTTCTATTCTTTCTCTTACATCATCATAATCACTTAAAATAATTTATAATCTTTGTGAGTGCTATAGTATCTCTAATTTTTACAATGCATTATTTAATTTGGGGCTATGTTGGGTTTGATTTTTCCCAACAGACTTTAGTTTTTTATATATTTTATTTTGAATTGCTGAGTTATAAGCTTTTGTGTTGAGTTAGAAATGATGTGTTAGTATCTTTTCCATAGGGGATAGATATTTTTTTGAAGTTCTATCTTTATTAGGCAGGCTTTTTCTATACATTGATTTCCACTTGCCCATAAAGACTGAATCCCTTGGAGAGCTGAGGATACTTTACAACTTGTTATGTCTCTTGTCAGATATTTCTTGTCATATCATGACCTCAGCTCACATTGCCACTGGGCGTTGGAGGCCTCCTTTCTCTCATCTGGCAATTTCCATTCCTTTTTGTTTTTCAGTTAATTATTTATTATTTTTGAGTTGGGGTTGGAACTGAATTGTTCAGCTAAGAGATGGGCAGTGGAGCTTAGCACCCAATATGATTTACAAGACTGAGAAGAGCTT
This sequence comes from Octodon degus, assembly GCF_000260255.1. Classification (NCBI taxonomy): domain Eukaryota; kingdom Metazoa; phylum Chordata; class Mammalia; order Rodentia; family Octodontidae; genus Octodon; species Octodon degus. Next base: position 9,170,303 of record NW_004524629.1, read on the forward strand.
TAAAATTTTTCACTGAAAAAAGCTCAGTTTGTCATTAATATCTGTTCCATCACTTTTATAACATTGCTCCTTGATTATGAGCAAAGATTCTTACTATTTTTGTCACATTTCTTGTTGTCACAAGCTCTAACACATTGCCTGAAGACTTCTAGCATGTATGAATGGCAACTATGACAAAAGAGAAAAATGTTGAGATAGTAGTGCATATTCCTCAAGACCACACAATCTGACAAGCGTAGTGAAGGTGGCTCTTGGGTACTCAAAGGTGTGTGAAAGGAAAGGTGAATGAGAGCCTTTTCTGTGTGGGTCAAGCTAAAAAATACCCACTTAGTAAAAGTTACAGGCAAATCAAGTTGACCATAGAGAAATGTTTCTCTCGCTACAGATTCTTACACTACTCAAAGGTGAAGTGGCCAATTCATAGGTACTAAAGATGTTGAAACTACTTATTTAAGGTGTTGGCCTTATGGATCATTAAAAAGTTTGAAGAAGATGAATTTCAAGGACTTTACTAACTTGGGAATCCCAATGGTTCACAATAAAGGAGGGCCATGTTGGTTTGTTACTTCTTTCAATGTTAACACAATTTAAGATTCTTCTATCTTCAATGTAATTGCTTCAGCCTATTCATTTGAGTTGAAATTGTATCTGCTGTACACAACAATTTCTATACATATTTAGATGCTAAACTTGACTTACATTCTCACTTCTTTGTTTTCAGATTTCTCATGCCAATAATTCTGATTAGTATCATTCTAGATTTCTGAAACCTGAAAATTTAAGCCTGATATCTAATGGGTTTTTTTATACACATTCCTACTGCACCTGTCCTTATATAATCCACTGACAAAAACATTGATTCTTCTAACGTGCCTTAAGATATCTCTTGGTTAAATCAGAATTATCAATATTCTATTCATTGTTTTCCATTCTGTCATCAATGATATCATGGCTTATATTCTCATATCAATATTTGGATACCATTCACCTATTCTACAGATATTCCTTTGTTCTAATGAACATTTTTATAAAATAGTGGTCAGAAAAGAATGAGTTCAGCTGATCTAATTTAATGTTTAGTGAGTATGTCCTGGAGACCATTACTTTCATTTCTCATAATCAGATTAAAAATTTGTCAAATAGTGTTTTTAAGAAGTGATGACAGACTCTATGCTGTATGGGTTAGGCATCAATCTCTCTACTAATTAAAAATAAAAGCCCATATTTGTCATCTTTAGTGTTTTAGTCCATTATCCTTGATTTTTAAAAAAATTCCACTAAGTTCTAAAACACACTTCTATGGGCCCAAGGCAACTGGACTCACATATGTCAAAAGCTTTTACTATTCCTTTGCTTTGAGCTTCATCATTTCCAATGTAAATATTTGTCTTTTAATTGGAAAATGTTAAAACAGAAAAAAAAGTGATTCTATTTGTTCTCTTTCTTCTGACCTTAATTTTCTTTATTCTTTTACTTAATTTGACTGAAAGAAATATACAATGTTTTTGCCCTAAAAATTTTCCCCCCAAAATTTATCTAATTATAATTTCAAGTCTTTTAAATACAGTTTTTGTGGTTTCTGACATTTGAGTTTTTCTTTTATCATATTCTAATTTTTGATTTTTTTTTTTTACCAAAAAGTATGCTTCTCCTATTCATAGGGAATTATATCCAATTGGAAGCTGTATCCCCTGCACCTGGTTTAAAAGAAACAAAGAAGAGGGAATTGTGTTTGACTCATTGATTATTCAAATAAATTAATTATTCAGTAAATGTCCTTTTTAAATAGAATAGGGAATCAGTTTGTATTCATGAAATAATATTTAAATAATATCATATATAAGTGATTACTGCTCACTTTTTCTGGAATTATGAATAATAGGAAAGAGTTCTTGACAGTAAAGTATACAGCCATACAAAAATTTATTTTTTTTCTTCCTTTATTTAAAATGTATTTTGTATAGGGTCTCACTATGCAGCTCAGACTCATAGTGATCCTCCTATTTTCAGCCTCCCCAGAGTTGGGATTATAGGCGTGCACCACCACACACAGTCTCAGAGGCTGGCTCAGCCTGCTTGGGGGCAGGGTTAGGATGGTATGTAGTGCCAGGTATTGAACTCCAGCCCCTGCACTGGCCTAAGAAGGGACATGGTCCACTGAGCTATCTCTCCAGCCTTGTTCTTCCATTTTTTAAAGTAAAGCACCTGCATATTACTGCAAAGTAAAGGATATTATTCACATTATCCTGATAGCCATACCTAATTTCAAGTAAAAGACATTGTTTGGGATGTAAACCAATGATCAGAAGTGGATATTGAGCCTTTAATAAGTTCCATGCAGTTTCCAGCGCTGTAGGAAATTCATGTATATATATAAGTTGTGGAGAGTTAATGACACCAGAAGCTAATGACTAGCCATCCAATATCTTTGGTTCATGCAATCTGAAGAACTAAATTTGCTGCCTTTTGAAATGCATCTGTCAGAGTGATTTAACATGTGATTGGTAAACAGAGAGGGGCCTATCCAGACTATATAAATGAGCGACGATATTTGACAATAGCCCCCACTATGTTTCCAAAGAATGTGTAGCAAACTACTGATTTTGGACAACAGCGCCTACTCTGCTATCTGCGATCTGCAATCACAGAAGTCAATAGAGAAAATGGCACAGGCTATGAAAAGACCGACTTAATAAGAGACCCAGTGCTGTGCAGGGGCACAAGCACGGGGCAACTGATTGCATAAGCGTATCTATTCAGCCCTTAACGAGCTGTGCTCAGTGTTCCCTCCAGCCTTCCGCTAGTCACCAATTATATACAGCGAGCTGCTTGAGCACATATTTACTTCTCTCGAGAGTGGGTTCGGGTGTCACGCAGTGGTGAGCAGGTCGCAGTACGGCCCTCCTTCCCTGGCTGTGCACACTGCTGGAAACTGCAGAAGAATTGGATTTTCAGTGGAAGAAAGAGGAGAGGAAAACATTATGTGAAAGGAGCTGGTAAGCAGTGAAGGCTAGGAGCGGTGGGCGCACTCGATCTTTGCTGTCCCTCACAGGAAATTACAACAAATCCAAAAAGCTTGCCCTGTGACTAAAGAAGCATTTGTTCCTGACCATTAAACCTGGCTTGCTCACCAGAAGGATTTTACAGTCCCTTTGACCATGCTGCAAATTTGAGGATGGAGATAATCCCTTTCACACCTCTTTTTGTTGGTCTGCAAAATGGTTTGAGAGATTGAACCTCAGGCATTTGTCAGTGAGGCCTAATACACATTTTGCCTTCTTTCAATGGGCATTCAGCAGATTTCTGATCTATAAAAATTCTACTTAGTTGCTGCCTCTTTCTGATGGAGGGGGGCTGGGAAGCTCAGCGTTATCTGAGAGGTGCCAGCTGTTGCTGTTACAGGCAGCATTCAGTGGCCCATTTATCTGAATATGTACTATTACTTGGCAGGATCTCGGAAAGGAGACTGTTATAATGGTGATGCACTTCTTTTTTGATGGGGCTCTTGAATAAATATCCTTTTCTTTAAAAAAAAAATAAAGGTTCTCTGAGTGAATGGAAGCATTTCTTATCCACGGGCAGACTTAGCAACTGGAACACATATGAAAGTTCCTTGCATACCCACATTTATATCAAAGTACACACACACACACACACACACACACACACACACACACCATAAAAACAGCAAATGCCTAACCATAGCATTGAATATTGCTCAGTGTTGTATAATGAAAAGCAATAACTATATTCATTAATCTGATTGCAATTAACACATTCAATTATTACATGACTTGTAAAATGCTAAAATGAAGTCTAAAACCAACTCAAAAGTTTTTAGACTTCATTGGAACCATTTAGTGTGTTTTAATAGGCAAATTACACTCTTCTGACCTCATGAGTGTGTTACAATTTCCTAAGCTTGCGTTTCACAGCAGGGACCTGGGTTTAGTCATTGCCTTTGCTTAACACATGAAATCAAGGCCTAGAATTTATGTTAGTAAACAAACTACTTTTGACTTAACTTCTAAAATATAAGTAGATGTCTATTTCATAAAAGTGATAACTGTTTTCTTCTATAATGGATTCTAGCTATTACTTAAAAATTGCTTCTAAATATCTCTATTTGTTGATGTAAATATTCTTAGATGTTTGGTTTAAGAAACTTTTATCTAGACAACTGTGATTAATATGAACAATTTAGTGTCATTTTTAAATGTTTTGGTTTAAGGATAATGGATGTATGTACTATAATTATCATTAATTCTATCATCAAAGAATGAAAGTACATCACCCCTATATTCTTAGACCCAGTAAATATATAATAAGATGATAGGTTAAATACAAAAGAAAGCTCTTAAATCTTCAGAATGCAAAGCTACTTTTAAACATGACTACTGTAGCATTTTTAGTATGATTCCTTACATGCAATAATTTAAACTGTAATGACATAGTAAAATAAAATATAATAGTTTTCTATAGTCAATTATAAAAAGAGTGGCCAAAGTATGTATAAAAGTAGAGAAAAATAGTTGAAGATTTCCTAGAGCTGAGAGCTAAGACAAGAGTTTGATAAAATCTAATAGTAAATGAAGTCAAAATTTCCATGTATGCAAAACATAAATAAATAAATAAAACAAGTATTACAGTCATGTGTTGTGGTGCATGCCTCTAATCTCAGCACTTGAGAAACTGAGGCAATGGGATCATTTCAGGTTTGAGACCAGCCTTGACTACAAAACCTGACCTGCATAGTGAGACCCTGCCTCAAAACGACAAAAAAAAAAAAAAAAAAAGACAGAAAGAATAATACAGCTATTTACCAATGATTGCTATAAAAGCAAACAGAAACATAAAAATAAGAACAAGGTCTGGGGCAGATTTAGTTTCCTTTGATGGGCACTGATTGGGATCATTCTCAAGGTAGTAAGCCCTAATGTCTGGCAGTCTAGGGCTTATATAGGGTAACCAAGCAAAAGTACAGAGGCAGAGTGGCTTGTCATCATGGACTGGTTTATACAGCATGCATCTTAATGACCAGTGAAACATCACAGTGACTAGCACTTTCTAGGAGACAGAAGCAACCAGCACTGTAGCAGAAACTTTTACCTGGGAAATTAACAAACTGAAGCCTACTGGCTGGGGGAGTGACAATTTGTGTTACATGGCAAAGTGCCTTCAAAGAAGGGAGACACAGTCTTACTTTGACCGAAGAGTAGTGCACTCAGGCTTTACTCTACCCTGGAAAAATAATGAGGATGATTATAGTACATAAATCCATAACAAAAACTGATTTGGAGAAAAGAGGAAGTGATGAATAGGTAAAATATGAGTTGCAAAATATATTAAGGAAGGGTAATTTTACTATTGCTTATGTAAAGTAAACTGTGTTTGGGACTAACACTGTTCAGGTAGTGTCCTATAACTCTGCTTCAAGCAGAACTTGTGTCATTTCACAGATGTGCAGGTCGGGGATGGCGGGGTCACTGCATCTTTTCTATCCTAACCTAGTGTCTAGAGAACTGCTTACCACTCTCTGTTTCAAATCTGTTGCAAAACTCTTTCTTACCTTAATTCAAGTTAGGCCCCATGAATATAGGGCTGAAATTCAAAATCATCTGCATAAGGTTCTTACAATTAGTGAAGTATAATTTGTGAATGCTACAGTAGGCTTTGAGAGAAAGATAGACAGGACAGAATGTTATTGGGTTACAAAAGGGGAGATTTATTTTCTGAATATGAGTAGAGGTGAAGGGAGTGGAGTAGGAAAGTGTGATGTGTGAGCTGAGTTTTCAGAGATGAGGAGGCGTTAGCCTAGTGCAAGAAGTAGAAATGGGTGTTACTCAGAAAGAAAGCCATACATTCATTGCACTGGGAGACACCACATGAAATGCAGTGTGACTCTAATTAGGGAAGCCCATTTACTCTTCATTTTTAAGCACAGAAATATCTATTTCACCTCTTCTTGTATTAGTTCATTCACTCTTCTCAGGTGCTTAAAGGTTGAGGTAAGGGTTGGAAAAGGTGGAGATCCCTGGAAATATGATTTTTGCCATGGAACCCCCAAGGAGACACAATACCTGGCATGTTCCAAAACTTGTCTGTGAATATAAGATATTCAGCTTTCCTGGCAAGGGGCAGGTTCCTTATTTTTTGATGATTAGAGTGGTGTCCAGAGTACTCCCTTTTCCTCTGCACTCAACCGGCTCCCAAACATTTGCTTCTAGACACATGGAGAGAGTGAATGCTCCTCTGTAAAGCATAGACCCAAAGGTGACATACTACTTGAGTAAGAAAAAATTAGAGAGCTACAAGGTTAGCCAATATCTTGGTCCTAGCCCTTAAAGTTCAGTGAGAACTCAGGACATAAGAGAAACCCTGATAAGATACCCTGTAACTCAGTGGTATCCCAAATTTTCTGATCAAGGAGATCATGGGGCCGCAGAGGAAAGTGATCAATGATGTAGAGTGTGCCTAAGGAGGGTCACATAGACAGAAAACATTCTCTCAGGCTTTCACAGAGAGCACACTGGTCAAGCATTGGCCATGACTCATCCTCATGGCTGATACTGACAAAGGATCTACAAACTACAGTACAGGGCTTCAGGGTAAAACTTGAGGGGATTTGACTGACGTTGCCATATAGAAAAAGTTAAATTTTTAGTTATATAAGTCTTGCTTTAACTTGGTTTTAACCATCCATCAGAGAAGTGTAGCCATGAAGTATAAAAAGTAAAGCCATATTAATATGCTGAGCTATAAAAGGCTCAAGTCAACAACTTCTGAAAAATGCCAATTCTGCTAACCCACTACTCTTATGGACTATTGGACTATATTGGATTATTTTGCTGAATTCAAGTACCTAATATCTTTGGACTGGCTTCAAAATGAAAACAGCCTCTAAAGACTTCTCCAAATACAGCTTCTCTAACTGCAATGGAATACCCAACTCTGACTAAACAAAACAAAAAAGGGGGATATGTTGATAGCCACATAAACTAGGAAATTGATCAAATGTGTGTAGGTGGGACTAGCCCTCAGTGCCTAAAGCAAACAAGCTACCTCACTGCTGAGATAAACATCCTGTCTTGTTAAGGTCAGCTATTAGTCACTAGGCAATCTTGTCATGCATTGCTAACTTTGCAAAAGTATGAATAAAGGACTATTTTGTTGTGAAAAAAAAGAAAAAAAAAATAAACATGTATACACAAGATAGTTAGGATAGATATACAGCTACTTTTTCTTAGTTCATTAAGAAATGTTTGTACTAATATTGTTTAGATAAGATATCATGTCTGCATCTCATCCTCTGAATAACTACTATGAAGACAACAATATGCAATGCATTAATTATTGTTACTGTCCTACTACTTTGTTGTAAAACTGTTTCATTGCTATTTTATTTTTTTCTCATTAAAATAAAAAACAGACCAGCAAGTTGTTGAGGAACAAATTAATAAAAATTGACAAATTTCTGATCAATATTTTTTTTTATTTTACTGACCTCTTTGAATTTTATTTATTTATTTATTTATTTAGTTAGTTAGTTAGTTAGTTAGTTATTTTGTGGAACCGGAGATTGAACTCAGGCCCTTGCACTTGGCAGGGAAGCGCTTATTCCACTAAACCTTCTCCCTGGCCACCTCTTTGAATTTTAGCTCAGACACATTTACTCTTTCATTTCCCATTTAGAATGGTCTCTGTCTTTACTTTTCCTTACCACGAATCAGTTCTTAAACTACACCTGGCCTGACAGAGACTTCTGTGGAAAAAAGTTACTTTAATTTTATGATATTTTAAAAATCCAAAGTGTCAACGCTTATGAACTTTTGGTGAGCTTATGAACATTCTTGAGACTTGGAATACATTCTATTATTTACAGGAAGCAGAGAATGCAGGCTGGTTGTGTGCCAGGAATCTTTCTGGATTCCTTACATGTGTGTGCTGTTCATTCCTAATAATGGCCTTGCACCTTATCCAAAATGGGTTTCCATTGTCCTTAGAATTCTTAATTTTAAAAATAGCTTTCAAGCTAAAAACTGTTCTAAAAATCTCAAGGCTAGTAGCTGACAGACTGGAGAACACCCAGGGTGTGACTTCTGACTCTGCCTCTCCATTGAGACCCTGCAGCACCTCAAAGGCTTGGTGCCGTTGTGCCTCAGTTGCACTGAGTTGAGCTAATCATTAGCATAAAATATTCTAAGTTCTTAACTGGGGACATTTACTATAGCAATTAATTGAACAACAAACATCTAATGAGTGGCATCTATGTGCTAGACTTACTATTCTATGCCTCCTGATGCCTGGAAAGGCAGCAGGTAGTTAGTATTCTTACATAGATTAATCCACAGTCTCTTTCTGGGACAATGTTGCTCGCTGCATGGTCCAGGCTAGCAACCAGCTTATGAATAACCTGCTTTACCCTCCTTAGTACCTGGGATTACAGGTGTACTCCAGGGCACCTGATTTTATTTAAATTCCAGGGGTGGCAAATGAAACAATAAGTCAGGTGAATTGGAGCCTTTAGGAATCCAGAGACATCATTTTTCATTTGTCAAAATAGGAAAGCAAAGCCACAAATAAAATTCATTATAAATATTCCCATACACTATTTATCTAAAGATATATACACAGCAGTCAAAAAGCAAGGACTAAAATCCTGTCTGCACATTCATTTATTTATATGCTGTGAAGAACACAGTATATAAAGGCTCTTTTAAAAGAGCCTTTGAGTATGTTATCATTTCTATAAATACATACCAGAAGATAAAAAGCAATTTTGCTGTTATACTATCAGTGTTTATTTTCTTGTGATATTATGGAAAGTTTTAAGGATATCTTTTTCATTTTACAAAGGATTTGTATTAGTCAAAAAAATATTCGAATTGAAAACAGAATTCTTCCACAAACAATAAACAAGGCCTAGAAGTACAGCTCGGTGGAATAATATTGCCTAAGTGGCACTAGGCCCTGAACTCAATCTCTGGTGCCACAAATCAGTCAACCAATCAATTAACTGGTTATTAGGCAAAATTGGATTGAGTAGAGTAACCAAAATGAAACTGAATATTTAAAACCCCCACAAGCACTGGTGCAGAAGTCCCTGGAGTTTAATTCTATGTTCTACAGGAGTTCCTCCTGCACAGTGGAAGAGCCTCTGTGTCTTTCATTCGCCCCAGCCCAGCTGAAAATTGCCCAGGACTGTCTCAGACCATACTTACATGCTGTTGTTAATGATTCTGAGAGCCATTTCTTAGAATTCTAGGACATGAGAGAGATTCCATATTTAGGAGCACAGCTCTGTGGGGTTTCTCCTGAATAACGGCTCTAAATCATGTCACGTGTTATGGTAAGCCTGCTTTTTCCTAAGAAAAGATGACTTATCAAGCTGTCCTATCTCTTTAGTAAATTGAATAGGCAGAAGAACTCAATAAAAATCGAAATAGCTCTGTTGCCTACAAAGCCACACCATGTCCCATTGTGACTTCAGTTACTAAGTCAAAGGAAGACGGATTGAGAACCCCAAAGAGTCCCATTTTCCTTAACACTGCACTCTGCTTTATAAGTTCACTGTTCTAAGGTTCATTTTTTTTCATTTGTGTATATATTTCAGAAGAACAAAATTTTTTTACCAAGTGGTGAGTATAATGGTCAATTCATAGTAAACTGTGTGTGTGTGCTATTATCTTTTTTAAATTAGAGTCTATATTGGATGAATTAGATGTCTGTGTCTCAACATTTGCTTAGGGCTTAAAATGCATTCTTAGAGCAAAGGAGAACTCAACCTAGAAACCTCTTAATTGAATCTTGTGAAATTTCTTTAAATATAGTTTTAACTCTTTGGCTTTAGCTAAGAACCTGTTTAAATTGTCCCATTTGTAGTAATTAGCACCTACAAAACAAGGACTTTGGCTGACAGTACCCAATATGTTTGTTACATAAAAAAGAAAAAAAAGAGCATCCAACTCTTATGCATAATGGTTTAAAATAAAACTGTCATGAAAAACTTTAGCTTTAGAGCATCAAAACCAACTCAGCAAATAAAGTTCTAACAAGCATTCAAATCTTTGTTCACTCATTTCCAAAAAATCAGACAAATCTCCCCAGATAGATCATAGGGAATAATTTGGAACATAATAAGACTAAAGGGTTTCCTGAGTTTATATAGGTTGTGGAGAGATTGAAGGATTAACAAAGTTATTACAACTGAAGCACTTACTTTGAGGACAATAAAAAAAATCTGCCAAGAGCAATGTGATTCAGAATGATGAAAATGATAAGCATTGCCAGGATGATTTTCAATCCCAAAAGGTGATGTGTGCTTGTCTACTTTGAGAAATGACAAGACTGAAGATTCAATTACATTCATGATGCTACTTGGCATGAGCCTGGACTAATTCATAAAGTTGCTTTTAATAAAAAGCTTGGAACCATACAAACTATGACCAGTAACTTTAATTTATTGTAAAGGGTCCATTCACTGCCAAAACTTGTACCCTTAAAAATTCTTTTCAATTGGTTAAATTTCTCTTTAAACTTCAGAATGTCTCACTCGTTGATTAAATATGGCAGGGCTTCCCGTTGGTCCAAGATGAACGAGGCCTGAATGCTACGTACCCAATCTAGTTGGAAACCTAAGCTACTCCACCCCCTAGTAGTAGTCTGTGCTCCTCTCCCACCCTCAGTAATACAGGCCCCATTTCACACTCAGCTTTTAGACTCTCACGAGGGCAGACACTGAAGCCAATTACTATTAGGTTTTTGCCTTTCATAATGCCTAGCAGGTTGCCTGTCTTATAGTAATTGCTTCATAAATATTTGATGACTGTAAAGGAATATATGTGTTTATCTACATAAACATATACATAAATAAATGAGCTAAGATAAAAGCCCTCCAGGTGGAGAGCTGCTGTATTTCTTCAGTATTGATAATCAATGAGCTCTTTTCTCTTTTTCTCTAGCTCCTTTTCGATTGATTTTCAGTGACTATCTTTGTTGTCCTATGGATATTTGCTACAGACTTGTCAGGAAAACCCTCAAATATCAGCTGAGTCCATGATGCCCACAGTAATTGCAAAACTGTTTGCTGTAAAACAGATTAAGAGGCCCTACTCAGCACGCGCTAAGCCAAGTTCTTCCCTGGTCGCTTCAGGAACATGTGGCAGAGCTCTGTAATGTGATGGATAACATATGAAGTGCAGAGGGCTGCCCATATGCTGCTGTAATTTTCCTGTACAGGACGTGCTCTTTGGACTTAATATGGTGATTTGGGACACTGGTGAAAATTCCAGCTCTCTTTAGGTCTCATTTAGAGTCTCCAGGCAGGAGATGGCAAAGCTATAATCCCACCCTGCAAGAAAGAAAATGAAAGAAGGGAAAAGGAGCCTCCGTGATTGACTTGTATCTGAGCTCATCAGATGAGTCTGCACTGCCTGTCACAGAAGAGAGCAGGATCACTGATGAAATATTAAAAATCGAGTGAGAGTGTAGAAAGTCACATAAAACTTCTAATGGTGTAGAGTTGCAGGAAGGAAGGCTATCTGTATTTAAAGTTATGCTACAATGGTGAAATAAACAGTACACATGTTTGGACCTGCAAGGGTGTTACAGTAAATAGCAGTACACAATACTCAAGTGCCTGGATTTTGGTGTGCAGGAAATACGACGTTATGGGTGTATTGTTACTAAATGTCAGGAATTAAGTCAAACTTTACTAATAAATGAATGTTTCAGAGTGGGACATTTATTTATTTATTTATTTATTTATTTATTTATTTATTTTAGGGAAGGGCCACAGTATAGTCAGGGTCTCACTACAGGTCGGACTTGTAGTGATCTGCTTGTTTACAGCTTTCCAACAGCTGGGATTACAGGTGTGTGTCACCATCTCAATTGCACGCCCCATCTCAATTGCTGTTTCAGCACCCCCGCAGGGCGTGGGGCCAGCACAGCAGGCCCAGGGATTGAACCACCAGCCAGCCCCTGATCCTGCTTGCAGGCTCTTTAATCCACTGAGCTATTTGGCCGTTCCCAGAGTGGGAACTTTAAAACTGAAAGAAGCAAACTGGAAACTTTTCAGAAGAGAGACAGTAATATGATGAGGTTACCTATGTCCTAACCAGAATAGAATGGCTTGCCAAAATAAAAGTTGCCATCATGATGCAACCTAGGGAAAGAATGCGATTGGTGGTCCAAGTGTGTTGTGTGAAAGGATTCTCAGACAGAGAATTAATTTTCCTATAGAGCTTTAAAGACATCTCCTGGACATGCAGATCAAATTCCAAAGACAAATTCAGGGCTGGCCAGATAGCTCAGCAGATTAAAATGCCTACTTAGGCAGATGCAGGGACCAGGGTTCTATCGGTGGCATACTGTGCCAGCCCTGCTCCCAGGGTGCGCTGAAACAGCGATTGAGACTGGGCATGCACCTGTAATCCCAATGCTTGGGGGACTGAAAATAGGAGGATCATTACTCATGCTATCTATGTAGTGAGATCCTGTAGAACCTGTACACCCTGTACTAAGTACATTAAAATGGTGGGAGACAAATTCAATTCCATAAAAGAAACATATACTTAGAACCCTATGATAATTGGATATGCAGCCTCAAAAATGAGATCAAATGTGGGCCACTAAAAGTAATCAATTAGGTGCCAAATAAGCTATGTGTAACTCTTTTGGATTATCGGAATTGCCTTGGGGACTTTGTGTTTATGACCCATGACCAAGAATGACTTTAACGACCGACAGTGTGTGCACCCCGTGGTAGGTGACCATTCTGTGATGGTACAGACAAAACTCAAGCATGAAGAAAAAGATGATTTCCAAGAGGCCCTTCCTCCCTGGGACTGTGCCTTTACTTCTCCTTATCATTTAGAGTGACAGTAATAGTCAAATAACTGACAAAGGGAAGAAGGGCACCACTGACAGTTTGAAGGGCTTCATGATTTGTGAAGTTTTCAGTGGAAATTTTATTGATACATATAACCCAGTGAAACCTGTTTCCTCAGGTGTTAAAATGTTTAGCTCTTTCTTCTCTGGTCATTGGCTAGCACTGCAGTCACTAGGGTAGGAGAGACTCTTGCCAGTCAATTCAACCAAAACATTCAGTAATTACTCTCCTCGTGCCAATTATTTTATGATCACAAACATATCTCAAATAAAAAACTATAGAATGAAAATATAACAAAATATAAGCAAGCAAGGGAAGAAGAAACATTTTAAGTAAAATGAATTTGGCAATAATGTAGTGGCTGGAAGGTGAATGTGTAATGGATATGAAGATGTAATCTGTGAGGCAATGTCTAAATGCACTGCACACAGAAGCTTCTCAGAAGTTTGTGCATATTTTAAGGCCACACCCAAGAGATTCTGATTTAGTTGGTCTTGAATGAGTCCAGAAATTTGTATTTTAATACAGGGAAGCAGCACCTCCCAAGCCACATTTAGAAAATACTTCTCCCCATGCTTTCCAATAGAACTTTCTGTAATGACAGAGCAGCGAAGGAGATAGTCACTACCACAGTCAACTACTGAGTACTTGAAAAATAACTACTGCAAGAGAAAAAAAAACTCATCTTAAATTTTATTTTGTCATAATTATTTTATGCTTGAATAGTCCCATGTGCCTAGCAGCTGCCATACTAAGAGTTCACTCTAGAATATACTTTGGGGAAAGGGACAGCAAAGCTTCTTTTGTGTGTAGTTTCATCACTATAGTGAGACAATAAGAAATAGTACAATAGCTCATTAGAATAGCATGAAATAATATTTTTACAGAATATATTCATATAATCTATGGATGTATGTGGTGATATTGCTATACTAATATTCAGAGAAATCAGAGTTAACATACTGAGTCCTGTCTTAGTCTGAAGAAAAACTAGGAAGAAACAAGTTCTAAAGTTGACTTTAAAATGGGAAGTCACACAATAATCAAAGAGTAAACTAAACAAACCACTTGTGTGTTTATACTCCATGTATGTACACTTAGAAAAATTAGCAAACACCTCACAGTGAGCAGGGCACAGTCAGACCAGGTGGTAAGCTTCCTCCTCTGACTGACCAGGTCGGGCTCCTAAGTTCAGAGCAGGTATTAAACAGGACTATGCTGTGAGTTAAAAACTCCCCACATCTCAAGGCCTTCCTCCTGTCCAAACACCAGAAATGATGTCAGCCAAAAAGTCACAATAGGAGAAATTGAGATTCTAAACTGTCTCATAAATGAAGTTGGGGCCAAGAAATTTTCTCAAAGAACATCACTGTGTAGTGTCCACGTACCAAAAAGAAATGACACAGCACTTCCTTTCCAAATCTAGTCTGGTGGCTATGTCAGTCTTAGTGGGGATGTGAAGCTTCCTCGTTATATGATCTATTTTGAGAAAGCTTTAGATATAAAAATTATAAGATACTCAGACAAATAGAGGCATATACACAGAGACTAAATTAATAGAGAGGGGCGGAAGTGGGTGGGGCACAGTGGATTTGGACAGAGGAAGGAGAGTGCATAATCATGTCAAAATAATTCACCCCCAAGCAAAAGAGAAAAAGAAGGGGAAGTAGGGCAGAAAAGAAAGAACATTAATGGATCTGCCGCCTCTTTTGCCCGTAGAGACAAAGGTTCTTTCTGCACATTCTCATTAGCATTTTGGCATATGAAAATGAATTCTAGTGCTAGTCTGTAGTAAATTATAGCTCTCCTAACAAAAATCTTAGACAACTGCATGTGGTTGGTAATAAGTGGTCTTAGAGGATTGGTTTTAGAATTCTGGGATGTGCCGTAAGCATTTCTTGTGCATGTGTTGATACTGGTCGTATTTTATGACCTGTGCAGTTTAGTGAAGCTGTCCGGGTCCTGAAAGAACTTTCCTTAAAAAATTGGTCTGGACAAAAACTAGAAAGAAGCAGATTCCAAAGTTGACTTTAAATGTTTTCTCTGACAATGGTCGGATGTTGCCAGGGCTCAGTTCATTCATAACTCCACTTGTTCAGGCTCACTTTGTAGCAGAGATGGCAAACAATTCCTTTTTATAATTTTCGATAAGCTATGCTCTGCATGGAGTGATTTAGCTCACAAATTTTGTGGGTGCTAATGTATGATCACGACAAGTTTATTAATTAAAAAATGGTAGCCTCTATTGTTAAAATTATATAACAAAAAAAATTAAAAATAAATAAATAAGTAAATAAAATCATATAACAAATCAGTATATAGTTGACATTAAAGTTCTGGCTTTTATCATGGCAAAATTCAGGAACCTTTTACAAGACACATGTGCCACACTCTTTAGTACTATGTTTCTAAATAATTATTCAAGATTTATCAATTTCATTTAAAAAATACTGGCATTCCCTGGCTACATGTTACTTTTGTCTGTAAGACTTTAATTATCTACAGAGGTAGGAGTGTATTTGTATTTTTTATAGTTCACTTATTTATTTTTTCTTTCTGTCATTGTCATTGTTGTTCTATATTCCAAGGCTGTGGTTCTGCTGGATGGTCCCTCTTTGATGAATCTCTGTGACCTCTACTTCTTGCTAAGTTCTAGTCTTAACTCACACTGCCAAGATTCTCCCTAGACTGGACCAACTATAGCTGTTATGGCTTGGTTGAAGGCCTGTATGTTGCCCCTAACCCCAAAATTGTGTCTTAATGGCTCCACTGGGAATAAGAGGATACTTATTAATTCAAAATAATAGCCTCTACTGCTAAACAAATATAACAAATCAGTGTATATTTAGTAGTAAAATTCTGTTGTGGGGCCTGTGTGAAAAAAAAAATATTTTGGGGAATAGTGACCTAAAACAAACAAACAAAAAAGAAAAAAAAAAAACAGATAGAGACAGAGAAAGAAAGAAAGACAGAGACAGAGACAGAGAGAAAGACTGGCCACACATGCCTATTTTATAGTTTTCAACCTGTTTTAACATGCTTAATGTCTGGAAATAAGAATCACATACACATCACAGGGATTATCTCTCTCCATTATCTACACAGAATTTTAGTTGAGGTAAAATTTGGTAGAAAAGTTTCTAAGCATTAATGAGTTATGTTTTGCATTTCAACATCATGCCTGCTAAATTCTCAGCTTTAGTTAGGTCACTTGAATCATGAGCCTGCCAAATATTTATACAAAAGTTTGATAATAGTGTTTTTTAAATGTATTTAATATAGGGTCTCACTACACAGATCAGACTCATAGTGATCCTCCTGTTTTCAGTCTCCTAAACGCTGGGATTACAGGTGTGTGACACCACACCTAGCCCCAATCTCAGTCTCAGCACTCCCTGGTCTCTGAGCCTGCCTAAGCAGCACTTTAGTCCACTGAGCTATCTGGCTGGCCCTTTGATAACAGTATCGCTGTTGTTTCTTTCTTTTTTAACCCCACTGTCCACCATGCTTCTTAAGGCCATGTCTTAACATGTAGTTAACTCAAAGTAATTGACTCAAAATGTAGTAAACAGCATCTGCTTTCCACAGTCAGATTACTTAACACTTATCAGGATACATAGAGCTACAAAATAGCATTAAGCACTTGAAATTCTAGCCCATTCTGTTTTTTCTTATGTGATGGAGTTAAGTGTGAAGAAGAAACACTTAACTCCATCACATAAGAATTGTGCAAAATACTAAATTAAAGAACTAAAAGCAAAGAACATATTTTCAGGTGAAGATCTGCAAATAGAAAAGCTGTTTTCGTAAGTGATCTTGTCTCCTTAGAAAATGGCATGGGATTACTAATTTAACCATTATGTATGGATCATCTTCATGTATCAGATCCTTGTCACTTCAGATACAAGTGTGAACATTATGAGCATTGGGTCCTCCCCAAGCAGTGAGTCTAGCGAGGATGATAATTAGAAGGTAGCATGATGCCTAGGTCACAGTGTAGGGAAAGCCTGAAGACCCTGTCCTGAACAAGTATGGAAGAATGAGAGAAGGCTCCTGAAGCAAGAAAACAAATTCTCTTCCCTAAACACTAAATGACCTTTATTGTTCCTCTGCCCCTCTGAGCCTGACTCATTTGTGACATTTCAAAAGCCCTGCAAGAATTCAGCAAAATAATCCAATATACTCCAGTAGTCCATAAGAATAGTGGGTTATCTGTAGGCCTGGCAATGTCAGAAGTTGTTGACTTGAGCCCTGTACAGCTCAGCACATTATTATGACTTTACTTTTCATACCTTGTCATTATACTTTTCTGCTAAGATTTGTACTGATAATGTGTGGACAGGATACCATGTCTGCATCTTGTACTATGAATAATCACCATGAAGACAACAATATGCAATGTATTAACTATTGAAACTGTCCTATTAATTGATTTAGAAACTGTCTCATTGCTATTTGTTTCTCAATAAAATTAATTTTTAAAAAAAGTCCTGCAGCTCTAAGACGCAAGGCATATTTAATGTAAACACTCAGTGAAACTCTCCTCTCCAGACTGACCACCTAATATTTGGTCCACACAAGAAGCTAACACAGCTTACCAGGGGATAGTCCTTGGTAGCAGTTGTGCACATGCAACATGTAAGCCAAGCCTGTGGCCCTCTGCCTTTGGGCTGGGATAGAGCTGGTCTCAGGCGCCTGTGTTAGGGGAGTTTGCAGTCACCGGTGACCTCTGCCCAACCACAGCCCAGCTCTACATTGCAGTTTCACCCTCTCACTGCAGCTTTCTGCTCTTGTGTTAAATCAATAGTTTATGACATGTACAAGGGAAAGCTGTAAATTTAATTTTGTCCCCTGCAGTGTGATTCCGATCTTATTTGCTGGCAACATAATGAATGTGTTTGCCCTCCAGACCCCCTACGCAGTGGAGCAATTGGAGGATAAAATAGAAGAAAATAGCAAAGCACAATTAGGTAGGTGGATTAAAACTGGATTAATCAGAAGCTCAGTTAAAGATAGGCAGATGACTGTGTTTGTGTAAATATACATATATTTATATTTTTTTCTCACAGAAATCAACAAAAAGATAACAAGGAAATTTTGGGCTCTATCTGAGCCTACTAAATTAAGAGTAATCCAGGTACATTTTTTCTTTTTAATGGTAAAGGAACTGCAACCTGAGCAAGATAGTCTTGGTGGGTTACCTCTTCTCTGCCACATGGGTGTCATCTGCTGCTTGTGTTCTCATGCAGCAAATGTGGCAGAGGTCTGTACCACAGGAAACCTGCACTGCTGGGCCAGGGGACATCTCAGCCCTGTGCAAGACTGGCCTGTTTTCACCTCTGAGATTGTGGCTCTCTTTTCAACCTACACAAGCTCTTCCATCCCTTTAGCTGTGCTGTATCATCTCTAGAGCCTTTGCTATCACCTCAGGACACCTAATGAAGGTGTGTGTGTGTGTGTGTGTGTGTGTGTGTGTGTGTGCATGTGTGTGTGTGTGTGTATGTGCATGCATGTACATTTTTCATATTTTAGGGAACAGTCTACAGGGTGTTCAGGATCTCACTACTAGATCAGACTCGTAGTGGTCCACCTGTTTACAGCCTCCCAAGAGCTGGGATTGCAGGCGTGCACCACCACACCCAGTCTCAATTGTGGTCTCAGTGCACCCTGGGGGTGGGGACGGCACCGCAGGCCCGGGGATGGAATCCTGGCCCCTGCACCTGCTTGTAGGCACTTTATTCTGCTGAACTATTTGGCTGGCCCTTGCTCTTTGTTTCTAATACAAAGTAAATTTGATAAAGGCAGGAAATTTGTCTATTTTATTTTCTCTTCACTCCTAGGGATAGTCATAGTACCTAGAGCATGGTATTGCTCAATCACATGCTGAAATGATGAATAAATGATGTGCTGAGGTAGCAGTAAGTACTGGGCAGTATTGTTCCACTGAAACAACACCCCAGCTTATCATACTCCAGATGCCAGCAACAAGGCACTTGTCATATGCCAGGTTCTGCTCTCACTGCTTTGCACGCTGAAGTAGTCACTTATCAAAATCTTACATAGCAGATATTAATACTATCCCCGTTGTTTTTGCGTAAGGAAGCCGAGGCAAAGGGATAGCCCATAAGTTGTATGTGTTTACAGTTATGAGTGACATAAGCAGCATTTGAACACAAGCAGTCTGGGCCCATGGTCTATGCTCCTAGGAACTACGCTGTACTTGCTTTTAAATGACATTATTGTCCTAAGAAATTACGGGACCTTAGTACAAATATACTACCACCATAAGGTTCTGTGGGATCTTATGTCTGTGCATGTAAGTATGTGGTGTGGTTTTATTTGTCATTTTGTTCTTACCAGAACCAAGTGCTCAACCTGTATAACTCAAGGAGGAGAGGCTTTGCTGGATCATACTTTCTGTGGTTCAGTCTGAAGTCCACTGGCTCTCAGGCAGAACCAACATAATGATGCAGTCTGGTGAAGGATACCCACTCATCCCTTCGCAGTTAGAAAAGAAAAGAAAAAGGAAAGGAAAAGGAAAAGAAAAGGAAAAAGAAAAAGAAAAGGAAAAGGGAGGAGCTGAGAACAGGACTCTACCTGTCCAAGTCTCACCTTGGCGACCCAACCTCTAGCTCCTGAAAGCACATTTAGCAACAGAACACTTCAGCATATACATCCCTTGTGATCCGACCACCTCCCAAACAATCACAGTTCTTTGGGATAGCTAAGATCTAAACCTTAACAATATACAGCATGTGTATCTGTTTCTAATTTGAATTTTATGAAGAACTCCAAGAATATGCAGGTATTGCTATGAAAAAATATCTGTAGACATTGTCAGCCCAACTGTAAGGTGGTGTGATCTGAAGTCACATTGTAAAGCTATCCGGTTTAGAATTTAAGCAATTTGTGCCATTTATTATACAGAATGAAAATATATATTTTTTATAACATTTCGGCAAACAAATTTTTGTACAAAATCACTCCTTTAAAAATGTAGACAGGCCGGCCAAATAGCCAGCTGATTAAAGCACCTGCCTAGGCAGATGCAGGGGCCGGGAGTTGGATCCCCAGCACTTGGGAGGCTGCAAGCAGGAGGATCACTATGAGACCAATCTATGTAGTGAGACCCTGTAGACCCTGTCCTAAAATACACAAAACAAAAAAAAGTAGAGAGAAATTTGTATGCCTACGCAAATACATGAAGATAAATGAGACTTGATTCAGGACTTTAGAAAAATAATATAACCTTTGCGCTTTGCCCATGCAGCTCTACACTTGTCCATTTATCAGTCTATTCATCCACCCATCTCTCCCTGTCCAACACACCCATCCACTGAATGGTTGCCATGGACCCATGTTCTTATAAATGATATAAAAAGCCCTTTCTCCTTCATACAGTTGTGATGTAGAATTAATTTATAGTAAAGGAAGAGCAATATCTGTGTGTGAACATGAAGAGCAAAGGCAGAACAGTTGGAAAGGCACAGCCATCAGGAAAAGAAGCCCTAGACGAGGGGGCAGAGCCAGGGAGAGAAAACAAGTCTGTATACAGGAAATGAAAACAAAGAGCCTGCAGAAGAGTAGAACCAAATGAGGAATAATGACTTTGCCCTAACAGGCTCAGTAGTTTGAGTCCATATTCCTACTAAGAGAAAGACTCTTCAAGTTGTTCAAAAATGTATTGTAAGATATCCTGTAGCTAGAAATAAACAGATGTTCAAATCATTCATATTGCCATGGAATATAAAGGCTTCACCACACCATCTCCATTGTTTATCTTGATGAAGATACCCTGAGAGCTTTGATTTCTTTATTGACCCACTGATCTGTCAGATACAAGAAAAGATATCCCAGGAGGAACATTTCTGTGTGCCACGGTGGGAGGCAGAATTATGGCTACATTTCCTGAGAATCAAAGAACTTCCATTTACATTTAAAATGAAAGAGAAAAAAGCCCACCATTATTTCATTGTCAGTTACGTTCCAATCAATCCACCCCCTTGCTATGACTGCCAAGTTGTCCTTTGGTAAGAATTCATCTCTGAGATAAGATGTAAAATTTTAATGAGATTATGTTGATGTTTACAGTCTCTAACAGTGTCCCCCAAAAGCCTTGAAAAAGAAGGCATTTTCTTCTGGTTTTTCTCTTCACATTATGTGATCTCTTAGCAGCACTGAGTCCTGAGACAGACTGATTAGAATACCCCTGCCTTAGTCATATGGGTTCACTGCTTTAGGGAATATTAATCAGGTGCAGGCAGCCAGCTTCAGTGACCTGGACACACTCCCCACTCATGCCTAAAGTCCCACTATGAATGTCTAATGATTAGGAGAAACCAAGGAAATCACTCTGGATGAGAGATGTTGGAGGTTCTTTTCCTTAATTTAATTACCAAAAGACACACTATGATTCCTCACATATTTTTAAACTAAATCTAACTGCCTTACTGCTGTCCTTTTTGCAAACTGGCAACTCTTGTTTTATTTTTGAGATAAGGTCTCACTTTGCAGTGCAAGCCAGCCTTGAACTCAGTATGTAGCCCAGGTTGGTCTCAAACTCACAGTGAGCCACCTGCCTCAGCCTCCCAAGTGCATGGATTGCAGGTGTGCACCACCACACCTGTCTGGAAATTGTGAAAAATACAGAAATACAAGCCTAAAAGCCATTTTGTTGATCAAATGTCTTTATTCCCTACACTAAGTGCAGTTGAAAGA
>NW_004524629.1:9192012-9209369 GCF_000260255.1 Octodon degus
AGGAAGGAAGGAAGGAAGGAAGGGAGGGAGGGAGGGAGGGAGGGAGGAAGGAAGGAAGGAAGGAAGGAAGGAAGGAAGGAAGGAAGGAAGGAAGGAAGGGCAAGAAACACTAAAACTTAAAATTGTCTTTGTTTTGTCTCTAGTGAATCTAGTAGTATAGTAGTTGTTCTTAAAAACCCATTTTATTTTCCAGTTACATCTTGCCCAGAAATTAGAAAGGGAAAGACAGCTTGGGCTTGAGCTGAGCATGCAGGCTACGGAGCTCCCCATAGGATAACTTTCTGAGCCAGGTCCCTTCGGTTCACACCACTCCTCCCTGAAGGCCCCAGGCTGAAGGATGTGTAAATGGGCAGCACACAGCTCTCTCGAGAGTGAGCCCAGGCAGGGGCTGGCAGCAGCAGTGCCCGCAGAACAATTCCCGTTCTTCAGAGAGAGAGCCATCACTGTTTGCAGGGAAAGCCCTCCAAAATTAAACTCATTTTTATTACCATTTTCTTCATTTTTAAAAGCACATTTCTCCAAGACAAGTCCATTTCTTTCAGCCTATTCTGCTCTTTGTAGGATCAGAAGAATCATTGAGGTTTTCAGCTTAAAATCTTTTTAAATCTAATTTATGTTTCTCCTCAATCAGGCTATTGATTACTGACAGCAGGTCTTGTGAAACTAGATGCATCTATTTTTAATGTCCATAGCCACTACACTTTTGAAACAAATGGTGCAAGTGTAACAGTTCTGCCTCTTGTGGTAGGCTGTAAGCACTAACATCCCAACTGACAATTGTCTAACAAAGCCCACACTTATTGATAAATTTTTTTGAGCTTTTTTTTTTTTTTTTCTGGTACTGGGGATTGAACTCAGGAGCTTGTGCTGGCCAAGTTTATACCACTGAGCTATATCCCCAGCCCCATTAATTAATGGTATTAAACCTCATCTATGAGATAGCATAATCATATGAAAAGGTAATCCTTAATCCATTCATTTTGTTTGTTTTGTACCATCGCCTTTAGATTTTTAAAGACTTTGAAATTCTTCAGTCTCTTGAGTAAGGCAATGTCAAAAAATGAGAAATACTTGAGAATTGACATAACTAAATAGACCTCAATTTGGAGTTATTTTTAACCTACATAGAATTCTCTACAAAAATAAGTTGGTCATTATGTCTCATTCCTATAATCCCTGCATCTTTGGGGACTGAGGCAGGAGATTAGCAAACTCAAAGCTACATAAGACAATATAATGAGACATTGTTTCAAAATAAAATAATAATAATGTGATTACTACTACTACTACTACTACTACTACTACTACTGCTACTACTACTACTAGTAATGACTTGAGTTGGGCATAGTGGCTCACACACAGAATTTCAATACACTGGGAGGCTGAGGCAAGACAATTGAGCCCAGCCTGAGCAGCCTAATGACTAAAGACTTTCTAAGATCAATCAATCAATCTCAGAATATGTTCTAATATAAGACTTTTATTTCAATCTGTACTACAATGAAGAGAGACAGAGACAGAGACAGACAGACAAAGAGAGATAGACAGTGAAAGACACAGGCAGAGATAGAGACAGAAACAGACTGAAATGAGAGGGAAGAGAAGGGGAGGGGTGTACGGAAGAGGAAAAGAGAAGTAGAGAGAAGAAAGGAGGGAGGGAAAAAGAAGGCAGCAACAAAGTGAAAATGTTAACAGTTTCGCTTGCTTAGGCAGAGCACAGTGGCCAGGGTTTGATCCCCAGTGTGCTGTGCCAGCCCTGCTCCCATGGCATGCTGAGATAGAGATTAAGACTGGGTGTGGTGGTATGTATCTGCAATCCCAGTGCTAGGGAGGCTAAAAACAGGAGAATCACTATGAGTCCTATCTATCTAGTGAGACCTTGTAGACCCTGTACCAAATACATTTATAAATAAATAAATAAATAAATAAATAAATAAATAAAAAATGTTACCAGTTTCCCATGGCTTAGTCATTAGAATATATGAACTAGAAATTGTATCTAGTTTATTGAACCAGGCGTGAAGAAGGAAACTTGTTTTTTTAAAGAAGATCTGTCTTATTAATCGGTTTTGAAACTATCTCATTGCTATTTGTTTTTCAATAACATTATTAAAAAATAAAATAAAACAAAATGAAATAAAGAAGATCTAATGTTCAGGCTGGCCATGAACTCACTATTTAGTGTGGCCTGGCCTCAAACTCAGCAATCCTCTTGCCTAAGTTTCTTCAGTGCTGGGAATATAGGTGTGGGCCCCCACACCTTGGCCCAGGATGGGAGACATCATAGTAAAATGAATTAGACCCAGTTAGCCAGCCAGTCTGATCACCAAATTAAAAATATTACCATGAATACAACCATTACTATAATAATAATAATAATTAATAATAATAATAGCTATATCCCCATTGCTTTTTATGTGTTCGCCCACTAAAAGTTGACTGATCGAACAGTAGATGACCCCTGCCTGATGGTTTCATTTTTATTCATTATTTTGAACTTATAACAATTTTTTGTTAGGAAAAATTAAAAATAATTTACACTGCTTCTTCTCTTCTATGTTACTGAAGCAGAACATGCATTTTATCCCAGAATCATCCCTCAGCTCCAAAGAACCAGATCCTTTGGGTTCCTCTGTCTCCTGAGAAATCATAATCCATGAGGCCTTAGTAAGGAAAAGTTCTTTTTAAAAAGGCCATGATAGCTTAGGTGTAAGGAGCATGTACAGTGGAACCAATCTCTAGAGAAGGGGAAAAGAGATCATTTATCTGTGTTATTCTGGAGTTCAACATGAAGCCTAGTTTATTTTGGTTCCTCAAAAATGATGGATGAATAAAAGCAAGAATGAACAGGAGAGGCATGATGTGTTTTCTTTGTGTACAATAAAATTAATTTTTCCTGTGCAGAGTTCTATTAGTTTTTGGCACATTCATATAGTCCTGTATCCACTAACACATTAAGGACAGAAGACTTACGCCACACCTTTCCCCAAAGCTACTCAATAAATAAATAACAGGTGAGCTGCTACATGATGGCTGGAATCATGCATGAGCTTAGAAGTAGGCTCGTACCAAGGAAAATACTCTGACCTGGACAGCTACCGCTGGTTGTTTACATGTTCACAGTCTTTTATAGCTTGACCTGAAAGAGTTAAAATCACACTACAGACAACTGCCTGAAGTAAAATTAATGGTTAGCAGGCTTATAATTTTACAGCTTCCCTTTCAAATTGTATTTTCTAGTTGAAAGTGCTTACTTTCTTCTAGCCAAATAATCAATGACCGACTCCTACCAGAGCTAAGAATATCTGAACGCAAGTATATGGAGCCTGTTACTGGAGCTTTTCTAATACTGTGTAGGTTTTTACTTGAGTTTGTGAATAGAAAATGCAGCAAGGATAAAGGCAGCTTTAACCCTAGGTTTAAGAACATTTGAAAACTCCCAAGGAAGATTGCTAGTGATATTCTTGAGAGGATCCAGGATAGAAATACAAGCACGCATCAAGCTGTTCTCCATTATTTTCCCAAGGCTCGCTTCCAGAATCATTAGTGTTATCAGTGTTGTGTGTCATGATTCCAGCTTTACCCTATAACTTCAAGCGGTCCGTTTACGTATATTGGCATTGCTGAGTGAAGTGTTTCTTCCTGTCCTTCATGAGAGGAAACAGAACAATGTCTCCCTAGCTAAAGTAACCGCTGAAAAGTTTCAGAGGGGAGTGATGAAACAGAAGAGAGCACAGCCCTCTACCTTTTCAAATAAGACATAGTGAAGCAAATTACAAACAGTGCTGCACACCATATTTTTGAAAGTCTTGAAATCTACTTCTTTTGACGTGAATGTGTTCACCTAAAAGAGCAGGTGAGCGCTCCTTCTGTGATGAAAGTGCTTGGAGGCTACATCTTACACATCACTGCGCTAGTGCCCCAACAGTGCAGCTTGTGCAGAGCTAGTATTCAATAAATATTGGAAAATAAATGTCAAAAAAGAAAAAAGGAGTCAGGTTAGCTGTTACGGATAAAACTATGGAGCTGTTGTAACAGAGCTCTACACTTGTATCAATCCCAACATATTTCTTTTAATTGCTTCTCCCAACCCTCAGAACAACAGAGCATGTAATATACCATCTCCTTTTCAGTCCAACGATTAAAAGATGGATGCTGATTTACTTGCAGATAACAAAGATCCAATAAGGAAAACATTAATAATAACTAGAATATATAGTCTGGTGCCAAATATTCACTAATCATTCAAAAATTAAAAGATTTGTAAAGCATTAGCGGTCAATTTCTGTTACTACTCTTTTGAAAGGAACAACAGGACTATTTATACTTAAAGACAGAAAGCACATGCTTATGTGCAAATGAATATGCACACGAGATGTCTATGATGTGTACATATTTGAATAAATTAGGATTTTGGATCAATGTTCTGCACAAGAACTTAAAAGAAAAATGTTTTAATTGATGGCAAAAATAGAGTTAATGTAACAGTTGGTGTTTTGTTTGCCATAATAGATCAAGTAAGCAGGAAGCATTTTCTTTTTATTTACAGTTAGGGTAGCAATTTCCAGTTTCTTTTGCTTTCCTAAGCTTCTTCCATCTTTCCTTGTTCCAAAGATGCATTGCACACAGTTACATTGTTATTGGACAATCTATTTCCTACCCCTTTTGAAAAAGTATCCAGCACTTTGATTAAACAGTTTCTGGTCCTCACATTCCCATACTTTTCAACTCTGACAGTTTAATTTCCAGACTCAGAACTTTCCCAAATCAGAAAATGCCAGATTTGCGCATTGTCACAGGTAAAAATCAAAGCCGTCTCATTTATTTCCAAAGGCTGTTTAGCTGCCTTTGGACATTTTTAATGCTGTGACTCAAAAAGCCATTTCCTTCAGCTTGACTGCAATAGGAGCTACTAAGCAATTAGCACTTGCAAATGTCCCAAGACAACAATGGCAGCTAGTGCTCTTAGTTCTACTGATAGCGACAGCACATCTTCACCTGTATATGATGACATTTATTTGCGCTCATCCCAAATATGCTTTGAGCCATATTCCTGTGCATCACTCCATCCATCTTTGGGATGAAGTATATTTAGGCTGAAAAGGAGATAGCTTCTTGACGTAGCATTGATCCACAGAACATGTTGCCTATTACATCCTCTTCCAATCTCAAGAGGATACTATAATAATAACAATCGTAATCCCTGTGTTCCTGTTGTGCTCATTCTCCTACCCTCACCATAGACCAGAGATACCACTTAGTGGAGCAACATCACTGAAAGCAGCCAAAGAATTATCCTGTAATATTATTGCCATCAAACCCACTCGCACATAGTAGTTGTTCACTTTTTTCACATCTACAACCATCTTCCTACACTCTTGCATCATAAGGAGACTTCTGTGACATCTTTCAGTCAACTTTCTATCTCTGTGCTACTCCTTCCTTAGATAAGTCTGCCTCACAACCACATTCTCTCAGCCTGTGTCATGTACAGAGGCTTCCGGCTGTCCATCATAGCATATATAAGTTCTACCGTTTTCCTTTCAAAATCCCCTATCGTCTTGCCTTTCACCACTTTTTTCCACCCCGATTTTGAACTTGACTGTGTGTTACTCTTTGTTCCAATTGATCTCCCATCACACAGCCTTATTCTTTTTTAATTTTCTTTCTATATTTGTTTCTCCTAACTTCATTATTGCCTACATTCTCAAATGGCCTCTCCAAGAACCCTTCCTTAATAGGTATATCCTCCACTGAAAGTCTCATTTTCTCACAGAATACCACACTACTTCCACAAAAAATAGGATTACAATTCTTTAGTTATTTTTTAAGTTTCTTTATTTAGGCTATTTTATGTAATGACAAGGGCACTCTCACTTATTTATTTGGCTTTTCCAACTTATTCAGAACTGTGCCTGGAAGCCAGAAAGTACTTGATTAATACTGATCAAGTGACTGTATGAGTGATATGCCCAATGGATATAAGAGAAAACTTATGTGTCTGTGTATATGTGTATCTACATAGAAACACACACACACACACACACACACACACACACATAAACACACACACCTTGGTGTCATTCTTTGAGAGATACTGGATCAAAAAGGATGCCATATTCTAAGAATATCTTAGGGTGAAGGCACTTCTGGGCTAAGAACCAGAGCCTGCCAGACTTCCTGGTATGTTTGGTATAATACAGAGAACATTATGCTAATGAATGTAGTAAACTTAATGAAAACCCACATGGAAGAATGTGAAAACCTGGTGCAAAAGAAACTTATGCTTATAAATCATTATGTATGGAAACATATACTAATAAAACTTTAAAAAATAAAAAAAGAACTAATATATTTTATATACATGTACAAACTCCTTACAATGAATGCACACATTATGTGTTGTGAACATGTGCTGAAATCTATTAAACATGCATCCTTGTGCAATTATGTATGCAGAATCAAAATGTTAAGAGGTAGAAGGAGATTTGAAGGTCACATGATTTAACCCTTTACTCGTATATTTTCCTATTCCAGACAAGAGTAGTTCCTACTTACACACAGCTTTGTATGAAGCTCAAAAAATACCTGCAGTAGCTCAGTCATTGCCCTTATCAGTAGAGGCAGAATTACAGACATATAACAACTGGCATTTCATACAGCTTATTGAGTACCTTATAGGTGCAAAGAATTATATTAGAAACAGTAGGAAATGGAGAAATTCACAGATAGGCAAAAAATAAACTCTGCCTTAAAAGTAACAATTCCATGTTTAATTTGGAAAACAATACATCATTAACCAAGACTACTGCATATCAAAGAACAATCAGCGCTATTTCATTATCTTACCCAGCTTCAACCACTGTCATGATTTTATTTGTCAAATTTATGAAAGGATGAGTCAGCCAACAAAATTAGCAAACAACTAACAATTCAACCAAACTCTCAAAGCATCTTTGTTAGTATCTGAAATGATGACTATCAAAAAACAATTTCCACTAGATAATAAGCTGCATGGCATTAGGAACCATGTCTAATTTTGTTCTTTGTTTTAACTAGCTCTTATAACTAGTAGTATATCTAAAATCTTCCATGAAGGAGACTGAGGAAGAATGAAAATTAAGTCAAGTTTACAAAGTGGGCATAAAGATTACACCAATATGAATAGAAAATAATGATATCTTGTGTTAATATGTTATTTTTGGATAGTATGGCAAAAACTAG
The DNA here is from genome assembly GCF_000260255.1 of Octodon degus. Lineage (NCBI taxonomy): Eukaryota > Metazoa > Chordata > Mammalia > Rodentia > Octodontidae > Octodon > Octodon degus. Next base: position 9,199,237 of record NW_004524629.1, read on the forward strand.
TGTTCAAAAATCTTTTAATGCTCAATAGATAATTTAAAATTAGTATTGGATTTCCATACTTTTGTATTTATGCCTTAACACAGTAGATTTCAGAACAAACAAAAGAAAATACTCAATTTTGTTGTTGGGAATGTTTTCTAGAAAAATAATTTATTTAGAGCTCAAGTTGTACAAACAAGATAAGAGCAGAGTTGGCAAATGTTTCAGATTTTCTGATAGAAAGTATAGTGAGAAGTTTTATGAAAATATAAAGTCCTTGGGACACAGTTTTGAAACCACTGTCCTGAAAAATGAGCATACATCATAGCTGTAATGTGCAATGTTTGTGTTCTTATACTTTGGCTTTGTATGTAAAACATATTATAGAAAGAAAGAATAATTCCCAAGGTTGACATTTGTGAAGTATAATGTGTTCCAAAGTGTTTTGGTTTCTTCTCTCATTACTGAGACAAAACGCTGGACGCCAAAAATCAAGGAAGAAAAGATTTATTTAGCTCACATTTTGTGGAGGTTTCAGTCCATACTTGGCTAGCTCCAAGGCAGCGGTACATGGCAGAGGGCAGCAATTCATGGCAGCAGGAAACAGCAAAACAGAAGAGAAGGGAAGAGTAGCAGAAAGCAAGTATCTTTCCCTCTCTTTTATTGTATGCACTTTCCCACCATAGGGAGGGTGTCGCACTTACACCCAGAATCCCAGTATTGGACCAGGAATCGATCAACAATGCTAGCAGCATGACTATAGGCTGCGGAGGGACGTCTAGACACAAACCGCAACACAAAGGTCTAGGATAAGATGTGCTTAAGTCAATATTTTGTAAGTCATGAGGTGAGGAAGTCCAAATCAACAGATGGATGTGTCATTTTGATGGACGTTAATAGAAATCTACGAGGTTCGGAGGGCAAGAATTCACTCATGAGAAATGTCTCAACAGGTAAGCATGATACAGGCCTCCTAAGGTTCAATATATGTGAAATGGAACTTGGGAGTTTTACTAATGTAGCCAAAGAGCATAGCTTGCATTTTGCAATGTGAAATGCAACAGTGCAAATAAAACACAGGAGAATAAAAATATTAAAATAAAATATATCAACAAATTAAATATGTAAAGTTCCCTCAGAATCATACAGGGACAATGGAAGGTTTTTGTACACTGTCCTCTCATTGGGAAAAATACAATGTCTTTATCAGATTTTTCTTGTCTCCTACATGGCATTGACCTCAAAGTGGTTGAAAGCAGTCATCCATTCATGTAGCAAGTATTTAAGGAGCACCTACTTTGCGAATATGCCATCCTGAATATCCAGAAGATGCACCAAACAACAGATGAAAATCCATAGTATCACGCAGAAGATGCTTCTGTAGCGGCTGGGATGTTTAGCAGACTGTGCTGAGCTCTGACTTAGCTAGTCTCAAAGCAGTAGATAGTCTTTGATGTTAAAGACAGGAGGTTCTATCTCAAAAGGGAAACATTGAAAACAGTCTAAGTACCTAGTGATATTTTCCAGTAGGGACAATCCTTCTAAAGGCCTTAGGTGATTGTGAGAATGTGCATGTACTTGCATAAATTTATACATACATGTATATGTGTGCACAAGGAAGAGATATATAGTGGGCAGACTGGTTATGAGCCCATAATTTTAGGCTTCTCTGCCTAAACCACTATAGTGGTAGAGAGGGTATAAAGGATGAAATGGTTACAGGGAGGCCACTATAAATGCTAATAGGAATTATATGGGATCAAACATATAGCTAACAGGTATGCTACCCCCTTTGAAAATGGCTCCCAATAGAAAAGAAAAAAAAATGTTTGTTGTTTGAGGCCTAGGAGAAGCCAAATTGATACTTCATTGTGTTTCTCTATCCTAGCCTTTGAAATGGATAACAAAGATAAATTAAATATAAAATAAAAAAAAAGTTTTAAGGAGCATTTTTGGAGAAAAGTACATGCATTATCTTGAAAAAACTTGTTGGAAGCTCCTCCAAGTATTATGTCACCTTGATGGTTTTTCACTCTCTCCTAATGCAGTTTCAGTCACTGGGAATTTATCAAGTTGGATGTTAGTCACTTTGCATTCCCTGAGGTTTCCTTTTTTATTTTTTATTTTTGTTAGCCCATGTTTGCAGTGCCTAATGATTGCATTTCTCATGGGTAGAAGTACAGATGATCAATAAACAGAAGAAGAAATGTTCAACATCTCTGGTTATTATAGAAATGCAAATAGAACATCACTAAAATTCTGTCTTACTCCAGAAAGAGTGTCCACCAACAGGAGATGTTTTACTCTAGTACCTCTTACACGTATATCTGCCCCTAAAATCTCTGTTCTCACAAAAAGGGCCTGTCACCAGCAGTGGCTTCTACCTCCCTCCCACTTCCTATACAATGACCCCTGTGCCATAGCAAGGTTTAAATGTCTCCAACCATTCATTCCCAAAAGGAAAAAACATGCAGTTGTTGATGAAACTTTCTTTTTGCGTGTTTGTGTTGCTTCTGGCGGCCACCTCAATGCCCAGAATCCCAAAATCTTTGCAGACATCTGGAAGCAGTACCGCCTACTCTCACATCCTCCAATAATCACCCTGCGCAGCACATAGATGCTAATGTGAACACTAGTGTGCAGACCTCTGTGGTCACCGACTCGCGTGGAAAAAGCAATGTCTGCCTCATCCCAGATCATTAGAAGATGGACTTAGGTAGGAAGAAGAAGTTAGAGATGGAATAGTTGAAGAGGGAGCAAGTTCATAGTTCCCAAGAACATTAAAGTCTGAAAAAATGTCAGGAAAACTGTACATAAAAAAGTTTCACTAGGAATACACATTTTTGACTTCAGACTATAATAATTAGCTTTTGGGGGATAAAATAGGATGTGTATACTTAGGCAAAAGAGTCATATTTATCTTAAGTAGAGCTAACATTTATAGCATTTTTATAATAAATGTTTCTGGGTATGTTCATTTTCAGTCAATGATTTTTTTCAAATGACAACTTGTATAGAATTATTCTAAAAGGACCAGAGAGATAGTTCAGCAGACTAGAGCACATGCTTAGGCAAATGCAGGGAAGGAGACTCGATCCCCGGTGAGCACTGAGTGCTGTGCCAGCCCCGCCCCCGGTGCCCTGAGCCAGCAACCTAAACCAGGCAAGGTGGCATACACCTGTAATCCCCAGTGCTGTGGAGGCTGAAAACAGGAGGATCACTATGAGTCTGAGCTGCACAGTGAGACCCTGCACCAAATACATAAAATAAATAAATAAAAAATAAGAAAAAAAAAGCATTGTTCTTACATACACAGTGCCCAGTATATCAGAACTGATATGTAAAATAAATATGTTCGGGGTCACACTTTGTGGGGTCCAGACAGCTATGGTTGCTGCTCTTATGAAGCACACCTTGTTTGGGGCAATAAAACTTAGGCAAATAACTGCTCAAATAAACATGGCTACCACTTGAAAGATCTGAAAAATATGAGCTAATGTCAGAGCTCATGAATGGTATGTGGTGACATGAAGTTCTGAAAGTTTTGATTGATTGTCTCAGATATTTTACATGACCATTTTTCCTTAAAAAGTTCACATCAGAACTGATGTTAAAGAAGTTAAAGGTGGTACTGTAATATTCAGTTCATACATGCTTCTGTTTTCAAACAACGCGTTTTGCAACTAAAAGCATGAAGCAAAAATTTTCTTCCAATAGTAAATTCCACATCAGGTGACAACTGGGCTGACAGCCATCTTTTGCAAATAAAAACTAGGGCTGCCATCACCCCAGACACCATGAAACAAATTAACTTTGTAGACCAAGGTACCACTGAATCTGTGTGGTTAAGAAAATAGATGTTCATAGAAAAGAGTTCTGGGCTTGAACACCATGGTGCAACATAGGTTGGTTTTTGATTATAGGAGGCAAATTCATTTAATGTAACCTGAAGAACATAGACTAGATAAGAAAAATAAATACTGTTTCATCGAAGAAAAGTGCTTCTGTATAGGAAATGTAAAAAATCAAGAGAGTAAAAAGACAACCTATAGACTGAAAGAAAATATTTACAAAGTATCATGCAATAACGGTTGACATTCAAAATATGTAAGAAACTCAAGTAATTATTAAATGGCAAAATCATAAATATATATTTCTCAAAAGAAGTCATACAAATAGCTAGCAGGTATATAAAAATGTTCAGTGTCATTAATCATCTAAGAAATGCAAATCAAAACCACAATGAGAGATCGCATCACCCCAGTAAAATGGCGATTATCAAAAAGATCAAAGAGAGTAAGTGGTGTGCAAGATGTGGATAAAAATATCCTTTACATACTGTTGGTGGGAGTATAAATCAGTGCAGGCATTATGGAAATAGTGTTGAGGTGCGTGTAGAAATTAAAAGTTTAATTACCTTAAGATCCGGCAATCTTATTTATATCCCAAAGAAATGAAATCAGCATGACTAAGTGACACCTGAATGCTCATATTTAGGATAGCACTATTCAGCATATCCAACTAAAAATTAATTGAAATGTACTTAAGGCAATAGGCGCTTTTAAAAATACGATATTCATATCCAATGTAACACTATTCCACCGTTAAAATCAATGAAATACTATCATTTACTACTGCATCAATGAACCAGGAGAACATTTTATTACGTGAAATAAACAAGAAATAAACAATTACCTCATGACTCCTTCCATTGCAAAATATCACGTTTACCTCATCGAAACAGAAAGAAAGATGGTTACAAAGTGCTGAGGCAGTAAAAAAATGCGTAGACTGAGGAGGTGGCAAGAAATGCAGATTACAGTTAGAACGGAAGAATAAGCACAAAGAGATCTGTTACAAAACATGGTAACTATAACTCATGACAACATTTTTTTCAAAACTGAAAGGAGAAGAGATGTGAAGCGTTTTCACTGCAAAATGATAAATATGTAGGATATGTGTATGTTAATTAGGCACATTTACCATTCTACAATGTATATATACTTCAAAATATCATGTTGTTCAAGATCAGTACTTAGTATTTTATCTGCCAGTTTTGAACAAATAAATATTATATTATCTTAAAACACTAGGAAAAGGTTCATATGGATTCTCTTATGATGCAATGAGTTGTTCATCATTACGTTTGAAGAAGGAGAAGAAAGCAGTGCAAGACACAAGTGAATTTGAGAGCCAATAGTTTCATGGGTTAATTATTCTGCACATATAAAAGTTGCCACATCTTCCTTCCTGAACCTAATCCCTTGTCTATGAATGGACAAAATCAGCTAAAATAATAAAAGACATAACAGGGCTGGGGTGATAGCTCACTGGTCTAATTGCCTGCCTGACATGTGCAAGGACCCACATCCAATCCCTGGTACCATGTGCTTTTCCTGCTCTGAAACCCCAGTGCACGTTGCCAACCCTGAAATTGGGTGTGGTGGCATGCACCTGTAATCCCAGCACTAGGGAGGCTGAGACAGGAGGATCACTACGATTCTGATCTGTGCAGTGAGACCTTGTATCAAATAAATAATTAATAAATAAAAGATATAGCTATTATGATAGATATTATTATAAAATTCCTCTAAGTATCTGACTAGAGAGTAACAGTTTTAATGTGTTTTTTTTTTTTTTAGGCCACAGTGTACTAAATAGCCATTACTTTTACCCAAAAATAGTTGTATTTTTAAGATGACTGAAGTGGTTCATGGATAATATTTCCAGAATATTAGAGAGATCTGTTGAAATCAAAGACACTAAATGAGTACCATTAAAAAAAATCACCAAAGCAATCAAATATAATTCTCATATTATTTTGTATTCTAAATAACTCTTTTAACTAATGGCTGATTTTTTACAGGAATTTCCCAGTTACACCACTTTATCTGGTTACAATTATCAGTAGAAAATAGAATACTACCCTTTGGCAAATCAGATGCCCTATTGGAACTATGATGTTTAAGCCTCTTTTGCTTTTCCTGTGCTCAAGTTGTGCTAATGTAGTAACAAAGGATGGAGTTCCATTCCAAAATGAGAAGTGTTAGTTGATGCTTAATTCCCTAAACACAAATGTGATGAATACTGAACTGCTGTAATTATTTCTAAAATATTTTGTTCCAAACCTACGCAGAGAGCTTGCATCTGTCATGACTGTAGACTTTCAACACATATCACATTTGTAAATGCACCATAACTCACAGTATCAGTAACCTGTGCAAATGCTGCATGATGACACTAGTGTGACTGATGTAAAGTAAAAACTCCAGCATATCTCTCAGGACTTGGCATTTCTAAGCTGTTTTTATTTTTCCCAAAGCACTTTGGGGAAAATTATTTTTATTACTCTTGACAGTCTGTTAGGGCAGATAGCCACTACTATGTAAACATCAGACTCCCCCTTCTCCATAGCCAGAGTGAGCCAAGACTGACTCCCCAAGGTATATGCATCTGATTTCTTTCGAAGGTTCCTTAATGGTTTAGATTTGCACATCCTACCACAGATTCTCCCTGAGGGGATCCAGGAATCTATATTTTCATGAGGTTGTCTCAGGAAATTGTGTTTCAAACTGGGCAATGATTACATTTAGGAGCTGTTGTTGTAGAGCATTCCACCGAGAAAATTTAAAGTTGAAAAGATATGTTTTATGAAAAATGAATAGAATATGATGTACTTCAGCTTCAGTGGGAGTTTTTAGTATAATCTATGCAGGGAAGCCCCCAAAAATGTTATTAGTGCAAAGTTACTTTAAATTAAAGGGGCCAGAAATCACAGTTCCATAAAATAACTTTCAGATGTTGTTTGAGTCCAAGAACATTCACTAAACGCTTCTAGCAAAGGAGACAGTCTAACACCAATAACAAAGGGTATAACTGAAGTCATTCCTAAGGTTATTTTTATAATATAGACTCTGTACAGACAGACATGTAATCCTGGAAATTAATTACTTCATTTATGTCTCCATCAATACATAGCAATTTTTATTAAATATATATTTTGAACTTCATATGAATTAGGCAGACACCAAGAATGTGCAGAGAACAAAACAGAAATAGTCTAGGCTATGTGAAACTTACAAAATAAATATCCAAATAATGCAAGTACCCAAAGTGCTATAGCAGGTTGCTATGGAAAAGGTCATGGATGGGACCTGATCCTGCTAGGCTTTATGTTATTATGGGTGGGAAAGGGGATTAAGGAAAAAGTTGGAGAAAACAAGGCTGTCCAGAGAAGCTCTTTCATAATATTTTTAAGTAGAGTGGCAATAAATGCCTTTTAGAGTTACCTTTTTTTGTCTTTTTAACAGAAATATTAGAGTCTTAAACAAGCTTTATTAAACATAAGATTTGTCAGGGGTTTGAATCCAGTCATGCATATTTTTGTATAATATAATGACAAAATATGTTTTTTGAATGTTTGTTATATTAGGCACATTTTATACATTGACAATACAAAAATGTTTCAGATATTATCATGACAATGATGGCTGTAGATTTACTGAGAGAGAGCTGTAACTGAACAGCACTGGAATGGGGTTAGAACACAGGGCAGACTGTTAGTCTTTGTAAATTTATAGCTGCACAATATAGAGTATAATTTTTAAAACAGACTCTCTCTGAATGTCCAAATCAAATTTATTAAGGGATTTAGAATGAAACAGATGTGGCTATAGTTCTGATATATATGTATATACGGACATAGGAGACTATCTGTATTTCTGGGCACAGGATGATTAAGTAGTAAAGATAAATCTAATTTATGGATGACCCCTTTTAAAGGAAACTCCCTGAATTCAAGATGAAGAAACGAAATTTGATGGCACCCCATACGTCCAGTGGGGGAACACATATTTGGACAGTACTTTCTTGACAAAATGTAAATCTAATTCAGATGATTTCCTCAGTATTGCATGCACGTTGTAGCATAGTGTACGGCGAGGTATGTCATGTCAGATATTGGCCTTGAATAGGGTTGCAGTTTGTGGGACTAGAGTATTGTATTAGAAAAGAAATAAGCAAATACACAGTTTTGGAGGCATGGGGATGGTAAATGAGAGTACAAGCCTCAAGTGGGATAGAAGTGGGTTTGAAAGTCAGTCCTAAATTTCTAGTTTTGGGCATTAGAGAATACGTTTCTTTATTGTTAAATTGATGACAATGCTAATTATTATCTCATAGGGTAGAGATCCTAACACACCGTTAGTTAAATATTACATGACAGTTGCCAGTTTTAGCATTGATATTGGGACCATTTTATATTTTGTTAAATAGGCAGCACTTTTGTCTAGAAGACTTGTAAAGGTAAAGACTAGGTGGAAAAGAACTTCTGATAATTACATTACTAAAGGCAAGTTGTGGAGTACAGCTTACTGAACTCCTGAATGGAAGCCTTTAGCACACAACTGTAAAATTTAGTTGTTAAACGTCCAGAAGAGAAGCTTAATGACATTGTTATCCTGTAACAGAGGCAGTTGGGCTTAACATCACTATCTGTCTGAATATCAAAAGCTTTAGACCTAACATGGAACTGCTATTTTCCAACAACCACGGATATTCTAAAATTTAAATCCCTATAGAATGTGAAAAAACAATTACACATTTTTTACACAGAAATTTAGAAATCAAACCATATACAACATTGTAGTAGGGTGATCCTATGACTTTTTGTTTTTCTTGTCTCTCATTTACTTTTATTACCATTTTCCTTTTTTACAAATATTTACTTTAAAGAATATAGCAATAATTGATATGACATTAGAAGCAGTGTGCATTTAGAAGACCAAATGACAAGTATTTTAAGCACAGTTTTATTTATTTTTTATTTTTATGTTTTGTATTTTAGGAAAGGGTCAACAGGGTGTTCAGGGTCTCCCCACTAGATTGGACTCGTAGTTATCTGCCTGTTTGCAGCCTCCCAACAGCTGGGATTACAGGTGCGCCATGCCCAGTCTCAATTGCTGTCTCAGCACGCTCCGCGGGGGGTGGGGGGAGCACTGCAGGCCCAGGGATAGAACTCTTGGTCCCTGCGCCTGCTTTCAGGCACTTTATTCTACTGAGCTATTTGGCTGGCCCTTCTTAAGCATGGTTTTAGCATTCCACATTGCTGTCCACAGTGTAGTTTCTTTGTTCACAGATATCAGCATACAGAGTTAGGCAGGTTGAGAATTCTACTCATTAACTGCTATTTTCAAAAACTTGATGGAAATTCTCAGGACCTTAACTATCTTGTTTATATAAATGTATGATTTTGCCCCTGCCATATTTCCTAAGTTTTCTCCTTTCTCTCTCTTCAGTACTTAATCCTTAAGTTTTCTCTTTCCATGTAACTGTGTTACACTTTTCAATTTTTATTTCTTCTTTTAAGTTTCTTTTCTGAATGTTTAACAACTAAAGTTTGCAGACCAAAAATTAGAGAGATAGGTGGGCTAAAAAGACAGCTAATATATTGGCCCTACCCCTCCAAGGTCAAAGAGGACTCAGGACATAAGAGAACCTCTGCTGTGACATCCTGTAACTAAGTGGTATCCCAAATTTTCTGATCAAGGAGATTATGGGGCCCCAGATGAAAGTGATCAACGATGTAGAGTGTGCCTAAGGAGAGTCACCTAGAGAGAAAAAGTTCTCTCAGGCTTCCACAGAAAGCAAATTGGTCAAGCAATGGCAGTGACTCATCCAGATGGCTGATGCTGACAAAAGATCCACAAGGTGCTTACATGGATCCAGGGTAAATATCAAGGGGATTTGAATGAACTTGTCAGATAGCAAAAGTTACATTTCTTGTTATATAGATCTTGCTTTAACTTGGTCTTAACCATCAAGCAGAATGTGTAATTATGAGTATAAAAGGTAGAGCTATACGAATACACTGAGCTGTAAAACGCTCAAGTCAACAACTTCTGACAATTGCCAGTTGTGTTGAAAATCACTATTATTGCAGACTATCACACTATATTCAGTTATTTTGCTAAGTGGAAGTACCTACAATCTTTTGACTGGCATCAAGTATGAAAAGGACCTTTAAAGACTTCTCCAAATATAGCTTCTCTAACTGCAACGGAACACCCATTTCTAACAAAAACAAAGGGATATAAATAAAGGACCATTTTGAAGTGAAAAAATATATATATATATGCAAGCAAAATAGGATATAT
>NW_004524629.1:9209469-9245062 GCF_000260255.1 Octodon degus
GAAAATATTTACAAAGTATCATGCAATAACGGTTGACATTCAAAATATGTAAGAAACTCAAGTAATTATTAAATGGCAAAATCATAAATATATATTTCTCAAAAGAAGTCATACAAATAGCTAACAGGTATATAAAAATGTTCAGTGTCATTAATCATCTAAGAAATGCAAATCAAAACCACAATGAGAGATCGCATCACCCCAGTAAAATGGCGATTATCAAAAAGATCAAAGAGAGTAAGTGGTGTGCAAGATGTGGATAAAAATATCCTTTACATACTGTTGGTGGGAGTATAAATCAGTGCAGGCATTATGGAAATAGTGTTGAGGTGCGTGTAGAAATTAAAAGTTTAATTACCTTAAGATCCGGCAATCTTATTTATATCCCAAAGAAATGAAATCAGCATGACTAAGTGACACCTGAATGCTCATATTTAGGATAGCACTATTCAGCATATCCAACTAAAAATTAATTGAAATGTACTTAAGGCAATAGGCGCTTTTAAAAATACGATATTCATATCCAATGTAACACTATTCCACCGTTAAAATCAATGAAATACTATCATTTACTACTGCATCAATGAACCAGGAGAACATTTTATTACGTGAAATAAACAAGAAATAAACAATTACCTCATGACTCCTTCCATTGCAAAATATCACGTTTACCTCATCGAAACAGAAAGAAAGATGGTTACAAAGTGCTGAGGCAGTAAAAAAATGCGTAGACTGAGGAGGTGGCAAGAAATGCAGATTACAGTTAGAACGGAAGAATAAGCACAAAGAGATCTGTTACAAAACATGGTAACTATAACTCATGACAACATTTTTTTCAAAACTGAAAGGAGAAGAGATGTGAAGCGTTTTCACTGCAAAATGATAAATATGTAGGATATGTGTATGTTAATTAGGCACATTTACCATTCTACAATGTATATATACTTCAAAATATCATGTTGTTCAAGATCAGTACTTAGTATTTTATCTGCCAGTTTTGAACAAATAAATATTATATTATCTTAAAACACTAGGAAAAGGTTCATATGGATTCTCTTATGATGCAATGAGTTGTTCATCATTACGTTTGAAGAAGGAGAAGAAAGCAGTGCAAGACACAAGTGAATTTGAGAGCCAATAGTTTCATGGGTTAATTATTCTGCACATATAAAAGTTGCCACATCTTCCTTCCTGAACCTAATCCCTTGTCTATGAATGGACAAAATCAGCTAAAATAATAAAAGACATAACAGGGCTGGGGTGATAGCTCACTGGTCTAATTGCCTGCCTGACATGTGCAAGGACCCACATCCAATCCCTGGTACCATGTGCTTTTCCTGCTCTGAAACCCCAGTGCACGTTGCCAACCCTGAAATTGGGTGTGGTGGCATGCACCTGTAATCCCAGCACTAGGGAGGCTGAGACAGGAGGATCACTACGATTCTGATCTGTGCAGTGAGACCTTGTATCAAATAAATAATTAATAAATAAAAGATATAGCTATTATGATAGATATTATTATAAAATTCCTCTAAGTATCTGACTAGAGAGTAACAGTTTTAATGTGTTTTTTTTTTTTTTAGGCCACAGTGTACTAAATAGCCATTACTTTTACCCAAAAATAGTTGTATTTTTAAGATGACTGAAGTGGTTCATGGATAATATTTCCAGAATATTAGAGAGATCTGTTGAAATCAAAGACACTAAATGAGTACCATTAAAAAAAATCACCAAAGCAATCAAATATAATTCTCATATTATTTTGTATTCTAAATAACTCTTTTAACTAATGGCTGATTTTTTACAGGAATTTCCCAGTTACACCACTTTATCTGGTTACAATTATCAGTAGAAAATAGAATACTACCCTTTGGCAAATCAGATGCCCTATTGGAACTATGATGTTTAAGCCTCTTTTGCTTTTCCTGTGCTCAAGTTGTGCTAATGTAGTAACAAAGGATGGAGTTCCATTCCAAAATGAGAAGTGTTAGTTGATGCTTAATTCCCTAAACACAAATGTGATGAATACTGAACTGCTGTAATTATTTCTAAAATATTTTGTTCCAAACCTACGCAGAGAGCTTGCATCTGTCATGACTGTAGACTTTCAACACATATCACATTTGTAAATGCACCATAACTCACAGTATCAGTAACCTGTGCAAATGCTGCATGATGACACTAGTGTGACTGATGTAAAGTAAAAACTCCAGCATATCTCTCAGGACTTGGCATTTCTAAGCTGTTTTTATTTTTCCCAAAGCACTTTGGGGAAAATTATTTTTATTACTCTTGACAGTCTGTTAGGGCAGATAGCCACTACTATGTAAACATCAGACTCCCCCTTCTCCATAGCCAGAGTGAGCCAAGACTGACTCCCCAAGGTATATGCATCTGATTTCTTTCGAAGGTTCCTTAATGGTTTAGATTTGCACATCCTACCACAGATTCTCCCTGAGGGGATCCAGGAATCTATATTTTCATGAGGTTGTCTCAGGAAATTGTGTTTCAAACTGGGCAATGATTACATTTAGGAGCTGTTGTTGTAGAGCATTCCACCGAGAAAATTTAAAGTTGAAAAGATATGTTTTATGAAAAATGAATAGAATATGATGTACTTCAGCTTCAGTGGGAGTTTTTAGTATAATCTATGCAGGGAAGCCCCCAAAAATGTTATTAGTGCAAAGTTACTTTAAATTAAAGGGGCCAGAAATCACAGTTCCATAAAATAACTTTCAGATGTTGTTTGAGTCCAAGAACATTCACTAAACGCTTCTAGCAAAGGAGACAGTCTAACACCAATAACAAAGGGTATAACTGAAGTCATTCCTAAGGTTATTTTTATAATATAGACTCTGTACAGACAGACATGTAATCCTGGAAATTAATTACTTCATTTATGTCTCCATCAATACATAGCAATTTTTATTAAATATATATTTTGAACTTCATATGAATTAGGCAGACACCAAGAATGTGCAGAGAACAAAACAGAAATAGTCTAGGCTATGTGAAACTTACAAAATAAATATCCAAATAATGCAAGTACCCAAAGTGCTATAGCAGGTTGCTATGGAAAAGGTCATGGATGGGACCTGATCCTGCTAGGCTTTATGTTATTATGGGTGGGAAAGGGGATTAAGGAAAAAGTTGGAGAAAACAAGGCTGTCCAGAGAAGCTCTTTCATAATATTTTTAAGTAGAGTGGCAATAAATGCCTTTTAGAGTTACCTTTTTTTGTCTTTTTAACAGAAATATTAGAGTCTTAAACAAGCTTTATTAAACATAAGATTTGTCAGGGGTTTGAATCCAGTCATGCATATTTTTGTATAATATAATGACAAAATATGTTTTTTGAATGTTTGTTATATTAGGCACATTTTATACATTGACAATACAAAAATGTTTCAGATATTATCATGACAATGATGGCTGTAGATTTACTGAGAGAGAGCTGTAACTGAACAGCACTGGAATGGGGTTAGAACACAGGGCAGACTGTTAGTCTTTGTAAATTTATAGCTGCACAATATAGAGTATAATTTTTAAAACAGACTCTCTCTGAATGTCCAAATCAAATTTATTAAGGGATTTAGAATGAAACAGATGTGGCTATAGTTCTGATATATATGTATATACGGACATAGGAGACTATCTGTATTTCTGGGCACAGGATGATTAAGTAGTAAAGATAAATCTAATTTATGGATGACCCCTTTTAAAGGAAACTCCCTGAATTCAAGATGAAGAAACGAAATTTGATGGCACCCCATACGTCCAGTGGGGGAACACATATTTGGACAGTACTTTCTTGACAAAATGTAAATCTAATTCAGATGATTTCCTCAGTATTGCATGCACGTTGTAGCATAGTGTACGGCGAGGTATGTCATGTCAGATATTGGCCTTGAATAGGGTTGCAGTTTGTGGGACTAGAGTATTGTATTAGAAAAGAAATAAGCAAATACACAGTTTTGGAGGCATGGGGATGGTAAATGAGAGTACAAGCCTCAAGTGGGATAGAAGTGGGTTTGAAAGTCAGTCCTAAATTTCTAGTTTTGGGCATTAGAGAATACGTTTCTTTATTGTTAAATTGATGACAATGCTAATTATTATCTCATAGGGTAGAGATCCTAACACACCGTTAGTTAAATATTACATGACAGTTGCCAGTTTTAGCATTGATATTGGGACCATTTTATATTTTGTTAAATAGGCAGCACTTTTGTCTAGAAGACTTGTAAAGGTAAAGACTAGGTGGAAAAGAACTTCTGATAATTACATTACTAAAGGCAAGTTGTGGAGTACAGCTTACTGAACTCCTGAATGGAAGCCTTTAGCACACAACTGTAAAATTTAGTTGTTAAACGTCCAGAAGAGAAGCTTAATGACATTGTTATCCTGTAACAGAGGCAGTTGGGCTTAACATCACTATCTGTCTGAATATCAAAAGCTTTAGACCTAACATGGAACTGCTATTTTCCAACAACCACGGATATTCTAAAATTTAAATCCCTATAGAATGTGAAAAAACAATTACACATTTTTTACACAGAAATTTAGAAATCAAACCATATACAACATTGTAGTAGGGTGATCCTATGACTTTTTGTTTTTCTTGTCTCTCATTTACTTTTATTACCATTTTCCTTTTTTACAAATATTTACTTTAAAGAATATAGCAATAATTGATATGACATTAGAAGCAGTGTGCATTTAGAAGACCAAATGACAAGTATTTTAAGCACAGTTTTATTTATTTTTTATTTTTATGTTTTGTATTTTAGGAAAGGGTCAACAGGGTGTTCAGGGTCTCCCCACTAGATTGGACTCGTAGTTATCTGCCTGTTTGCAGCCTCCCAACAGCTGGGATTACAGGTGCGCCATGCCCAGTCTCAATTGCTGTCTCAGCACGCTCCGCGGGGGGTGGGGGGAGCACTGCAGGCCCAGGGATAGAACTCTTGGTCCCTGCGCCTGCTTTCAGGCACTTTATTCTACTGAGCTATTTGGCTGGCCCTTCTTAAGCATGGTTTTAGCATTCCACATTGCTGTCCACAGTGTAGTTTCTTTGTTCACAGATATCAGCATACAGAGTTAGGCAGGTTGAGAATTCTACTCATTAACTGCTATTTTCAAAAACTTGATGGAAATTCTCAGGACCTTAACTATCTTGTTTATATAAATGTATGATTTTGCCCCTGCCATATTTCCTAAGTTTTCTCCTTTCTCTCTCTTCAGTACTTAATCCTTAAGTTTTCTCTTTCCATGTAACTGTGTTACACTTTTCAATTTTTATTTCTTCTTTTAAGTTTCTTTTCTGAATGTTTAACAACTAAAGTTTGCAGACCAAAAATTAGAGAGATAGGTGGGCTAAAAAGACAGCTAATATATTGGCCCTACCCCTCCAAGGTCAAAGAGGACTCAGGACATAAGAGAACCTCTGCTGTGACATCCTGTAACTAAGTGGTATCCCAAATTTTCTGATCAAGGAGATTATGGGGCCCCAGATGAAAGTGATCAACGATGTAGAGTGTGCCTAAGGAGAGTCACCTAGAGAGAAAAAGTTCTCTCAGGCTTCCACAGAAAGCAAATTGGTCAAGCAATGGCAGTGACTCATCCAGATGGCTGATGCTGACAAAAGATCCACAAGGTGCTTACATGGATCCAGGGTAAATATCAAGGGGATTTGAATGAACTTGTCAGATAGCAAAAGTTACATTTCTTGTTATATAGATCTTGCTTTAACTTGGTCTTAACCATCAAGCAGAATGTGTAATTATGAGTATAAAAGGTAGAGCTATACGAATACACTGAGCTGTAAAACGCTCAAGTCAACAACTTCTGACAATTGCCAGTTGTGTTGAAAATCACTATTATTGCAGACTATCACACTATATTCAGTTATTTTGCTAAGTGGAAGTACCTACAATCTTTTGACTGGCATCAAGTATGAAAAGGACCTTTAAAGACTTCTCCAAATATAGCTTCTCTAACTGCAACGGAACACCCATTTCTAACAAAAACAAAAAAAAAAAAAACAAAAAAGAGGGATATAAATAAAGGACTATTTTGTTGTGAAAAAAAGCCATACATGTGTATATACAAGATAGATAGGATATATACACAGCTACTTTCACTTAGTTCATTGAGAAGAAAGGTTTGTACTAATATTGTTTAGACAAGATATCATATCTGCCTCTTGTCCTCTGAATACCTACTGCGAAGACAACATTATGCAATGTATTAATTATTGTAACTGTCCTTGTAATCTGTTTTGAAACTGTTTCATTAGTATTTTATCTTTTTTCCTCAGTAAAATGAATTAAAAATCATAAACATTCAAAAAAGGGAACAGGATTTACATTTTTTTCCATAAACAATGAGCATGTTGAACAATATGGATACTTGAGATGTAGGATGGCCACTTGGTGCCAGACAGAAGTTAGATGTGAAACAATAGAAAGGAGAGCCTAGGAGACCTATGATTGCACTTGGTCTCATGACAGATTTAAAGGCTTAGAAGGCTCTTGTGTCTCGTAACCATGAGCATAATTGTATTCATCACCACCAGCAGCAATATTGCAACATCTAAGTTTATTGAGGATTAAAGGTTTAAAAAAATTTAAATTTTACTAAAATAATTCAATACTTTTGTTTTTAGTTTACAGATAAGAAAACTGATGGACAAAATAATTAATAACTTGGTAGATTTTAGTAAGAGGAAAGAAAAAGATAGGAACCATGACAGCCAATTCTAGGTCTCAAACTCTTGTTTACTATGTGAAATGTCAGGGGGAAGTGGCAAAATATGCTTTCAAGATAGAATTGGTATAGCAAGATAACCAAATAATTTTTAAAAAATAGAAAGAAGAGGAATAAAGGAATCAAGGCATTTTAGCTGAATTGCCTGGAATGGGGGCATGGGTGAAAATATTTATTAGCAGCAACTTTTTTTTTTTGCAGGTGCAAAAGGTTTTCCAGGTAGATGTAATGATGGAACATTTGGATGACTTAGAAGGTGGAGAAAAAGAGAGTCAGAGAGATAGAGATGAATAAGAGGGGAAGAGAGAAGGAGGGGGTTGAGGGAAGGAGAGAGAAAGAGGGTGGGAGTGCAGAAGCACACACGTGAGTGACAGTGCGTGAGAGCCAGAGCAAGAGGATATACCACACGTACCTCTATCTGGTAGAGCTAAAATAATAGACTTCTTATTTTTAAATCCTTCCTTTATCAACCACTCACATTACTTAAATAACACTTTTTAACTTTGTAATTTCACAGCGGAACTTTCTCTTCTCTTTGTGTCTCTCTACCTCGCAGTCTCCCTGCCTCCGTGTGTGTGTGTGCGTGTGTGTGTGTTCTCTCTGGCTCTCTGTCACAAGTCATTTCATCTCATTTGTATTTATTTACTAACTACTTACTGCAATACCATAGATATGCATATATGTCATATACATATGTAATACTACATATAATAGCATATATATGCTGGTATATTGAATATATACATTTCCATGGTTTGGTAAGGAATTCTGTTTCTAAACAGTTAGGGTGGTGTCCAGACTGAGCAGGTACAGACTTTACAGCATAATTTTGAAGCTGGAGTTTAATGAAGAAGATACAATGGCAAAAAAGGTAAAATGTTCCCGTCGTTGGTGGAACCTTTGTCTCCATCACTAAGTGGCACTTCTGAGGCTTCAGTGTTTCTAACACTTGATATTTTCCACCTACTCCTTTGGGATTCAAGCCCCCACAACAACAGAACAATTGGAATTCTGAGCAAGGAAAGAATATTCTTCACTTGACAGAAACACCAAAAAAAGTCAAATGTGAGATGACAGTTTTAAACATTACACTAAATTTGAACGCTGACATTTTCCTTTACCAATTAAAGCCCATTTGCCCTTCACATCTTTTAATACATGTAAGTATTTTATTGTACTAGTCATGCATTTAGTACCTTACCACATCTAATACCTCCTTTAACTGATCATCTTTTCTATTTCTAAGATCCTGGTCCATAATGACACATTAAAAACTATTGCTCAGTGTCAATGTTTCACCAATTTACATCTTTAGCAAATTATTTTAAAACATGTATTTAGAAAAGTTTTAGTAGTTTTCTTGTAAATTATTAATATTTACAGAAGATATACTCTTTTACTGTCAAAAAAAAGTTTTTAAAGCATTTACTGAGTGCTTTTCATTTTGCATGGAACTGTTAAGACCAGTAGAGCCAATGAGAGCCAATGATTTCATCATCACCTACTTCTTTTGAAGGGAAACTTGGTGTTGCCATATTTAATTTTCAGCAATCAAGAATTACTCTACTTTATAAATTGAAAGATCACTCCTAAAGCCAGAGTGCTGTAACTACTTTTGTTTCCAAAGGTAGCAATATACGAGAGTGATGTGAAAATAAAGAAGGTGAGATATTTTGTGGCAGACTTTAGGGCTAAGGCTAGGACTATAATCCAAGAGTTACGGTATAGAAAGTGCCACAGCCAGAGCTGCCATGTGCAAGCATTCCCTGGGCAAGGGGGAAAATGGGCTAATAATCAAGCAGGCCACTGTTTCAATCTGCCTGTCTGATTTTTCTGTTTTCTCTCACAGATTATGAGACGGTTCTTTCCATTCACTTAAGAATTCTGCCCCTTCAAGTGTGGGCCTAGTTAAGCTTAGATAAAGTTGATGCCTAAGAGATGCAGCTACCTAATGAACAGATACTGTTCGTCATATATTCTAAGTACCTTTCATGGGTTCTGACTAGGTTTGCGAGGTTTCTTCTAGACTTTAGCTTTATTGATGTTTGCCTTGGTTGGATGATTTCTTCTTTTTCTTGACAGGAGATTCTTTGCCTTTGCGTGTTATTCAGACAGTTTGGTTTTGCATTCACTAGTCTCTCATGTATTTGATGCTCAGACTACATTTATACTGAATTTTCAATGAAGGCTTTTAACTGTCTCCTTATTTGTTGTGGTTCATTTAGTTTCACATAGTCCCCTTTAATATATTTTCAATTCCTACATTTTGGCATCATTTTATTCCCTGGAGTTCAATAGCTGGGTGATACATTTCTTCTTTTTTCTCTCTGTCAAGAGTTTCGTGATTTTTTCTCTTAACACATTTCACATATCTTCAGCATCAGTTCTGGTTCAAAGCTAAGTATCAATTCCAGGCATTTTCTTTTCACTTGTGTTCTAAACACCTGCTGTAAAAGGGAGTTGCTTGTGCTCTCTGTAAATCTCATCATGCTTTATTTTTACTCATTTGACTGTTTAGACATTGCATACGGGGCCCCATTTGGCATTGGTTTAATATACTGTGTGATCCTCTATATTTATGATCAAACTCATTAATATGCAGACACAGAGCAGAGTGTAACCACAATTTAATACTGGAGTATTTCCACACACAAGATATCTATCATATAGTGTTTCATATATACTATAAGGTGATGACTCTATTTCCATTCATGCCTTCCTTCACAAATGCCACTCTAGGTCTCTCTTATGCATCCCTAGAGATTCTACAGCCAGCACACAGTATACCCTGTTACCTTTCCTCCTCAGTATCACCTATTCTCAAAGCAATGATCTGAACCAATATTTAACAGATGTTGAATGTAGTACTCTGCTTTAAAATGTTCTAAGTATGTATGGTCATTGTTTAGCAGTAAATGAGTGTTCGTACTTTTTAATTCACTATCGTGGCAAAAAAGCATTCTGGGAGACAATTATTTCTCTAGCCTTTCTGTGCTCCACTCCCTGTACATTACTTACCGCTGAAAATGGGGAGCTAGGGTGAAGGGTGGGTCAGAGGAAGGGATGAGGAAATAGTCTCTCCTTTCAAGCAAAGTAATGATTTTTCTCCTGGAAAGAAATCAAAGGCTGCATGAAATGTCTACTCCTTTAAAAAAAATGTAAGCTGAATTTTTTTTAATGCCAGGCACTTTTATCCTTGTAGCTTAAAGGCAAAGAATGAATGAAATGTAGAAAATGAAGGACATGTGACAGCATCAAAGGAGCAAAGCAAAGCAAGAGAGTGTGTGTCTGGCTGTCAGGCCAGGGTGGGCCTTTTTAGGCAGACCATTAAGGCAATCTGGCTGCCAGATGAAGTCTTTATAAAAGGGCAGAAAAGATATATAAAATCTTTTTGATATTTCAAAAGAATGTCTCCTTTCTGCTTCCCCTCCCGTCCCCTCCATCATCAGTCCTGACCAATGCCATTCCACTTGCAAGGCAAACCACAACCATCTGTAGAAGTGTTTCATGTGCTAGGGCACTTGGATCCTAGCTTGATCTCTATCTTGAAGGATACTGGGGCACTTTGAGTTTCTGCTGGGTGAAAATGGTGATTTTCTTGGTAGAATCCATAGAAGCCTCCAGGACATTTTCAGAAGCAATGTTTAATCAGAGTGGAATTAATCAAGTCCTATTTACCTAATCAAGATAAGGATTATTTCTTGAATAGACTTAATTACAACACACTAGCACCATTAGGGAATCTTGACAAATCCCCTCATTTTATAAAGAGGAGAATAAGCTTCAAGGACTCACAATTAGTTCAATGAAATTGGAGGAATGCAATCCATTTCTTCACATTCTTGCTCTTTACACCATATAAGCTCTCCACATATAAAATACCTAAATTATCCCCCACTTATGCTTTATCTTCCTTTGTCCTTAATTCTTTTTTGTCTGAAAAATTATTTAACCAGCAGAGTGTGTATGAGTTAGGTATGCCTCTTGCTACATTCAATCCTATGGCTTTGAACACAGCTGGCTCTGCATTTAAAAAAAAGGGTTCTGCCCATCGCTGAGAGTATTTCTGGTGGTGCTCTCAGGGTGAAAAGTAGGGAAAACATTACAGGTTATAAGCAATAATGAGCACATTCTCTGAGACAATGAAGGCCACAGCAGAAGGTATATCATGCCCTTACCATCACCTCTCTTGTTTTAACAATTCCTGTAAATTAAATACCTTCAATTCTCTTACCCCCTAGATCTTGATCACCTTCTTGGCCTGCTTTTATCTCTCTACATTGCACTTGGCATATAGGTAGTCACACTAGACTGGCTGAATTTTCTGTGGAGCACAATGCAACACTGACTGGCATTAGGTGGAATCTACAATCTGCATTCAAACCCTAATTGCCTATATCCGTCACTTCAGCTTTCAGTGAATTGCAGGTAGAAATCTGGACCAGAAAGATGAAGACAAATAAAGAATCTAAATGCCTAACTCAATACGCTTTTCAATACTTTCTCAAAGAATCAGAAAGCAGGAATAGAACAGCAAAAATGTGAGGTTAATGCCTCTCTTTCCTTAGTTTTCCTGACCTACATTTCTGGGCCAAGTTTCTATTTGATTTTTTCAGAACTGCACAGATGGACTTGATCCTAAGAGGCCTCAGGTTTCCCCTCAGGCCAGTCCACTTTGTAGTGCACTCCAGTGGGCAAAGTTTGTATTCCTTCTCCTTTCACTCTTCAGGGAGAATTTCTTCCTTCATACTATATGGAAAGTCATTGGGTTCCCTCCCTTTAGTTTTTCTATTGCATCTTTTTTTTTCCAGGGCCTGTTTCCCCCTAATTCCCACACCAGAATATGTTCACAAGGTTATTAAGGCCTACTCTTATCTTCCATGCAAATTCTAACACAGATAGAAAACAAGTTCTTTCCAAGGGTGCTGGCACTCCTTGCACATGTTCTTCATCCACCCACATGTCCTTAAATGTCTTCTGGATCCTGAGCACTTCTTATTGGGAACTGTTGGCCTCTCATGGTGTGACTGTGCTTGTATATGAAAAGCAGACACTGAAAATCTATTGCCTCAGAAATGCTTCTGGGCAGACCTATGTCTTTCCTGGCAGACTCCAGGAAACTTTGAGGCAATGTTGGTAGCCCAACCAATTAAAGGTCCAAATAGATTCCCTACAATATATTTAGAATGCTTGGTATTTGTAAGTTTCTGAAAGACCTTTCATGGGAGCCATTACTCTGGTAAATATTCTTCTCTGCCTTGGCCTAAGATCCTGAGGAGTTCATTTGCTTCTTACTGTTGAATGCCAAAATTCACTCTATCTCTTAACTCCGGGTCTTCCCCTGGACTCACTGTAGAGTAAAATACAATTGCTCTATGTTCTCTCAAGTTCTTCCTGGAGCTAAAAAAATGTACATAATGATTTGCATTCTCACTCAAGGATAGATTGCAAACCACTCTTGGGAGAAAAGGGATAAGAAATATGTGATAAGTTCGCCTATCTGGTTGAAGTGGATTAATTGAGCTTCTACTGTATTTCAGGCCCAGTGAATTCAAAACCATTTTTCTAAGAGGTTCCTAGTCTTAGTGGGTAAAACTTACATATGTTGAACAGATGCTATAAGATACAGATATGGCAGGAAAGGGATAGTTATAATAGAATGGGAAAACTGATTATTTTTGTAATACTGTATTTTGTTTGGTTTGACCCAGTGTCTCAGTACTTAGTTCAGGATAGCCTTGAACTCATCATGTAGCCCAAGCTGACCTCCTATTTACAGCAATCCCCACTGCCTCAGACTCCTGAGTGGTGTGATACAGGTGTGTGCCACCATATCTGGCAGGTTCCTTTTGCTATATTTAAAAATATTCTAGTATTGTATAAATTCCTTGTGGTCTTCACCTCCTGGCTAATAACTAATTGCATGGTTGTTACATTATGAATTTAATGATGGTTCTTTTGTGTGTATATGTTTGAGACAGGGTCGCACTCTGCAGTCCAAGCTGGCCTTAGAATCTACTTTCCTCTGCCTCCTGGGTGCTGGGATTCCAGGCTTGAGCCCCTACTCCCCGCTGAACAATGATTCTTAAGCACGTGCATCCACAGGCTCTATTCTACTTCCTGGCATGGTAATATTGAAGAACAGCTAACTCTCTAGTTCTGTTCTTGTGGAATAAAGGATGACAGGCAAGGAAGCATAGGGTTCCAGTAATGGTAAGAGATGTGAACAACAGTAGATAAAAATGTAGATAGAAATTAGTTCTTGTCTGATAAAATTATCCTGAAAATGATGATATTTTAGTGGGAACCTAAGGAAGAAAGTTGAGAGAGCTATCCAGTGCTCTAAGTGAAGAATTTTCCCATCTTAAGGAACAGAAATAACAAATTACTGAGATGAAAATTGTGTTGATATTTTGAAGAAGCACTGCTTAGCTACAGCAAGGTCCCCTGACTGGTCACAGCAGGAATATTTGCACCGTGAGAATTGGCAAATATCATGAACTCAATCTTCTCTTGGTATGAGTGATATTCAAGAAATAGTCTGAACAATGCCACATGACAGATAAAAAGCCTATAGCTTAGACCTCCAAAAGCACAACAACCTAGTTCCAAAGGTCTTCAACAGAAACGGAGAGTCACAGAACCTCAGCCTTTTAACCACAGTACCCAAATCCTTTAAAACCATTTATTCTAGGGGGAGAAAAACAAATTGAGAAGATATTCTGACACATTTTGGTTTAAGTTTTCACTTGGCTCATATCACTAGAATAGTCATGACCCCTTTTTTCAAAATAAATAACGTAGAACTCCACTTTTCAATCTCTATTTTTGCCTTACATAGTAACATCAGACATATGACTAAAAATTCTGTGAACAGAGGCTATTAGCCAATATAAGAGAGGTGACACAAAGAAGCTGATCATAGAACTGCAATCATTATTTTGTAGTTTACAAATAATAAAGGGGGATTGTACTTTGAATATTCACAAGAAAGATAAGACTTAAAAACTAGGTATCTTCAACATCTTTAGGATAGTCATTTCACAATGTGCATAATGTACACAACATAATGTTGTGAATGGTAATATATTTTTGTCAATAAAGAAGATGTACATAAGACTTAAAACTGGACATGAAAATGAGCCACTGGTACTGTGGTAGAAACACACACAGACAGAGGCAGACAGACACATACATGCATTAAGAAATCCCTAGAGTCACATATTTTTATAAACCTGGTGGATAATCCCCTACCTCTTTCAAAATTCCTGGACTGTGCAATTGGCAACTATGAGATTTAAGCCATTATATGCAACGCTTAATTAAGAATCAATACTTTCAGTGAATGACAGATTTACCTTTTTTACCCCTTTTTATTAGAGGCAGCTCAGAGATAAACCCTTTGAGTTATGAGTAATTATACCCTGCTGAGAAAAGTGATAGAGTGCTGCACTCAGAAGGACTTATCAAGCCCTGAAAATGTGGATTCAACACTTAAGACTTTTTTTGTAGTATTATTTTCCCCATCACTAACAGTTTCGCAGCATGTTCCCAGAGGAAAATAAACAAACAGTGTGTACTTGCATTTTAATGGAAATAAACAGGAGCAACTCACACACTTTTTACCATGCTGGCTTCATATTTCCAAATCAGTGTGTTACAGTGAAAAGTTTACATGTGAGGACAATGTGTTCCTTTATGCATGGGATTTTGGAATAAATGGGATTATAACACTTCACTGCTATGTCTCCTTAGGAAGTTAGAATATTCTTTCAGCTATGCTGTGAAATGGAAAACTATTCTTACATGGCTTCTGGAGCTCATGATAAATCACAGGACCTCCTATTTTGGTCAAATGGGATGGAGGAAAACATTTTCTTACTTTCCATGGGCAGTGACTCTTTTGTCTGATTTTGGAGGAAAGTCAGGTATCTGCCAGCAGCCTAGGAGTTCTCATGAAGGTATCTCCATTAAGAAACATACTCCTAAGGGATCTGGAGCAAGGTCTTAGGAAGCCTATAAGTTCTAGATTGCTAATGGCTTATGCAAAGTGTGAATTATCCTAAATTCTCCCTTTTAAATTTCGGATTCTCAAGTGAGTCTGTAGGCCAAGGATGGTGAAGACCCTTCACAAGGAATAGTACAAGATAGTAGTGGGCATTTGAAAATTTCACTCAATTTTTGCTCCCCAAGTAGCCTGCATCTTGCAGCAAATCAGAAATTTGGCTAGGAAATGGGAGTTCTTTCCATGGCTCTTTCAGTTTCCAAGTGTAGCTCCTCCAGCTTCATAACAGGTTTTCTGTGCCATGCTGTTGTCCTGACGTCTAAACATACTAGTTTTGCATTTAGCCAATGAATTAAAAGAAGACTAACCAATATGGAGAGCAATATGGAAGTTGAGCAGAATCTAAAAATAGACCTACCATCTGGCTAGCAATCCCACTTTTGTAAATACATTAAAAAATCAACATATTAAGGAGATGACTACATATCAATATTTAGTGTGACACAATTTGTAACAGCTAAGCTACGGAATCAACCCAGGTGTCCATCAACAGAAGAAATGATGAAGAAACATAATATTTATATAATTCAGTAGAATATTATTCAACCATATAAATGAATAAAATCTCATCATTTGAAATAAAATGGGTGAAACTGGAGCGTATCATTAAATGAAATAAAACAAACACAGAAATTAAGTGCTAAATGTTCTATAGTTTATATGGAAGTTCTTTAAAAAAAACACTGATATAAGCATAGAATACTAACTACTAGAAGGTAGGGAGTGATATAAAGTTATTCTGCATTATATCAGTGTAAAACTGCATTTGTGTTTGGAAATATTACACCAAATCCCATTAATATGTATAATTAATACATTTAACCAAATATAAAATTTTTTTCAATGTCCTCTAAGGGCTCATGTTTTCTAAAGTATGAAAATCTTATAATTAATGAAAAGTAAATGCTAAAAATGTACAATTTCCTTGACTATAGAGGTGAAGAATCAGGTTTAACTCCCACAACACTTTAATAAACATTTTTAATTAGGTGCATGGTATCCCGTAAATTATATGACATCCATAGGTCTCACCTTTTTTGTCTATAATTCAGAGAAACAAATACCAGTCTAGTGTTCTGAATTACAGAGAAGAAAGATGAGACAATGTCAAATAAAGTTAACAGGTAGTTAAAAATATTTAGGGCCAGTCAGATAGCTCAGCAGATTAAAGACCTGCTTAGGCAGGCTCAGGGACTGGGGCTGTATCCCTGGTATGCTGTGCTGGCCCTGCCTCTGGGGCTAGGTGAGATAGGGACTGAGACTGGGAGTGGGGGTGCATGCCTGTAATCACAGCACTTGGGAGGCTGAGAACAGGAGAATCATGAGTCTGATCTGTGTAGTGAGACACTGTAGGCCCAGTCATAGAGGTGGCTGACTCTAGAGTTCGTGACTGACTCATGGTACAAGGCTAGCATTAACACTGCAAGGATTAAAGTTGAGTAATTACTAAATTAATCCTCTGATAGCTTTTTTTTTTTTCTTTTTTAGGCAGAACCGGGGATTAAACTCAGGCCCTTGTACTTGCCAGGGAAGCACTTATTCCACCGAGCCATCTCCCCGGCCCTTCTGATTGCTTTGGTACTGCTCTAATCCTGGTATCCTGGATATACTATAAAGGACAGACAGAGCTTTGTATTGTCTCTTGCTTTTTTTTGTTACTTTTGGCCTCCTGTGAACTATTTTCCCTCTTAATGTCTGTCTGCCATGCCAGTCTGCCTTGGAGCCAGACAATCATGGACAGAAAACTCTACAAACTTAGCTAAATAAGCCTTTCCCACTTTAAATTTGGGTGTCTGGTATTTTGTCTCAACAATGAGAAAATAATAGCTAAGACATCTGGCTACGGTGGTTTTCTTCAAAAACAATTAGGATATTAGGATCTATGAACTTTATGAACCTTTTAAAATTTGAAAGGCTAGTTGATGAACAGGGAGTTTTCAAGATAAAGACTGAATCTGGAAGCTAATTTCCTTCACTTGGTAAATGTAATTGGATTATATTGGTACCTGAGCTGTTTTGACTACCACTTAATTAGGTAACTTTTGTAATGATATACTACCACTCCATTGTGACAGAAGTTTTGTGGGAGAGGAGGAGTTTCTTATGCAATTAAAAATGAGAATGAAAGTGATGTTAACATTTTTATTCATATAATATTTCATTGCTTAAAAAACGATTTTGCATACATTAATTCATTAAGTCCTCATTAAAGTCATGAATATAAGGTACATTTTTATATTTTGCAAATTACAGTGTTGAATTTGCAATTATTTTATTTGTTCATGATTAAATAGAGACAGTAAAGGAGTCTTCCATTTCTCAAAAAGAAGGCAAATAAATTTATGGTTGTTTCAACTTCACCTATTCTCCAAGATACTGGAGAATTTCAACTCTGGCAGGGTCTTCCTCAGTTTCCACCTATGGAATTATTTATCACAACATAACCCACACTCAGATTTTCAAATCATTAACTCCTCAAAAGAGGAAGTTCATAAAACTGTTTGAATTTTAAAAGTAGAATATCAATTTTAATAATGTAATAGTTTCTCAGATTTCAAAGAAATGCCTCCCATCCAAAGACTTGTTGAACTTTGTTATAGGACGTGTACTTACCAACAAAGCAAACATACAGTGCTGATGGACAACCAGGCACTGAGCTAGACAATGGCTGATCTGCCTTGGAAGCAAGATGCCTCAGTTTGGAGTTGCAACTAGCTCATTTTTGTGCTCAACTCAGAAGCAGGAAAAGACAAAAAAACCCAGTCCAAAGTAAAGAAAAACACACATAAATCTTCTCAGTCTTCAGTCCATACTATCTAACTAGATTCAATTTTTAGGTGAAATGACAGATAAAGAAACTATGCAAGCAAATACTAAAGCCCTGACTGAACAACAAAGTAATATCTACAAGACTCTTCAGGAAGTGAACTTAGTGTCATGCTCTAACTGACTCTATTAAGCTTTTTGTTATGCTGATTGCATCAACTCTTAATTCCATATCAACTCTTTTTAGTCCTAAACACCGGTTACTAAGTCATGCCTAGGGTCATGAATCCTCGAGAAGGCACAGAATTCTAGAGAAGGCACAGAATTCTCTGTGGCCACAGTGAAGGTGCTGTTGGAACTGGCTATCTTAGAACTTACTATAGAAATCCCTGTTGTAGAAGGCAGAAGGCAATGAGGGTCAAAACAACCACACTAGGAAAAGATGGTCAACGTAAGGGAGGTAAGAAATGAGAAATATACGGTCCTTATGGCACGGAGACAAGATCTTTCTGCATAAACCAGAATGGAATAAGCCAAAGACAGCCAACTGTGTGCAGCTACCATGTAATACCAGACAGAAATGCAGTGAAGTGTCTAGGAACAATATAAACAGTGAAAGAGACAGGCAGAAAAGCCACCCTTTTCCATTCCAGAGGCACCAAACAGCAGTGCTAATGACTTAAAGGACTCTATCTCAACATTTCCTGTCCTTTCTCATCTCTGCATTATTTTTCAACTAAATAATTGATTGAACAGATTCAATATAATAAAAAATGAGGTTTATAAAGATTATCAGAGATAATATTCTTAGCAAAACAAAAGATTTGTGGAAGTCATTAAAGTATCCTAGGGAGAGCACCCTGGCAGCTTGGTTCCTGGCCTATTGCTCTAAGAGAAGAGTCATTCCTCAGTCCTGCTTGGCTGAGTCACTTCTCCTTAGAATCACCAGACTATACTTCCAGGGCTCCCCTGCCAAATGAGTTCTTTCAATAAGAAACACTGAAAGAAAAGTAATGGAGGAGACATGGGAGAAGCCAGTGTTACTGTCTTTGGCAGTGGCTGGTTCTCTTCTGCAGCTCAGAGCCTTCACTACAGAGACCCGGAACCCTCTCCAGCTTGTCTCAGATGAAAATATCTGGAAATTGGAAATAAGAGTTTAGATAGTATGTTGAGAATAAGTGAAATCAATTGATTATTTTTCATTGTCTCCTGGAACCAGCATGCTCCAGTGAGCCCATCCGACAATTTTGCCCAGATTTTGGTACAGTTGATGCTAATCACTGGGTTTCCTCCGTGCCTTCTGAGTATTAAAAAGTCCATCACTTGTGTAACCAGTTCTCTGTAGTTATTTACTATTATTCAAAACTAACTTTAGAGCCAGGTGTGGTGGTGTTCACCTGTCATCCCACACTCCGCCAGCTGAGGCATCAGCTTCACCATGAGTTTGCAAGCTCAAGGCCAGCCTGGGCTACAAAATGAGTTCTAGCCAGTCTAAACTGCACAGGGAAAACCTGTCACAAAAAATAAATAAATAAAGTAAAATGAAGAAAAATAAAAAATAAAAATTAACTTTAAGTGATTTCTGTTTTCTTACCTAACCATATATTTTTGAGGCTTTTAATTTTTAAAACTATTTTCATATTTTTGGTTACATGTTTTTCATATTATTATTAATCAATGTATTACAAGTGTAATTTATTTAAGAATCAATATATATATATAATCCACATGTATCTCTAAATAGTTTTGTTAAAAGTTCTACCCAACTGGTACATTTAAATCAACATAAGAACATAATCTACCACAGTGCTATTGCCTGGAACAAGGAACAAAATAAATGAACAGAAAGTAGAAAAGATACACTATCTAATGGAATCTTTCCTTTTTGTTAAGATGCAAGTCTAGTGATAAATAATAGATTAAAAAAAACTATTTGAGGAGAAAAGTCTTTAAGAACAATTGAGACGTTTAAAT
This sequence comes from Octodon degus, assembly GCF_000260255.1. Taxonomy (NCBI): domain Eukaryota; kingdom Metazoa; phylum Chordata; class Mammalia; order Rodentia; family Octodontidae; genus Octodon; species Octodon degus. The sequence goes on from NW_004524629.1 coordinate 9,229,036, forward strand.
ATAAAGTATCTTCCACAAAGCAGTATTTCTCAAGGTATTATTTGATCATTTATATCAGAATGTCTCAGGCTCCTTATTAACAATATTAGATTGTACCTTGCTCCTGTCTTAGTTGTACTAACTTAGAATCTTTGATGTGTTGGTTCTGAGAATCTATTTTATGAACAAATGTACTTCATTATTTGGCAATGCTTTTAGTTTTGAGGACAACTGCTCTACAGCAAGACAAAAATGATAGTACTGACCATTATAAATGATGGACCCAGGAACAGAGTGATGGCTGGGGGAAAAAAGCTCACATTTAAGAAAGGTCAACACTTTTTGCATAACAGATACAGTCACAGGATCAGATTCTTTCATACCTTCTTTTCACTGACCTTCCAAGGACTGCAACAAATCTTAAGCGAAAGATTTATATTCACAGTTCTGTAGTCAAATTTTAATGTTTTTGATAGAGACTGTTCAGAATAACTTGAAGGACAAAGTTTGATGCCTAGTAATACTGGCATTAGTCTTCATTTTTTTTCTATGTATTTAGTACAGGGTGTACAGGGTCTCACTACACAGATTGGACTCCTAGTGATCCTTCTGTTTTTAGCATCCCAAGTGCTGGTATTACAGGCAGGCACCACCACATGCAGTCTCAATCACTGTCTCAGAGTGCCCTGGGGGTGCGGCTGGCAATGCACGCCAGTGATCCAACCCCCGCTGCTGTGCTCTGCCTATGCTGGTGCTTTAGTCCGCTGAACTATCTGGCTGGCCCTGGACTTCATTGCTTTGTAGCAACTAGAATAGTTCCTGGCTCTAGGCAATTTTCTGTAAATACTATTAGTTACCACCTTCATCCCTTTATGCACAGAACCTCATAGACAGCCCAAATACTAACACACATTTTCTGAAGACAACTGTACTGATGAGAATTCCACTAAGCCCATTCATTTCATGAAAATGTACCAGTGATCAGATGTAAGCATTTGATTAATCTGTTCCAAATAGACCACAGTAAGTAATATATTGATTTTATTTATTTTCACTATACTATGTAAAAATTTCATTTTTCAGGATTTTTTATTTGAGTTATTTGTTCTTTTGATAAAATTCCTTTTTTTTTTTCTTTTGAAAAATGTAGGGAAGGGAAGGTAAAGGAAGAATTTAGAAAAGCAATGGCAAACATTATTCCTGTCTATTTCATTATTGGTAGTCAAAGCATAAAGCTAATGCTTGCCTGGGTACCATTTTAAATAGGTGAGGTGTATTTGTCACTCATAGTCTGGCCCTGCTCCTCACTTCACCCTTCACTCCTTCGAGGAGCCTCTCCTTCGGATGCCTCTCAATGCAGGCGTTGCTTCACTCTGGATCTCACATCTTGCTTGGTCTCTCACACCCTCTGAACAGAGTGATTAACTCTTCGCTGTCTCTTGAAAACGTTCCATTTCCTGGGTTGTTCATAGTCACTGCCTTTCCTTCACTGTGGGCCAATCTGTGTGAACCTCACTAAATGTCCTTTGAACTAGTCACTATTCCAAGATTCTCTCCCCAATAAAAAAGGCTGTTAACCAGCAGTTCCATATGAAATGGGGTCCTCTATGCAGACTTCAAACCAAAGTAATGCTCCCCACCTGCACACACACACACACACACCATCCAGGTTCCAGCACCATCACCCACTCTCTTGCCACTATCTTGTCTCTGTTCTCTATCTATCCAGGATGGATACAGAAAAAGTGAGGAGGACAGCATGAATGTAAGCTCTCAGCAGGGGATTTATGTCTTTGTCCTTGTCACTCCTTGCAAACTTCTCACCTCCAAAACTCACACACGGCCAGCTGTTTCAAGATGCAGACAACATCATTTTTAAAAAATCTACAGTGCCAGGCAATCATAGTTTACAGAGTAGTTTGAAGCGAGCAATCTCACCTTACTCAGCTGGATTGGATAAGTTGCAACTCTACAGACTCAGCGTATTAAGTTAAAGATTGTTTAAAGCTCTGTGTCAACTCTTCAGTCTTCCCTGTTATACTTTCTAGGCATGGAAGCAGATTCTGCAACTCAATCATTTAGGTTTTCCTTCTTGTCATTCTAATCTTAATTCTGCTATTCTAATATCACATCATCTGTTATAGATTTTCTGTAATAATAAGAAACTATTATTATTATGGGAGACCAAGATTCAGAAAACCCACAGTGCCATTCTGCAGCTGTGTCTGCAGGGCAGGTATGGAGAACTGAATCAAGTCCTGGTCCTTTTTCCCAAAAGTGTGCAGTGCAGTAGGCAAACTTATCTATTACTTGTTATAATTGAGACATGTGTATGTAGATATGGTGTATAGGTATTCATGGGAATTAACCTTGCACAAGAAGGGTAGATTTATGGTCACCTGTCAGAGAAAGGAGTTGGGCAGGAAACAAAAGGCAGTGAGAGGTGGCATTGAAATGGCATGGAAATAAAGCCATGAATGCCTCCTAAAAAGTGAAAAAGATAATGTTGAAAAAGTGGGGCCAGGGATGAAGTACTGATGGCCCCTGGGCTTTGTTTACGAGCATTTCTATGTGGCCAAAATTCAAGCAAACTAAATGGTAAGTGGCTATTATTTATGAAAAGAGATAGTGAAGAGCACAGTGGTAGAGATAAAAAAAAAAGTACATACTTGGTGCTTCTGGAGGAGGTAGAATCTCCAGACGCTGGTAACTAATGCATTGTGTAAATTAAGGGAGCAGAATGAGAAAATATTTCCTCTATACTTCAAGTGTTACTGACTGAGTTCACTGCTAATCAAGATTCAGGACTATAACAAAAAATCTTTTAGATGGGGTGAAATTTAGAAGAAAATTAAGAGAAATCTCTACCAAGATGTATTTTGGTAAATTTCTACTAGAAAACCAGAACTTTAGGGAAATTCTTGCGGAAATATTTTCATGTAAATTATTAGCTTCTTCTGCTAACAAAGGAGAAGTAAAATAGAAAAAGGCTGACAGGGCTGGCAATGGCTACTTTTAAATAATATGCAATTAAGTTTTTAAATCTTGAAACTCAGCACCATTGTCACTTCTTCCAAAACAGCTTTTCTTTCCTTTTAAAAATGTTTTTAATCCTTTATTTATTTATTTTTTAATTTGGTACAGGGTCTCACTATGCAGCTCGAGCTCATCGTGATCCTCTTGTCTCACCCTCCCCAGCATGGGGTTTACAGGCTTACACCACCACGCCAGCTTTTGAAGGCCGACTCTGCATGCCCAGGGTTCCATGCTGACCTTGCTTGCTAGCAGGGATCCAACTGGGTCCTTGAGCTTGCTAGACAGGCACGCTGAACTATCTCCCGAGCCCAGGATAGCTTTTCTAACCCTGGATCTGAATAGTTATGTAGGCTTTCTCTCTGCCTTGAATCATACACCATTTACTTTCCTATTACCTTTATCTAGCTATATCACAATAATTCATTTGCCTTTGCTTCATCTTCACAAAAGCAGTTTCCTTAAAATAGGGACTATGACTTGTTTCATTTTGTGTTTTTAAAACCTATCATAGTTCTTAGCACAGTGGATAAACTTAATATATGTGTACTAGAATACATGAATGAAAAGAGGGAAATGGATGAATGAATAGAAGAGGACAGACAATTCAGCTAAGTAGTCTAAAAGTAGAATGTAGAGACGATAAGCTTTCAAGAAGGTTAATAGTATGAAGTGCCATATTCTAGTCAAATAAAGTGAGAACAGAAAAAGGACTGTATTAAGTTAGGCAAGTCATACTTAATTAGAGCCTTTTTTGAAAAAAAGAAAATCATTTCAGGGCACATGGGCTGGGATTTGGTCCTTTGTTGAATTTATGGAAAAAAGGAGAAAGTGATTGTAGCTAACATCATTACTTTTAAAAGATTAAGGGGAAGCAGACTGGTAGGTACTGATTTAAGTATCAGTGTTGCATGGCAGACTTTACATTTTTGGGGTAGAGAAGCTGGGACACACTTCACAAGAGGCAATGATTTGCATTTAGAAAGAACTGAGTGTGAAGATTTATAGTAATAGACAATTAAGTGTAGGGACTGAGATGCCTTATACTTTTGTTCACAGCCTTACTTTGCATCACACACACACACACACCACACACACACATAGACACACATCTACATACAACAACATTAGATAGAAGATGGAAGGGAAGGGAGTGCATTATTTTCTGGTGATAATCTGACATTTCAAGGGGTTACATCCACCCAGCGAGGAGGAGGATAATTTCTACTAAGCTGTGTAAGGAGGTTTCTGACTGCATCTTCCAGTTCAGGACAGAATAATCTGAGCATTACGCCCCAGCTATAGAAATGTGGGGTGTGCTGATCCTATTTAAGTGGATATTTTTGGAGAAAGGTAATTAGGACATTCCTATCTCTTGTGCAATTGAGTCTAGCATCAAAAAAGTCTGGCTTCCTGGCCTTGCTTCTCTCTAGGTTTCAGTCCATCAGCTCATTCCTGCAAATAAGAGTCACACAGCCCAGGTGGCTTCAAATGTTATCTGTCATGAAATCACCCAATCCCCCTTAAAATCTTGCCTGAGGAATTGATTCAGTGGCCTTCTGCAGCTGTTAATTCAACAGGTTAAAGCTACATCTTGTGAAAAGTGTTCATTTGTTCTAAATTTACCACTCACTGATGCTGTGGAGTGACCTTTTGCTCTTCTGTGAAGCAACCAAGAAAAGCAAGAAAAGGCAGGAGTCCAGCTCAGGTAAGCCGAGTGCTGCAGTGTTTTGCCTTTCCTGTTCTCTTCTATTTGCAGGTAAATAAACATACTAGCTCCGGTCTTGGAAATTCAGCCAAAGCTTCTACCACCTTGTCAAACTCTTCAAGGGAAACATTATTGCCTTAATTGCTTAAGTCCAATTTGCATAATATGGAGTTCTGACAGCCACAGAAACAGGGATGCAAAAAAGAGATTAACAAGTGAGGTGCACGCTTAGCCAACCCTGTGCAGTTTGAAAATGAGAGAAGAGAAGAATTCATCGGATGGGTGGGTTTGCTGTTTCATCTGTTCTCTGGCCCTCCCCACCGTACCTCCCTCTCCCCACCTTCAGGTTTGTTTGTTTTTCATTTGCATTCATTGTTTCCCAGCTTTTGCCCAGACTGTTAATTGCCATTCCTAGCAGAGCCTCCTTCAGGCCTTGGTAATGCTCAGGCAGCATCAGCCAGCACAGATTTAAAAACAGCCTTTCTCTTTACACCCAGCGCATGCAAGCATTCAAAACATTAATACTTCTGAGGAAGGCAGAGAGAGTGATTTACTCATCTTTGTGCCTTTAGTATCTTTCAATAAAAGTAGGTTGATTTCTCTTTGGCATAGTCATGGAGAGTCTTCTCATTGCTGTGACTTTAGCAGGATCTTCCTGCGCCCTGGCCTCCCTGGACCAAATCTGGCTGTGGCAGACTGGAGCATTTCATTGGCTCTCTTTTGCCTACGGGTTAACAGGCCTCTTTGGAAGACTGTGATCTAGAACCAGCCACTCTGTCTTACTTTTGTGAAATGAAAATGGAATGTTTACTAAGGCCCAGACCCAGACACCGAAGTTGCCCAAGTTCTGTAGTCTTGGAGTAAACCCCATCCACTGAGACCTTGACTCAAGGCTTTCCTGACCAATGAAAAATGGGGCTATTAGACCATTGTGGGGAGATGGGGGTTCATCTTTTTTGTCATATTCATCTTTATTTAGCATAAACACCATGGTTTTTCCATTCAGTTATTAGAATGCCTGAATGATCTGTTTCAGGAAGCTACTTAGTGGTGAGGCCCTCAGGCACCTAGACTGCCTCCTCCCTTCAAGTCTTCCCTTTTATTCTGCTCTACTTGCAGTTCTGAGTTTGCCCCAGCTCCTCTTTGTGACCTCAGCCAAAACTGCGTTTGTCCCCTGCCCCCAGCCGCAACCTTTCTTTGGCTCATTCCAGCACATATTCAATAGTTCTTTCAGTAATTCTTACTCTAGAAAGCCTTGTCTAATTTCACACAAACTGTCCCATGGTGTTACCACTTTGCTTTCTGCACTGAAAATCCCCATCTCTTTGCAATGTCAGCATCTAAGCCTCTAACCAATGAAAGTAAACACTATTCAAGTTAGCCAAGGGGAGGACACATTGACATATGCTCTTTGGTGCTAAAATACACAAATATATATACATATATACATATATGTATATATATATGTATATATATAATTTTATATCTAACCACCTTCTTATACCATTTTGGGGTTCTAATAGTTGATACGACTCTAATTTTATGTAGAGTTGCATTTTGTGAGAACAATAACAGCTCTATTGCTTGCTTTCCAATGTTGAGCTGCTTTATTTTTCTTCCTTGTCTTGCTTTATAGGCTATGAAGCTTTCAGAGAGGTTATGATATGAAATGTCTTTGTCTTATTCCAAAATGAATTTCACCATCAATTTGCTATTGTTTTCAGAAGATTTTGCTAATGAAAATGTCCTTTAATTTATGTTTTTATTATAAATAGATACAACATTTTTTCAAATACCTTTTCTCAGGGTTTTATGGAAACACCTTCCCAAATTTCTCCTCTATTTTTAAACTATGCATTAGCTTTAAATTTCTTTTGTTTTTTATGCATATAGTGTTTCAGTGTCTTTGAATGCATGTGATTGTGTCAGCCTGTAAGGCTCAAACAGATGTGTCTGTTTTCTGTGCTGTGGCTTCAGCCCCATGAGCGCTGTGTTTCCGTGTGGGGGCAATACATAGAGGCTTGTACTCTAGAGGGACAAGAATAGAGTTGGAGCCCAGACAGAAGCTGACAGTGGCCAATGCACTGGGTGGAATTTTGTCCCTGGGCTAGAGTCTCACATAACCTTTTGAAACTTTTTTAACTGTCCACCTAATAGGAGACAATATAAAAATAAATATTGTGCATTTGATTTTCGATCCCTGTGTTTCATTTCCAATGATAATGCTGATGATTCGGAAATATAAAAACAGTCATATAAACAAGAAGTAGAGACAATTTCTACTAGTAATAGATTTAACAAAAAATCAGAAATAAATAACCAAAAGGTAAAACCACAAAGGAAATGGAATCAGCTTGTTGAAAAGTTATCTGTACTCGTATGTGTACTGTAGCAGTGCTCACAAAAGCCAATAAAATGAAGTGATATATATCTATATCTCTATCTCTATCTATCTATCTATCTACCTATCTATCTATCTATCTATCTATCTATCTATCTATCTATCTATCTATATTGGCTTCTCTCTTGTATTTTAAATGAGGAAGCATGATGGATGCTGACCCAAACGTCATGGAGCCAGGGCCTGCTGCTGCCGACTCTCTGATGCTCATCCCCAGTATTTTGTTTTGTTTCTGAAAATAAATGTGGAAAGGTGGTAAATTTTTCATTAGAGAGAAAGTGATATGGGTCTCTTCCTCTGAGATAAATTTTCACCCCAATTATTTTGCATTTATATTAAATTTATACTTAGTAATTTTATATATTGGGTACTTTGTGATAATTCTGTACATGTAAGTGGTACATAATAAATGAAAATTTATTATATTTATATAATATTATATATTTATAATAAATGAAAAGGCAGATTTTCATTGTAGTGAAGACTATGGAAAGAATGTTTGGGGGGGCATTTTCCCAAGCCAGTGACACAGGATTCTATTGCTTGATACAGTTTGTTGAGTGCCACAAGGAAATTCACAGTCTAGTACTCCTTGAAAATAATGAACCATGTGCACTGTGATATCAAATAAATGGAACTGGAACTGAGAGAATGCTTATGATCAGTCAGTTGGAAAAATGCGCAGAGTTCAACCCTTAGGTGCAAAATGATTTAGGAATGATGAGAGTTACCTTCTCGACAAATTTTTAAAATGCTAAAGGTGAAGGACGTTTTACTTTTCATTCACGTCCACATCTTTGTTTTTTGATAAAGATCAAAATACATGGAAAAATCTAATTCTAAATAGAATAGAGAAGGAATTAATTAGGAAATGAGTTAATTCATGCTGACACCTTTCTGAGCACATTCACTCTGCAATCTCGCTTTTACCATTTATTAAAGCAGAGATTCAATTTAGAGAATTGTGTAGAGACTTACTAAATCTTCCAAGAAACTACAGAAGTAAAATGAGCTTCAAAAGATTCCCTCATGAGTGTGTACCACAATGTTTCCTTAAGCACTTAATGACCATGTAACTAATGTTTAAGGTTCCTAAAAGTCATCAAAACAGATTTTAGAGTGCAAGGGTAGGGAAGCATTTGCTCCGTGCAGCACTGTCAACCACAACCCTAGACACATAGGGCTTTGGGGAACAGCAGGTTACAGGGAAATGACTTCACTGTCACAGTACCACGCTCTGTTGCTTGTTGCAATGAGCCTATAACTTGAGTACAGAATGCACGGTTTGATAGTCTCACCATTGAATCAGAGGTTCCCCTAACATGAGAATTTGTAATAAATTATTGTGTGATTTTTACATTTCAAACTATATCCGGGGCTATATTCACAGATCATGCAGATTTATTGTTCTTTCCCAAATCTCTTAGAAAATTTGTGAACTACAGACTTGGTGTGGTGGCACTTGCCTGTAATCCCAGCGCTTGGGAGGCTGAAAATAGATGAATCACTTTGAGTCCTATCTATGTAGTGAGATTCTGTAGACACTGCAGACCCTGTACCAAATGCATTTTAAAAATTGTGAATTATATATCTAAAAGTGGGATTGCTGGGTCACATGTGGTGCTATTTTGTGATTTTGCGAAAGCCATACTGTTTTCAGAGCAGCTGAATCATTTGGAATTGAAATAGAGATCTCAGAGAGATAGTACCACTACTGCACTCACTATCGCACTATTCACAATGGGCTGGATGTGAAAATAGGCTAAATACCCATCATCAATGAATGGATAAAGAAAATGTGACATATACCTACAAGGGGATGCTGTTCAGCATTGTAAAGGAGATTTCATAAGGTAGAAAATGGGTAGATGTGGTGGACATTATCCCAGTGAAATAAACCAGTAAGGAAAGACAAAGTCTACAAAATTCCACTTCTATAAGTTATCTAAAATATATGGATTCAGTGAATGGAACGGTAGCTTTTAGGAGTGGATGGTATGGGAACATGGCGAGTAACTAATCAGGGGGGATAAAAATATCATTTAACCAAGACATAGGCTCTAGTTATCCACTGTACAGTGTTGTACTTTAAGTCAATGATTATGCATTTTACATTTACAAAGGTGTTAAAAGGCTAGATTTCCTGGTGTGTTCATACCACAGTAAAATAATATTTTTAAAGAAACCCTGTAGGACATTTACATGCCTTTTTTCAGAGACTCCTTACTAAAACTAGAGGACGATAAAATTGATAGAAAAAAAGCTACACATTTTAAACTTATGAATTCCTCTCTAAACTCTTAATGGAAATAAATGACAAATGATGATTAAAAATAAGATGTTTTCTACAAAGCTTATCATTATCTCAGCTAGTGTGTAAATTAAGCTTCGCTCTGGAGGTCATATCCTGTTCTAACCTAACATCAGATCATATTACAAAATGCCACATACCTCACTCAAGCCAAAAGTGAAAGCATGCTGCTGATCTCTGGGCGAAACTGCTCCTGTGCTGAAAAGACAGGAGTCCAGGTTGTGCTTGCTGTGAAGGACCAAATATTTTTTTTTTAAGAATGCGATCTCTGTACGTGCTTTTAAATGGATATGCAGTAGCCAGCAGGGATGAAGCCCAACAGAGCTATCCTTAGGCAAAATTAAATGTGATGAGAAGAAGCAAGATGCTGGATCCCAACAGTCTGTGACTAAATATTTTTAAAGTCTTAGAGGACCTGAAAGGAAATAAAATAAGCAATCTCCAAGAACTACTAATGGGAATTGCAAATAATACTTTGGGGTCGTTGTTATTTATTTGTTCTTCTGTTCCTTCATTCAGTAAACAATTACTAGGGGCTCAGTTTGTACAGGGGACCACAAAGGAGACACTGAAGGAGGAAGGAACAAAAGAGGAGATATGGTTCCTGTTCCTCTTCTCAAGAAGCTTGCAAAATTTGCTGTCATAGAAAAACAAGTAAATAAATAATAATTGAAAACCTTGCTGAGGTGCTGCTGTGTCCCACTGCTGAGGTGCCATCCGACACCCATTCCCCTTTCATGTGTCATGGCCAGGAGCTGTTCCCTGGTCACTTGAGGCTGCTCCTCAGTCTCCCTTGTGGTACAGCATAAACATGTGGCCAAGTCTGGCCACTGCAGTGAGTGCCACTTCCAAGCTTACTCTTTAAAGACCTGAGCACTCACTGCTTCAGTAGCTTTCTCAGAGCTAGCTGGTACAAGAAGTTAAAAAGAGAAAACCTGCTTGACTTCTAGGTATGGAGGCCATTTACTGAAGCTACAAAATCACAATCATTAGCACTGCCCATTAAGCTGAATGTGCTGCTGCACATCTCTGACCCCAGCACTCTGGGAGACTAAGGCAGGAGGGTTGCAAGTTTGAGCCTAGCCTGCTCAAAAATAATGAATGAATGAATGAATGAATGAATGAATGAGTGAGTGAATGAATGAATGCATAAAAGACTATCCATCTCTGTACCACTGCCTGAGGGGGAAAAAAACCCAAAAATCTTCTCTAGTCTGCAAGACCATGGTTTTATTTTGATTATTTTCCTGGGATATTTGTCACTGACTATTAACCTGAACCCTGACTCAGCTGCCATAAAACCCAAAACATCACGTTAAATGGAGATGATCCCTTGAGTAGCACTGAGGAAGATGACAGGCAGGAATTCTGCAGGGAGCAGATGTGCATGCACAATGGCCCAGTAATCAGGATAAATCGTGGCAGGTGAATTGATTAATGCAAAAATATTTATCTACGAAAGTAGCAAACAACAAGATTCAAATGACTGCAGAATCACAATTATTCAGCACTCTAAAGGTTTCCACATGATGTGTGAGTTACTTCCCTTCCTTATATTTGGATCTAGCCTACAAAATTTGGAACCTGTGCAGCAACTGTGTTAGTAGGAAAGTAATTTCTTAACAAGGTGCCTGTACTTTTTTTTAACTTCACTCTGAACATTAGAAATTCTTCTGGAGATCAATCTGAAATCTACCTATCCGGTTTCCAATCAGTGATTCGATTTTTATCCATGCAGGTGATACAAAAATAAGTTGAACCCTCCTACTATGAGGCATGCCATTTACAACTATATCATGTTTTCCTTTAGCCTTTGGTTACTTTCACATAAGCTCCCTTGGGGCTCTCTATTTGTCTCTCTGTTCCTGTCATCTCTGGGCATGTCACTGTCTGGACCATTCTGTAATGGGTCTTCTTTAGTTGGTTGACACTCTGTATCACTGGGAACTCTGGGCATGGTCTGATGAGCACAGAGAAGAAAGCTGTCATTTACTGTCCTTGTCCTGAGCACTATACATCTTGTCACAGAGCACAGTACTAAATTAGTTTTCTTCTAGGAGCAGTTTTAATAGCTAAAACCAGTTACTCTTTCATCTTATATGAGATGATATGAACATAGAATCTACAAACCATGAAAAAAAAAAGAATTTTGTAATAATATAACCCATGAAGTGAAGAAAAATGTAGAGATACAAGAAACTGTTTAGGGAAAAACTTCACAGGCGTAGTAATGAATTGGATATGAATAGTGAAAAAAGCAACTTTACTGAAATAGCTATGCGTTTAAAATGGGAAATTTAAGAAGTGCTGGAGAGGAGGTATTAGAAAGGCATGGAAATTATTTCAGTTCTGTTGAAATGTTCACAGCTAGGTTCTGCTTTACTCGATGTGGAAAGGAGAGAAATAAACTCCTTTGGAAATAGATCATGCTCAGATGCAAAGTGGGACAGGAAGAGGAATGCTTGTTCTTATGTACTGTTCAGAATCATGATGGAATAAGAACAGATGGCTTGGTGGTTACGATAAGCGCTTAAAATGAGGCTGTTCTTATCCTAAGCTTATTCCAAACACCCAAGTTTTTTGAATCTGCAACATGACATTGGAAATATCACAATCAGGAAGCTTTCAAATGAGATTTCTGGCACTTCCTGAGGTGGTTGTATACTCCAAAGACTGTTTTAATTAAGACTCAGGAGATTAATTCTCACTGCTGGTGGCTGTTGTGGTATAAGCCCACACCTTCACCAAACAGATAAATTCATGCAGGTAGCTGAGCCAAAACATTTTAATATCAAGCCCTGAGGATTTATGGCTGTTTTCATCACCATGTCTGAAGAGCTCAAAGACTCATGCTTGAAAAAGCAAGTGCTAACCCTCAAAAAAAAAAAAAAAAAAAAAAAAAAAAAAAAAACCTAAAGAAAGCATTCACATTATAAAAGAGACTGGCAATATCAAGTAAAATTATTCTGGCATCAAATTCTACCTTTTCAAGCAGTGGATGAATTTGGACAAGTTATTTAATTCTTTGCGCTTCTGTTTTATGGTCTTTTCACAAATGCATGCAATCTTGTATTTAGTTTTTCTAAAGTAATTATGTACTGTGCTCTGAATGATAAAACCATAGGCCCTGCCTCAAGCAGCTTATGGTCCAGTGAGAAGCCCATTGGATTGAAGCCTTCATTTCATTTACATTCACATGCTACCATGTGCTAAGATCTGTGCTTAATATTTTGCATAATATTTTCTTATTAGCCCACAAGTTTTATCAGACATTCACATTTTCAGTTACAAATTTAAAAAAAAAACACGATTAATAAAAAGGTTAAGTAATTACCAGTCTGATGCTTGAAATTAAATATTTCTGATGCAGGCTCCTGTGTTTTCCAACTCTGTCTACTCTACCTGTATTTCTGTAATTGCTGGGGGAGGGGATGCAGAGGAGAACCTGGGGGAACCCCAAGGCTCTCATCTCAGGCCACTACCTAGGTTTTGAGGGAGGCTTTTACTTCATTCCAGCTCTGATTCAGGTAAAATGTTAGTATATTTCAGAGCTTGGTGCAAGGCACGTTCAGATTTTAGCTCTTTCAACAAGTGAATTATTGCTTAGAAGTCTGACCATGTAGGAAGCAGATAGGGTCTATAGATCATGAGGTCCTGGTACTCAGGGGAAGGGATGGTGAAGGAGAAGCAGTGGGGACCCTGCCTTCCATGCAGCCCCTGTCCAAGAATAGGAAAATAAATGTTAGTAAACACAGACTTACAGAATGAATATATGAAAATGAAGATCAGACTAAAGATTTAATCAGTCCTAGAAGGTAACAATATGAACCAAATGCCAACATACTATCTATGGAGTACTCCATACTATAGAAAGCTTTTATGATTTCTGTTTTAGAATATACTTACGCTGAATGGCTTCAAATTTTCTGTATAAAATTATATTTCTAGCCTTGGGCACCAGCATAAAAAACTCCATACATTAAAACATTAATTTTAGTAAGAACATTTTTATATTATATTTTTGTTACCAGGAATTGAATTTGGGACTTTATTCTTGCCAGGCAGGTGTTTGTGCCGCTGAGCTACAGACTTTTATTACATTTTAAGTATTCCATGTATTTTTGTTGAGCATAACTACAAGGTGTTATAGTAGAGGTGTAAATATTGCTTGACTGACACACCACGCCCTTTTGATTGCTAGCTCTCCTTTGTTCCATTCCCAGCTCCTAACAACTACCACCCCACTCTGGATCTTTGGAGATTATTACTTTGGATACTTCATATAAATGGAGTCATTCAGTACTGTAACTGACTCCACTTATCATGATCTTCTTAAGGTTCTTCCTTTTTTTTTCCTTAATATAAAACCCCACTCATTTTTTAAGGTTAAATGGTATTCCATCTCATGTCTTCATACTTTATTCACTCATCCTTGATGACATTTAGTGTTTTTCTACTTATTGTTTCTACTTACTGCTGCAAAAAATACTGTAATGAATGTGAGAGCGCTAATACCTCTTGGAGATCTGAATTTCAATTATTTTAGACACGCACGCAGCAGGACAGTTGCTGGACCATATGATGACACTATTGTTTAATTTCTATAATAACCTCTACACTGTTTCTCATAGTGACTACAGCATTTTGTATTCTCATCAATAGTCATACGAGTGGTCCAGGAAAAAAAATAAAAATAAAAAATTGAGATGTTTCAAACTAAAAAACTTCCAGACACCCACAGAGACAACAAACAAAAGGAAGTCAGCTTGAGGAATAGGAGAAAGTCTTTGTGAGCAACATTATTTATTTATTTATTTATTTAATTTTATTTTATTTTTTTTTTGTGGAACTGGGGATTGAACTCAGACCCTTGCGCTTGCCAGGGAAGCTCTTATTCCACTGAGCCATCTCCCCGGCCCTTTGTGAGCAACATTATTTAGCAAAGAGATATTCTCCAAAATACATTGGGAAGTCATCCACTTAAAAAAAAAAAAAAAAAAAAAAACCAATAATTTGAGTTTTACAATTGCTAAGGCAAGGGGTTGGTAAGATAGCTCAGCGGACTAAAGCACCTACTTAGGCAGAGGACAGCAAGCGTGCTGTGCTGGCCCCACCCCCAGGGCACACTGAGAGGGTGATTGAGACTGGGCATGGTGGCACTCACCTGTAATATCAGCACTGGGGAGGCTAAAAACAGGAGAATCACTATTAGATCAATCTGTGTAGTATGACCCTATAGTCCCTGTACCCAATGGATTAAAAAAATGGGCTGAGGCAGGTGCTTAGACCACCAAGCTATAAGAGTTAGTGAGTCGAGGAGAAGGACAAAAGAGGAAATGGGGGAAAGAAATTTATCTATATAAGCAGGATGGTTTGGACAACTGTGCTGTGCATTTCTGCTGGTCTATGGGAAGAAGATAATACTTAATTTGCTTTGTTTCCTTTTTTTAATAGTTTGCACTTTTTCTTTTCCTAATTTCTTATACATTTCTTTCTTCTTTTTTTTCTTCTTCTAGTTTTATATGCATACATCAGGTAATATGAATAACTCACTGGAAGACAACACTATGTATTACAGCAAATACTCTCGAATTCATTTTACTTTATTAAGTGAAATTCTGTATTACTTGTAATTTTTTTTCTGTTTTAATTCCAATTTATACTCTCTTTAAAAAACAGAATATAAAACATAGGCTAAGGAATTGAAGAGACATCTCTCCAAATAAGACCTACAAAAGGGGTGTAAAAAATACCCATCACCATTTATCGCCTGAGACCTACGAATCAAAATACAAAGAAGTTTATCTCACTCATACCTGTTATCAACCAAAAGCAAAAAGTGTTAATAAGGATGTGGAAAAATTAGGCTACAAATATTTTAATAAGCTCTTGCCATCTTTTCCTACCTTTTCTATACATGTACACACATAAATGCATAATACTTATAATATAGATTGATATACTATGTAATACACACTATATATGTATGTATCACACACACACACACACACACACACACACACACACACATACATGAGACACTTTTAAAGATAACAAAAATCCAGATAAAAAGTGACAAGTGACTGAGGAACTAAGATTTCAACAGAAGCTAAGATTGGGAAAATGTGTGATAGAAGATAATTTAACTGTCATTGGCAAAGAGAGTATTGGGACTCAGCGACACTTTGTGTTACCAAGCATTAGAGAAGGTGGCTGTTTGAAATACCAATTTCTTATTCCATCATGTGTCAGCATTTGTTGTACTACAGAGCAGCCATTATAAATTCTTGAGCATCATACCTTCAGGAGTTCCAGGATTTGTATTTATCAAGCTGGAACCAAGGAATGAGATAAGGGATTTGGGGACCACTTATCTACTGCTGTAATCAAGCATGATGGATAGGAAAACAATTCTGACATAGTCAGAATAAGCAGCCATTTTGTAGTCAAAAGAGCATTAAATGGGATTCAAGAAGCACAGTTCCAGCACTGGCTCTCAAATTGAGAAAGGGGAGACAATGAAAATAAGCCAGACAGTTATTTCAAATACATAGGTTACTTGTTTATATATACCACTCTTTCACTCTTTTTATTT
>NW_004524629.1:9245162-9246733 GCF_000260255.1 Octodon degus
ATATATATTTAACCACATTCTACAAAGAACAAAATTGGACTTCAATTACTCCCTCCACAAATCAACACATCTGATAAATTAATGGAGACACATTTTGAAACCAATCTCTCAAAACTGAAATTTCAATCCTCCCATTTGTCCTATTCCACTTTCTAACTAGCTAGGGGTTCAGTAAGTCATTCCCTTGTCTGGGCTTCTTTATGTGCACTTGTAAAATAACTTGTTATGTCAGTGATTTTCAAATGCACATGTGTGATTTTTGTTTTCCTTTGTGTGTGTGACAGAGGCTTTATGTGGGATTGGTGAGGCATCTAAGTAAGTCCTGGTTTCACTTCCTCTGACCCCAGTTCGACTGGTGATAAGCCGTGGAATGCACAGCTTTTCAGAGAATACTTTGCAAACCTCCATGGGTAACAACACACTGTGGTATTAAGAAAAAGTTTGCTTATGTGTGTATGTATATGTGGGCACCTGGGTAGGGGTGTATGGGTAGAATGGCTGAGAGGCAGCAAACACACTGACAGGGTCTATTTTTAATATTGTTCCTGAAAGACTTGGTAACCATGTCACCATGTGCAAATTGACTCAAAAAACAATTTCTGAGTATCTACTATGCACTGAGTCTGAGAAGACTGTGCCATCTCACTGGTCTCTCATATCTGTCACCTGGTATTAAAGATGATTTCTAGTTCCTGGACTAAAACAATTAAAGAGGGGATTACGTACAACCACTCACCTGGGTCCTAGTTCTTACTTCAACACTAACTGACTTTGTGCTGTAGGAGCCATTTACCTCTCTGGACAGGCTTCTTATTTATAAAATGAGAATGAACCCTAAGATTCCTCAAACTCTAGCATTCTGTGATGTTATGCCTATTTTATGACTTAAAAAATCAATTAAATACTCTTTTATTTCCACAATGCTAGAATCCTATGGGCTGCAGGTCACCTACCATGAATGAAATTGCTTTTTAATAACTACTTATTGGGTGCTCATTTTACATATTTTAAGTCTCCTCTTCAGGGTATAAATGCATTTCTTCATCCAATATTTAAGTGCAGGAGGGGAAGTCTTCAGCATAATTTTCCACCTTAATTTTGTTAGTGGCACTGGATATCTGTTAAATTAAATTTATGTTTGAGAATTTCGCTTTATGCACAGAAACTGTGTAGCAGGGCATGGGAAAGGAAGTAAAAGGGAAAGCAATGTGCACCAGTCACGTAGTCCTGTATGTTCTCTTACATGAGAAAAAAAAATATGAGCAAAGAACAAAACAGAAGGCAGGTAATAAACAGGTGGACACAGTGGTACCTCAGTTTATTAATTTAGTTTGTTTTCAGATTTTTGAGGGAGGTGGTTGCTTTTGTGTTTGTATGGGAAAGATCACCAGGTCATGTTTTTCATCCGATGTGGAGTTTGTGAACAGGAGCATAATTTGCCAACTGCCTTTGTTTTCAAGGTAGATAGTTTGGTAACAGAAGTGTTCAAGAACTGAGGTATTACTGTGTATCTTTTACAAAAGGGAAAGGACCCAAAAGATGGAAGAAGGGAAACAGAGGTAACGGGGAAG
>NW_004524629.1:9247998-9264132 GCF_000260255.1 Octodon degus
AAAAAATCGCCACACGGCCTTATTACAGTAATGATATGGTTGTAACTAGTATTTAATATTGATAGTATAGTAATAGTTTTATTGTAACAACAAAAAGGGCCACACTCCCCAATGGCATGTTGTTCCAGTGTGCCTGCTTATGGCCACAGCTGTCTTCCTAAGGTTCCTGGAAATTCTAGTCCCACAATGCTGGTGCCTGAGGTGTGACCTTTTGTGCATACAAACGCTGTAGAAGATTGTACAATCCTCTGGAAATTTCTGATAGTTTTACAGCTCTAATTCTTCCTCTAGGGTAATATTTTAAAGAGGCTCTTTTGCTGATTTCATAAATTTTCATTTTCCCACTTTTTCCCTCAATCTCTTTCTAATGAACTTCCTTTTAAAAAAGAAAGGCTTCCTGAAGTTTCATGCTGTTGAACTACCTGTGGGTATGATTTCCCATGTGAGTATGTCAAATTTAATTAGGCTGCTCTCTCTGTTACTTAATGACTCAACCAGGCTTACAAGTCTGAGATCATAACCTCCCTAGTAGCCTGCAGGCTTGGTTATTTCAAGGAATAGGTAGTCACATTATCCAGCCAAATTTTGCAGCAGGCCCAGAAAATAATGAAAATAGTAATGTTCACCTAATTGGACCCTTCACCCAAGCATCACCATGCATCCTTCACCAAGAATTTCACAAAATTTCTTCACTCAGTCATTTGTATAAGACATTAACAGAACAGTAGAGCAATATTTTTAAAATCATACTTTTTAAAAAAAGCATATTTATTTTTTAAAGACCCAGATGTAGTCTTAGTTCCTTTTCTTCTCATAGTAGATTACAACTCAAAGGCATATTCTAATGGAATGTGCAAGAAGAATACAGAACTAGGTAGCACAATCAATATTTGGTTAAAAAATAAACATAAACAGATCAAGGACATAAATTTCTATGCATCTAGAATTATTGTTCTTTGTGCTAATTATTCCTTAATCCATTCACTTTCTACTCCTTATTGATCACTTTGGCCTATAAAGTGCTGATAAGCATATAATCAATAAAATGACACATGAAAATAACTTGGAGACTCCAGGAAAGGCATCTGGACCTTGCAGAAGCTGCAAGGCCCAATAAACAGATAGTACTACATTCATGCACAGGAGCAGCTGTCCAAAAGCTCATTCAGTTTGAAGCAATACTCATGATATTAGCTGCCATGTGACAGTACTGCGAACCATAGAATTATGCTCCGAATGACTTTTTTGTTTTATTAACTGTTATATACCTAGCTCCTAGGACAGTATGTCCTGTCTTAGTATTAATAAATACATGGTAAGTGAATAAATCCATAGTAATGTTGCTTTATCAGTCAAATCAAATTTCTCATAATGTAAATTATCTCTTCAACATCTGGACCTTTCCTGGAATTTGAGCAAACCAGCTGTGCAGTGTATGTCATGATATGTGTGAAGTTAAATAGAATATAGACCATGTAAGAGATCCAATAGTGACCTAAGAAGACAAGTGGAAGTTGAAACTCCCCGTGAGTGTGATCTACTTGGAAGTAGGTTCGTTCAGATGTAATTAAGAATCTCCAGATGAGCTCTTTTTTGGTGTAGGATGGTCGTTAAATCTTATGGCTAACATCCTTACAAGAGGAGATGGGCAAAGACACAGTTCAGAAGTCCATTGGAAGACAGAGACTAAGGTCAGAATGATATTGCCACAAGCCAAGGGTCTCCAGGACCTTTCAGAAGCTGTAAAATGAGAGAAAGGATTCTTCTCTGTAATTGTCAGAGAGGGAATATCATTTATACATCTTGATATTATACTTAGGCCCCTAAAAGTGTGTTTTGAATCATCCAATGTGGGGTCATTTGTTACAGTAGCCAAAGCATTCTCATGCCATTATGGAACACTGGAATTATTGTATTTATATTAGGTATGAGAATGCTATTGAGGTCACACAGAATCATATATATATATATATATATATATATGGGGGTTAATATATATCTTGACTTCAAGACACATCAAAATTAGAGTTTATTTGATAAATAAAATCAATTTTTAAACCTAGAATTTGAATATTTGGATATGCACTATAATATTTTCTATATGCTCTGTATATGGAAAACAGTAAAGTCCTGAAAATAAATATTGTCCAAAACCCTCTTACATTTTGATGTTTTATTCTTTCACTAAAATAACAACTTTTCTGACTAGACACTCCCTTGTACAAATCATATTTCCCTTATATAACTTATGCTAGCCTTTTCATCACCATATGCTAATTATCTTTCTCTCTGTTTAGCATTCAAAATCAAATTGTGAGCTCTTTATAGTACCTCTTCAAATTATTGGTTTTCTCAAGTTAAAATTATTGATGTAACCAGTGGATGGTGAATAGGTTTCTCGCAGATTGCAGTTCTAATTTCCCCTAAACTATGTAGGCTTTTATACCCACGCCCGAAGCCTACCCCACTTCTACACTCCTAGACTTCAGACAGCAGACAGAGGCATTCTCATGGCTCAGTCGAGTCTTCTCCTGTTCATCATTCTCCCTTGCTTCTGAAATTAGAGAATTGTCTATGAGGAAAGGGAGTAAGACCTAAGTTTTACAAACTGCTATATATTTCTCTGTTACCTAAAAGTGATTGCAACAAATGAAATTTTCTTTCTGGTTCTTCTTAGTTCCCATTGCTGTCTTTGCTAGAGACAGTGATGTTCATTTGTCCCTTTTTATCACCACAAATTGTTTTCAGTCCTTCTGTGATCACATCTCTCTGACCTACAGAACCTACCTGTTGATTGCTGGGAATATTACCCATGACTTCAGGAGTATGGATACTTAATGTGTTCAGGGTCACTAATTTAGTGTTGTTGTTTTTTTCTTCATCCTCTTATAACTGGCAATTTTTAATTGCGTCAAGGAATTTGTGTGTGTGTGTGTGTGTGTGTGTGTGTGTGTGTGTGTGAGATGTATCCATGTCGCAGATGGTCCTCATATAGCACACAGCTGCCATTATTACATTTGGAAGACTCCCTCTTTCCAAACTTCTCTTGTAGTGCATTCTGAAGACCGAGGCTCCATGGATGCCCTGCCCCACGCTATCTTCAGTCGCATAACTACTGAAATACCTTTATTAGCAGCCCGTTCTTTCACTTTCCTCTATTCTGTAACAAATTGAAAGTCAGGAATTCATTTTTAGAAATATGCAGTCAAAGGTTTGTCCTAATTGTGTCTATCACTATCACAAAAAGGATTAAAGGGTTCTTTTTGGGAATTTCAGCTTTGCCAACTTCCTCTCACACTAACCTCTTCTGTAGTGAAACAACTAAATCATTAGTCACTCCTTTAGGATGCATTAAATTACACTGCTACATTATGAACATGTTCAAGTATAATGTAAGCATATGCTCTTTAATTAGGGAGAATCTTCTCATCTTTCTAGTGTCAATTTAACTACTTCCTGTGGCCACGAAGGCTTGGTGATATCTCCCAGCTACATTTTCAGCATAGACTAAACAAAAATGTGCTTATGTAACATGTTTGATTCATAATTGTCTTCTCTCCCTTGGCTCTGAGCTCTGTGCCCATTTTGTTTCTTTCACTACTGTTTAGCAGAGTTTCAGGCTCTTATCAGATAGTTAATAAATGTGATAAGGAATGCACCATATATATCCCTCTCTTACCGACGGACTTCCTTTCCTATGACTAGGTTGTCACTTGAATTGGTTACTAAGTGAGGCATTAAAGATAGTATATACATTATAATACTCAGAACAAAGAAATAGTCAACTGAAATTCCAGCTTGATGATTTTGCTTATATTTGTATAACACATGCAGTACTGTAATTTAGAACAAACATAAAAATATAAAAGTACTGTATAGTGAAATCAGCAAAAATTATAGTACTGTAAAGTTTTGGTTCAGAGTTCACGGCTTCCGTGGTTGGAGGAATTTTCCTTTCAACGGAAGGAAGCGCTGTTGTTCAAAGAAACACTGCACCCCATTTTCTCTGAAAGCGAAATATCTTCTTCAGTGGGTTTGTTGGTGGGAGGTTAACAAGTAGCCAATCCGAGCTCATTAGTCAGTTCTCCTTGCTGCTGATTGGTCACTGCCTTGGAACCCATCTGTGGCAGATGCGCCAGCATCCCTGCCTCAAAGTAAGTTGTTGAATCTCACAAAAATGGCAGGATGAACTGTTAAAGTATCAGGCGGTAAGCCCAAAGTCATTAAATTGGTCATTAAATGAGCAATGTTTGTACAGCAGATACACAAAAAACAGAGTTACCTGCCTCACTAAATGTCTGATAAATACTTTACAGACCAATTACTTTTCCTCTCATAATAAACATTTTTACATCTCTCATCTTTTCTTTTTCCTTTTTCGTCTCTAATTTCTTTTATTTTCTTCTCACTCCTCCTTTTCACTCTTTTCTTGTTTGCCAATTATTGAAAATTTTACAGATACAGCTCCCACATGGAACGGATATTTGTATTTGGCATATATAGGACTTTCTGCATTGACTAATTCATACGGATCCTATGTGACACAGACATCACTTCCACACATTACCGTATCTTGCATGCAATGATCATAAACTGGTTAATGTTTTGTTTTTTTCACAAAACAGTATAAGCTTAGCCCCAAATAGGGGATGTGAGAGATTAGTATATCATATTTTCTAAAAGAGAAAAGCTAGAACATTATTCTTATATGTTCTTAGAAACCTATTTTTTAAAATTCCTTATTGCATGTGCACTATCAGAACTCTTCTTGAACATGGATCAGAATAGTAAAAATGATATCTCTTCAAGCCTTCTCCTTCGATAGGAGGTGATTATAAGTGGACAGTGTCAAGGATAAACCATTCATTGTTCATTCTTAAAAGATTTATCAGTGTGGAAGAAAATAAAAAACCACACTGTCAGAATTAGTATAACTATACGAGTTACAATGCACATTCTAGAATCTGACAGACAAAAATGGGGTCACATTGCAACATTATTTATCATCTCAAGTTGGGCAAAGCACTAAATTCTCTGCATCTTAATTCCTTTAATTGTAAAATGAGGATACAAAGAGAGTGTGCCTGACAGGATAGTTCAGTTAGCCTGAAAATTAATGCAACACAATAGAATATTAGACTAAGTACTCAATAAAAGATACTTACTGTTAAATCACAATGACATTTATTATTGATGGTATATTTTTATGGTAGTTGTAGTAGTTACTTTGTTCTTACTAAATGAGATAATAATTTGGCTAAATAAGAGAGATTAGTTCCTAATATCATTTAGAAAACTTGTCACATAAATCATATGTGGGTACTACAAAGAACTAGCCTGAACTTTCAAAGGGAGATTAGAATTAATCCCTTGTTGACTTGTTAAGGAAGCTGGAGGCATGATGGAAAGCAGTAGATGTATTCACAATCTTTCCCAGTACTCTCTACAGGTGCTTTCAAATGATAACCTGAGGGGCTACTTACAGAGCACCCACTCCATCACAAGGCTCTATAACCATATTCAGATTTTAAAATTTTGTATCAACATTTGAAAAAATTCAAATGCAAGTGTAATTGTCATGTTTCACAAAAATCAAATAATCAGCAATTAAGTTTCTCTGATTATTTTTTGTTACATTTTTCGTTAGGATTTTACAAAACAACAGGCACCAGAAGTTTTCCTGAAATTGTTTCTTTGTGGAGAATTGCAGTATTACTACATCAAACTAAGATATTCAAAGAAAAATGAACACAAGCATGTTTTCTCTCAAATCCCTCAACTAAGAACAGATGATTCATTTGCTTATTTAAGTAAAATATAGAAGTCATAATATATCAGGATAGTTATGAATAAAATCTAAATTCATGTCAATATAACATCCACGGAGCTGAAATTAGTTGGAAATTCCTGCTTACTTTAAACTTGATAGGTTAGAAATGAATCTACTTTTGGATACCATGAAGTGAACACATGAAAATAAATACCTACTGGGAATTCCAATATACGAAACCTGAAGATATCATTTATAATTCAGTCATTTGGATTCATGACAGGATGTTTCTACAGAAATACTTTTTAAACTTGTAGATAAATTCATTGCTCATATAATAAATGTTTCCATGCATGAAACCACTGTAACATACTTTATATCTACAGAAGGAAATTAATGTAAACTCAATAATAATATCCTATGATAGAATAAAAGCATTATTTTATGTTTCTACTTCACACATTAGAAACATTTACTAATGAAAACATTAAAATGTAGACAAAAATGAAACAGGATTAGACATGATGTCTTTAATAGAGTTGCTGAAGAAAACTTGTACAATTCAAGGACTATAAATCTGTTTATAATTAATTATGTATTTTATTAGTATAAGTTTTAGTCTATAATGATTATATTTATTGCAAGGAATTTGTACATGTACATAATGTTTCTTAATCATCTTTGTCCCCTTGCCTTCCCATCTCTCTGGTACCTTCAATACTTGATCCCCTTTTCATTTTAAAAAGGTCTCCACATTTCTTATTATCTATCATTTTTTTACTCTTTATTTATATTTTAGGTTTCACATGTAAAATAAACTGTGTCATATTTAAACTTACCTGCCTAATCTATTTCACTTAACATATCATTCCAAGGTGCACCTATTTCTGTACAAATGGCCTCAGTTTATCCTTCTTTATGGCTGAACAGTACTCCATGGTGCATAAAGATTACATTTTCTTTCTCCATTCATTTTGACAGATATCTAGGCTATTTCCAAGATATGCCAATTATAAATTTGAGCTGCTTTAAACATGGATATGGATGTATCACAGTCATAGCATGTGTTTAACTCTTTCTGGAATATTCCTAAAATGGAGCTAGTTCCTAAGCTGGAGACTTACTGTATCAGTGTTGGAAGGATGGACAATTGTCTGTATTGATTATGTCTATCAAGGAGTATATCTTTCTACTTTCTGATGTACTCTTCAATCTCCTTTTCAGAATAATGTAATTTTCATTGTGAAGGTCTTCCACTTCCTTGGTTAGGTTAGTTCCTAAGTATTTAATTTTGATTGATGCTACTGTGTATATTATTGTTTTCTGAATTTCTGCATCAGTGAGTTCCTTATTAATGTATAAAAATGCTGTCTTAGTTACTTTTGCCTCATTGCTATGACAAAATACTCCACACCCAAACAAAGGGCAGAAAAGTGTATTTATCACACAGTTAGTACAGGTTTCAGTTTGCACTCAACTGGCTCCAAGACAGAATGGCACATGGAAGAGGGCAGCAGTTCATGCTGGCAGAAGACAGCAAAGAAAAGGAGAAGAGGCAAATTCAGCAGCAGCTGAGGCAAAGAGCAAGCCTCTCCCACTTCTTTACACTGCATCTAGGCTATCTGCCACAGGGTGAGTGTAGCCCTCATACCTATAATCTCAGTAGCATTTAAATCCATAATCTCAGCATTGGATCATGGATTAATCATAACCTCTAGAAGTCTGCCCCATGAAATGAGGCTTTGGGGAGACAATTAGACACAAACTATAACAAATACTACTGATCTTTGTTTTTGACTTTGTGTCTTGTTATCTTGCGGAATTTGGTTATTAACTCTAGGAGACTTTTAGTTGACGTTTTTGTGTCCTATCAGTAGTGGATAATGTCATCTGCAAATAATGATATTCTGGCATTTTCCTTTCGTATATGTATTTCTTTTTTTCTTCTGTTTGTTCTGGCTACTATTCCAAAGACTATGTTAGACAGGTGTGGTGATAGTGGCCTTTCTTGTCTTGTCTTGCTTTTGATTTTAGAAGGAAAACTTTCCCTCTAAAATGTTTCCATTTGATATCATGTTTGAAATATTTTGGTCATAAGTGCTTTATACCACTTTGAGATGAAGACCCTATAAAATTATGAGTGTAAATTGCTATTTTCCTTAAAATATTTCAGATTTACAAATGATACAAGTATGCTTTTTGAAGCATATTTATAGCTTATGAATTACTGATTGGAAAATATAATGGAGAAAAAGAGATGCTAAAAGAACTAGAGAGATGAGAAAGATGGATGGAGGGAAGATTATAATCAAGCTTTGCAGAAATGTTTGGCAACAAAGGAAAATCCCTGGGAGGAAGCTATGGGGACAGGTCCAGAACTTTATATAATCCTCTGGCAGAAGAATAAGAATGGGAATAAAATAGCTGCGTACTTGTGCTGTCAGCTGTTCACAATGTTTCAGGGGTTAGTTGCTCACATTTCAGTTGTCAAACATGAAATATGAAAATACAGACACCTGTCCTCAGCAGTGGAAAGCTCTGTGGTGATGCCTGCCCTGAGCCCTTCAGCTCTGTGGCTAGAGCGTGTTTGCTTGCCTTTGCCTGGGTGATGTCCAAACTTTCTCGTTTTGGGAACCTCCACTCTGGCCAGATCTCTCTCTAGGTATCAAGCTTCGGATGTTAGCATCTTAGCCCATCAGGAGACTGTTTCTTCCTTACAACAGCAAGAAGTAAATGATGGTACAAAGAAGGAGGCTTGACATTACATTTAGACACATTGCAGGGCTATGCTTTTGGACCTGCTCGCATATATTTCAAAACTTGTTTGATTTCTTGGTTTCCCTCTGACAGTAGGCCCAGCAGGAAGTCTAGAGAGACTCTCTATGAATAACCTTTTCCCTGCAATGCAGTAGCACTGTCCCTGGTCCTTAGGTGATGTCACCTTCAATTAAACAGTGGCTCAATCAGTGTAAAGACAACCTTTGCGTTGTTACCATATGAAGGGTTCTCCTCAGTGGATAAATCTTTTCCCACCGTTGAAACGTGCAGGATTCCCTGCGTCTTCTCTTCGGAAGCCACTCAGCTTCCCTGTTCTCCTGCGCACACTGAACTAGTAATTAATACTGTTAGCTTTATAATTAAAAAAAATAAGTTTTTTGCCTTTACACTCAGGGTGATAATGCTGCAAGTAAAAATTAATTAAAATGAGATGAATTGCCTTCAGTTAAATGAAACAAAAAGAGAAAGGGAGGAGTAAGGGGAGGGAGAACCTGCAGAGTTTGTAGCATTATTAATGAAGCAAACTGAGGAGGTTGGCCTTCCAATTACTCCTGACTCTGCTTTGTGTTAGAGGCTGCATTAATGGAAGCCAAATGATCAGCTGATAAAGAAATACAAAGAAAGTGCAGTTTTCCTGCATTTGGCTACAGGTCATTGTGAAGACCACCCACACTAACGCCCATGTTTGTTTAAGCCCCTCTAATTATCATATACTAGACTTCATGGAGTAATAGAGTGTGAAATTGGCTTTTATATTATTATTATTAATTATATTTGATGCTTGATTATTTAAAAACACTTGATGCACTTAAAGGTTTGCTTCTTTACACAGGACATAGCTCTGGAATTGATTGTAACAGCTTGAGTGAGAATTGGACTCCTTCTCATTGCCCTGAAGCAGAGGCCTACTGAAAACCAAGTTCTTTGTCCTCTACTGATTTTTCTGGATTTGCCTCCAGTTTCTGAGGATTATAACTCCTTTTCAATTCGTGTAATGTGTTAGCAATGGCCAAAAGTTCATACAGGACCAGTGATCAATTAACCAATAAATGTGTGCTCAATGAGATCCTTGTACATACCACAGGACAATTTTTGGGCTTCCAGGAGCCACAGAAGCAGTGAAAAGCACAGCTGTCACCTTCAAAGAATTGATATATTCACAGGCTAAATGAATGCTGGGCCACACAGACTACTTAAACGTGAGCAGGGAAGGACTCCAGGGCTTGGAGAGTGAAATGAGAATTCAGGTAAACAGAGAGGACACTGTGAATCGGAGAGACCAGTAATCATTTCAGGGAGAGAAGGAACCCAGGAAGGAGGCACTATTAAAGAGAAAACAGTTTTCACCATGTCTAAGAACACAAATTCTTTATATATTTCAATTACCTGTAAAGGGGGTGGAAAATACTCCCAGTGGGTAAGTAATTACAGTTTTTCCCTGGCACTTTTCAGTTCAAACAATATGTGGAAGACCTTTTTTGGCTGGTTGGTGTTCCTTAGACTTTAGCACCTTAGAAATTCTACCTTGGTAAGCCTTGGGTCTCAGATATGTGTCCATTCCAGTTCCAAACGGAAACATGCTCCCACAGCTTGTGGAGGGAGATCAGTGTCTGCTTCATCTTTCAATGCTGAGGCACTCGTGGTGCCTGAACTAGGCACACATGCAGAAGTAAGCACTAACTGACACTGCTGTGCAAGGGCTTTGAGGGCTGTACAAGAAGAGAGGCTGGGGGGCTTTCTCATCTCTGAAATTACTAAAAATAGCCCACCAAATTCCACAAGTATTCCATATTTGGGGGCCATTTCACTAGCATCATCAGGTAATAGCTTTCCAAGAAATCGATAGTAAGTGTGACCATATGACTGTTTCTTCTCCTTCTGTTCTCAATCCCACAGATTGTAAAATTAGACTCATAGATTTAAGGCTAGATTGACATTCAGTTAGTGAAACCATCTGCATGGTAGTCTATCCCCCCATCTGCTGTTTCCTTCCTGTAGTTTCATTTTTCCCTGGTCAACCATGGTGTATTTCTCTCCCATTGGACACTTACTAACTTGGTCACTAAGTCCTTTGTGGCGGTATTATGGTGCTCCTGTCCAAGGAGTAGGCGAAGGCTACCTCATGATACCTACATCATCTATTCTCAGCCTCTCCAGCAGGCACTGCTTCATATTTCATCATCACAATACAAGAAAGCAATTCATTTTTAAAAAAATAATTTCAATTTTAATTTTGTGGTAAGAAAGCAATTCAAGTCACATTTCATATGCACATAACTTTTCTTAGATTATATTGTTATAATTGCTTTATTTTATTATTTGTCATTGTACCTAATTAATAGATTAACCTTTATTATATGAATTTAAAGAACAAACAGTATGACTAGAATTTGGTAATCTCTGACGTTGTAAATATCCACTGGGGTTCTTGGGTGAATAAGAGAAGACATCTTTGTACAAGGGATTTGGTGAAAAAAACCTTAAACCTTGGGTGTTTAAGATGTTCACTTAATCCACACAATATGTAGAAGGAAACCCTGTAGCTAGTCAGTACAGCTATATAGGACTTGCCCAGGTGTTTTATAGAGGTCGTAGCATGGCTGTGCAGCATCTGTTATTTTCAAGTAAGGAAAATCACTCTTAGCTCCAGCTAGTTAAGTGTAACAGAGAAACAGTTTGAGGAGTTGTCCCTCCCTCCCTCCCTCCCTCCCTCCCTCCCTCCCTCCCTTCCTTCCTTCCTCCTTCTTCCTTCTTCCCTTTTTTCTTTATGTCTTTTTTAAAGCAGCAGATTAGATTTGTTGCCAGAGGCAAGGAAGGACCTGCTCTCCAATAAGCACAGGTCTTAAACACTGAAAAGGTGGTATTATTAGGCTAAATGATCCTAGCTGAGTTTTGATGGATCCCAGGAAGGATTATTCATACTGGCAGAAGACCCTTCCAATTGGAAGAATTTTTTGCCACTTTAATAAGAAATTAGCAAGCAGAGATTATTTATTTAATGCCCCCTACTTGCCTTTGTGATGTATGTCAATGTACAGCTAAAGTATGCAGTTGGTGCCTTTTCCTGGCTGCCCTTAATCCTTCCTTATAACCTTATTGAAAAGGAAGCTTCCGTTAAGAATATCTGAGAGTTTGCAAAAAAAAAATTTGCAGCCACATTTTAATTGAGAAATAATAGGCTATATTATACTTATGAGGGCTTCATATAAGGACCCGGTGTAGGAAAATAGATTTAGAATAAAAATGATAGCATCTTACAGCTTAAGGTGAATTACAACACCCTGTGACCTCTATGCATTCCACACTGCAATTTGGTTTTTGATGATCACGTGGTTTATTTTATTCTCTCCTCGTCATGCTATAAGAAGTAACAATATGCACGAGGAGCAGCAGAAAATTCTTCTTCTCACTGCTTCATAAACTCTCCACTTGAAGTACTGGACATACAATCTTGTTTAAGCAAAGAACTGCTGACTGGCAGCTGGCACCCGTGCTGCCGCTGGCGCGTGCACCTCCAGGGCTGGCACAGTGACGCAGAGATCTTCCAGCTGACTGCACAGGACGCAGCCTGCCCTGATGCATATTCTTCCTGAGCTAGGCCAGTCCCTTCCTGTCCTGCACACTGAGTAGAGGATGTTCTTCAGTTTCTAGAGGTCTAATCACAGATCCTATAGCCTGGAGAATAGAAGCTCACTCATTTTTCACCTCAAATTCTCTTGGGATATAAATGTTATGATGAAAGAGAAAGGATGAAAGGACATATGCGGAGAAAAAGTCCTGAAATGAATAAATTCCGCCTAATAGATAAGGAATGGGGAGGCGGGGAGATGGCTCAGTAGAATAAGTGCTTCCCTGGCAAGCGCAAGGGTCTGAGTTCAATCCCCGGTTAAAAAAAAAAAAAAAAAAAAAGTGGGAATTTGCAAAAGAGAAACATGATGAAGAAAGTGGAAACCGAATCTATTAAATGCTATTATTACCAAAAAAATATTGTTTAAAATTCTATCACAAAATTAAGATTCAGAGCTACCTGTATTGGAAACTGATGGAATAATTTCATTAAAAAAAAGAGATTTTAGCTTAAAATGTATTAACGGAATGATAACAAAACAAGGTCTCTTCAGCAAAATGAAATTTATCTTTACTTCTGCATTTGAATGCAGTGCTTTATATTACAAACTGAAATAGGTATGTCTTACACATCTTTTTTTCCATTAGTTTCAACTCTGAGGTAGAATGTAAATTTCAAAATTAAGTTTCCTAGAGCACGTGGATCCCTTCAGAATTTTCTTTTCAATTCTTATTTTTCTTAGAGCACATTTTGTAGCACATGAATACATGTCTCATATGGAGTTGATATGTGCACACGACACACCTTGGCTACTTTTGCATCCCCTCACCCTCCTCTATCTCTCCTTCCTTCCATCTCTTCCCTTTTGAAAAGATGTATTACCCTATTTTGTATTATTTATTTTGCTCTTTGTCTATAGAGTTTTAATGTAAGAACCCATGTGATATCTAAGCTTATGTGTCTCATTTATGGCACTTTGTATTGTGGTCACAAGGAGCTTTCCTTTCCCTACAAATGGTCTGAGTTTATACTTTTTATGGAAGAGAAATACTCCACTGTATAAACTATGTTTTCTTTGTCCATTCATGTGCTTATGGACATATAGTCTGCTTTCAAAATTTATCTGATACATTTGTAGCGTAGATAGAAATGTAAGAATTATTTATGTCAATATCTACCAAACTATATGTGTGTGTGTGTGTGTGTGTGTGTGTGTGTGTGTGTGTGTGAAAATATACTTCTATAGCACAGATATTGTAAAAGATATACTTTAAGATATATCCTTTTGGTCTAGAAAACATTAAAGTGACACTCAGGCCAAAATTCAAAGCTTTATTTTTGTGCCCATGCGTGAGTACAGAAGGCGGGGGGCATGTTGCTGTGTCCTAAAACCGAAACAATTTAATACCCTAACCTTCCTTTGTGAATTTATAGTAAAGAAATCAATAAAGAAAAAGAAATTTATCTTTAAACATGGATTACTTTGGGATACCCTCCATAAAATTATCAGAGGTATTGTTATTTCTAGCTCATAATAAGTCCATCAGCTGTGTGGGCCTTATATTATTTATCTGTAAAACAAAAGAATGACACTAGATGATTTATAAGGCCATCCAACTATGCCAAACAGTTCTGTCTCCAAGAGTTTAACATTTAACAGATATATACATAGACAGGAGGGAGAGATGATAGATAGATAGATAGATAGATAGATAGATAGATAGATAGATAGATAGTAGATAATATAATGATTGGTATAAGCCATTCAAAGGCTGGAAGATAAAAGTGAATGTACTAAAGTGACTTTCTGCCAATGATTTTGGCAAGTCATCTCAATGTAATTTAGCTGCAATACAAAACCTACTTTAGTTTATCATATTATTCAATTCCACCATCTACTCTCTACCTTCTTCCTCACAAAAGCTGAAGCAAGATAAATGAGATCATGGCCTCAGTGTTATTATCAACATGTAGACCCCACATACAGTATGTTTATTTTATCTTAATAAAATGTGCCACTCATTCTTCACTGAGCTAGAAATGAAGTACAGCCCACACACATTAGTAGTGACTCAGTAAATTTTGTCTTTGGTATCTCAGTGAGCATGAAGCCATGTTAAACCATACATGTAATGAAATATGAAGTGGATTGCCCAGAACAGTGCCACGTCCATGATCCCTGAGTGTGTCTTCTAGACCCCAAACACAGAAGAGCTATCATTAGAAGCTACTTGCTCCCATCCACTTCATTTCTTTTCACCACCGCTTACTGAAACTTACACTTGGGTTGAGTCTTTACCCCCTGTTCCTATTCCATATAGTAAAAGGCTGAGGTTTGGAGGAGACATGAAGTGACTGTAGGCCACACATCTATTGCCTGTTATGTAAAGGCTGGCCATTTAATTATGACACCCAGACCTTAAAGCTGAATTATTCAATGGCACAGAAAGCAAGTTCACCTCCATATTTAGAGCTGATGAAGAGGTGCAGGACTGGAGGTGGATACCACCAGGAGCAAGCACAGACTTGCTCTCAGGCAGACCTTCTCACTGGAGGCACTCCTAGCATTTTGGGTCATTCATTTTTGAGAAATACAATCCTATATGTTGCAGGATGTTTACTGGCAGTTCTCTGGCTTCTACTCACTGAGGACCATAGCATCCCATCTCTTCTTCCAGTAAGTTGTGATAACCATAGTGTCACTGAATACTTCAAGACATTCTTTAGGGAGCAACATAAGCCTCGATGGTGAAGCTTCACTCTAGAGGAATGTTGGTGTGTGTATTATGGCAGCCTGGGTGATTGGTCTTCATCACTATCCCTATGCTGATCACCAGACCTTTGGAGCCCTCCTGACTCCTGCCAAGTGGATGCCCCCCTCAAGGACACACCAAACATTCTGACTTTCTATATTTGGAAAATCTTCCTGACCTTTGAAGTCTGGCTGCATAATTACAATGCAGTTGAATGCTCGTGGTTGGAGAGGGTTCCTCATATGGGCCTAACGCTGGCAGGCACTTTCTCTGAATCACCTGCTTGGAGCACTTGCCCCACAGTCCTCTGTGTGGATGCACTGTATCCACAAAGGGAAGCAACGGGATCAAGAGAAAAGCTCGGTCTGTCGTACCGTGTCACTTTGTAAACTCTCTTGCTTTGGCCCAATAAAATCAGCTTATGAGACTTCACTTTATCTGTCTTCCTCTAAAATTAGTTAAAGAAAGATAAATGTGAAAAGGCATTACTTATGTATTGTTTTGGTTTTTGCTTTTCAACTTCAGGGGAAAATGCACTCAATATAAAAATGAAATGGGAAAATGGGTTGTACTTTTTTGCAAGTCACAGCATTAAATCTCTCTACCTGCAGCCTGACAGAGAGACAGGGTTCTGTGCCTTTATTTTCCTCTGACCCCATGCATCATCAATGCTACATACATCCTATGGCCATAACCTGCCTGACAATGTTCTGATGATTCATGGGGTGAGAGTGAATTCTTCCCATATGGCTCGACATTGCTATGATTTTAGAAATTGTGAGTAGAAGCCCTGCATTTGTGTCATATCACCTGCTATAGTCTATATCTAGTATAAAGAGGATCTATTCCAGCTTCTCATCTATGAAAGCTGCTGACCTCACCATAACTATAGAAGGATGAAATATATACACTTTTGCATGGGGAGAGGAAAGTGACTGAATGGGCAGGTAGTAATACACTTCATACTTGCACAGTTGAGAGGACGTGCAAACACACACAGGGATGCACACAGTTCTATGTTTCTACGTCCATAAAGTTTGCTGCCCTGCAGAAATATAAATGACTACCTTAGTCATGAGACTTTTGATTTACAGTGAAACTTCTAAAGTTCTAGATCATATTATCCACCTAGTTTTAGAAAAGAGAAGGAGAAAAAAAAAGATTAGCAAAATAAAAAAAGAAGCATGGATTGAAAGCCCAGAAACTTACTGTTAAATTGTACACATGTGTCCTAGCCCAGGTCCGGTGAGTGTGCGGAGAGCTTC
>NW_004524629.1:9268735-9294097 GCF_000260255.1 Octodon degus
TGTTTTACCTTAAATAAGAATAATTTTAAAATTTAAATGAATGAAACACAATAGATAATTAATTTGCAAAATATCTGCAAGTAACAAAGCATACAAAAAAAATTTCTTTATCAGGTCAAAATTTAAAAGGTCAGGAAAAATAAGCCATGCTAATAAAATTTTTAAAAAACATACAGCAAGCATGAATGCTGTGTTATTAACTCACATTAGGATCTACATCTATTAAGTCAACCAAAACATTTGTACTAAGTCAGGTCATCACAATCTAACTCCTTTCATTACAGAAGAAGACAAATTTCAAGCAAAATTATATTTTATGAGCGTAAGATGGAAGACTAAGGTAAAAATTCAATCCACACAGCTGGCAGAACCAAAAAACAATGATCATCAAACATGTTCAATCTCATGTCCATAGAGCCTGGGAGTTTAAGGCATTTGTGAAACCCAAATTATTGTATGAAAAATTATAGTCATTGGCAAGTGGACATTTTTTAGAAATGAGACCATCATTTTAGAGTTAAACTCTTAAGAGGATCCATATGGCAAATAATATTGAGCAGTAAATAATATGCAACATCAAGTATACAGGAAACTTGTGTCATCTTTATAAAATGATTTTCCTTGAACATACTACAGACATAAACATTTGTGTTTTGTTTTTTGCTTCCTTAGTTCCAAGTTTCATGCAATCCATCTTTCCTGTTAATGTATGTCCTGTGGAAAAAAATTCTCACTGTACAGTATATTTTTCATTACATTAAAAAATGTTCCCAACAAAATAAATAAAATTATGATAACAC
This sequence comes from Octodon degus, assembly GCF_000260255.1. Taxonomy (NCBI): domain Eukaryota; kingdom Metazoa; phylum Chordata; class Mammalia; order Rodentia; family Octodontidae; genus Octodon; species Octodon degus. The sequence goes on from NW_004524629.1 coordinate 9,269,536, forward strand.
TATGGTTGGATGTTCCTCAAGCTCCCTAGCAATATCGGAGACTGGAGGCCATATCTGCGTGGTGGGTGTGTCTGGCTACTCAGGGCCCATGTTCATGCTCTAGGGCCATGCAAAGCAGCTATGGCAGTGCACGCCAGAAAGATGTCTGTCCCCCTGAAAGCTGTGAAAGGTTCACCGTCACTGTTCTGGGGGCAGCTTGGAAAAGCTTCCAAACACTGGCCCTCTGCACAGTCACTAGTAACAAAAAAGTATTTCCACGATCATACCAGTGAATGTCAGGGATATAACCCAGAGAAAAGAACAGGAGCTTGGGTTCCGTAGGCATTCATCTTTATATATCGCTTCAGCCTACTTGCAATCCAGGAACTTTTATATAATTCTATAAGAGGGCTTATACTTCAGATTCAGTATCCACCTGGGGGGACTCTCGGACACCACTCACATATTTGTATTGCATTGTACCTCCCACGTGCTATTTTTCTCAGTTGTTCCTGTCTATAGAATACAGGAGGAGAAAACTACCAAAAGAAAAAAGAGTAAATAAAAACACCCAAATTGTTGAGGAAGAATATCCAAAACAACTACCAAGGAAAGAAAGGGAAACTCGAGGTCTCCACAGATGAATACTTTTAATTAGGAAGAAGGCTGAGCGGCAAACAGCTTATGCTAATAAGCAGCCTCTTTTAATCATCTTATTAAAAAAAAGCATTTTTAACAGCCAACATAGTTTCAAAAATGGTTAATTATTAGGAAAGCATTAGCAGGTTGATGTGGGGGAAGTAAAAGCTGGTCATGAACTGGAATTTAAAAGCTCTCTGGGTCCTCCTGGCAGGCCCAGTAGTCCTGCGGAAGTGGGACAGCATCCATGTGGGCATGTTTTGTGTCAGCTTCATCTTTTTTCTTCTATAAAAGACTTTTCTTTTCCAGGTCCCCTGCTTTCCTATTATTCCTTCTTTCTTTGGGGTTTTACTTTTCTTTACCACCCCTTAATCATTTCTAACATGTCCTTTCCAAATACTTTCTTTCTTTGTGCTTTTTTTGTTCTGAACCTTTGGTTTTATACTTTTTTCTCTAATAAATATGCTCTCCTTGGGTCTTGCTCTTTGAGGCCCAAGTATGTGGCCCCAATGTAACTTAAACTTCAACATGAAAAAAGAAAATGCCTTAAGAATGTCTTCTAAGAAATATTTCTAGTGCTTTCATTCTGTCCTGTATCATAGACAGAAAAAAAATACTCCAAATGGCTATTGAATTATATTCCAACATGAATTAAAATATCTGTCTCTGTGGATGTCTAATTCCTTCCATAGAGAGGAGGACCAACCACTATGGAGCCACCACACACTCACTCCAAATGGTTACTCAATTATATTCCAACATGAATTAAAATATCAAGATGCTTTACCTTATAGTATGGTCCTGGTATTACTGAGTTGGTCAGGATCTAATCAAGAAAATGTTATCCTCAAAGTCAAAGAAAGCAACATAGGAACTTGATAAACACAGAATTGATGGAAATGAGAATCTAGCCAGGCGATGCTAAGGCATCATGTGATTAATCACTGCAGAAAGCAACCCTGCTCTTTAGTGGAGACACAAAGAGAAAAGATGGTATTCCGTAACCACAAGGCCAAAGCTGAAGCCATGTAGGCTTCTCCTGGGGACATGAAGCCGTAGAAAAGATTCCACTGGTTCCCCAAAATACCATACAAGACAAGGAAGGAGAGAAAAAGTACTCTAGCTGTTCCTTTCCCCTGCCTTGTACTTTCCCAGGATGTCTTGCCCTGGTGGAGCCTGGCCAGATGCCTGCCTAAGAGGGCAGCCTGGGAACCGTCTCTGTGGATGTCCAATTCCTTCCATCTCGAGAACCAACCACCATGGAGCCACCACACGCTCACTCTTGAGTATTGGAAAGAAGTGAATTCCTCTATTTTTCCCCATTTTTCATTTTCCATATGGTAGCAAATTATCAAGGAGTTGAGACAGAGCCCAAATATGTGTAAGAGATCCAACATCTGAACCATTTGGAAATTGCTCAGTTTTCACATCTTAACCAACAAATGCATGGTTTAGCTTTGAACGAGTTACCCCAAAATAATAAGGGGTCAGTAATTCCCATGCTTATGGTGAACACTGTGTGCATGTTCACTCTGTGTCCATGCAACTTAAAGACAGCTGGGGCTCTAGAAGTGTATCTGCACACCTACACATTATATTTATTTCATATATTACATGGTTATGTTGTGCTCAGTGTCCAGGGGACTGTGGTAAGAAAATATTGAACAGTAAATTCAAACAACATTTCTAGAACTGAATTATTCCAACAACCATTTTTATCTTAAATTGAGATTTAATATACTAAAAGCTTTTGAAATTCACAAGTAAAAATTTTGTAATTATACATGACAAATCTAATAGTTGGCAGAAAAGTACAACATAGTAACATAAGCTCGGGGGAATGGGCTATTTATTTTCCCCTAGTGATTTCCTTCTGTGGTAGATGCCTAAATTTTTACAACTCTGCTCTAAAGTTAATATCCCAAACATTTTTTAAATAATGACTCTAAGTGAAATATCTTCAATTACTTTCCTTCCACTTGAACGCCTGTAAGCTCATCTGTCTTTACTAAGTCCCCAAGATCTTCTCTGCCCCTTGTTCCTGGAGGCCAGTATTACCCTGGTACTTAGTCTTATCCTCTTCAAACTCTTCTGAGCATTGCTTTTAATACTTAGGTATTTTTCTCTGAAATATTGTTTTTCATTTTTAAACTATAATATTGTTTCAATTTTACTCTGCAGTATTATTCAACTTTATGTCCATTGACCTAATTCATCAATATGTCCAAGATACATTTCCTCTCATCTTTCCAGGCAGGTCCTCTCACCAGTATGTCCTCTGCAGACTCCTCATCTTCCCCTCCAAACAGCCTCTGCTCCCTTATGCTCACCAATTTAAATTACAAAATACAAAGCCCTCATAGTTTCTGGGATATTCTTTTTCACAAACCTTGGATATTTTGGCCCTACTTGTCATTTTTCTCTGTGTTTCAGTAATATCAACGTGACTAAATCAATTTGCTCTAACATGGTGCTCTTTACAAAGAAACTACATATACTGTTATTCATTTGTTTATTTTTGTTTTCTAGCACATCGTAGAAAATCAAACTCCAAAATAAACTGTCTTCTTTAGGCATTTAATAAACATTTTAAATAAATGAATGAGCAAAGTTGACCTTCTTATTCATTCAGAAATATACTTCAGTTGCTTCTGTTATGCTTTATATTAAAATGCCCCCACCCCACAAAACAAAAAAACCACCTCATTTGCTCATAGATGGGCCTTTTGGGAGTGACTCAATCATGGTTGGGTGATACTTCATTAGTCCACTGATTTGTCTAGCATAGTTCTGTATGTGGTTGATGAATTTACTCAAGTGCAAAGACAGGCTTTCAAAGGATGTGGATGGCACAGACCAATCGGACTGTTTTCTGCATGGAAGGAAAAAAGAAGTCTTGCTGTCTCTTGTATGTCACACCATGGACTGTTTCTCCTAGTCCATTTCCCATGCTGCTCTGACTTGGTGCCAGTTTACTATGGATTGAAACATCTGCAAACTGTGAGCCAAATACAATTTTTTTCCTCCTCTAACTTGTGAATACTGGGTATTTTTTTCAAGTAACAGGAAAGTAACTGAGACAGCTTAAGAGTCTCAGAAGTGCTCTTTCATGGATTATTTCCAAGAGTCTGGGCCTCCAGGCTCTTTCCAGGTAAAACATCTATTACATTATCATGGAATTATAGTTATTATTTCATGGGCTGTATTATAGCTCTGCAAAATGTCTATGTTCAAGTTCTAGCCCGAGTCAGAATATGCATATGTGTGGAGATAGAGTCTTTATTTAAAGAGACAGTTAAATTATAATGAGTTTATAAAGTTAGGCCCTGTGCCAATAGGACTGATGTCCTTGTAAGAAAAGATTAGAATACAGACACATACAGAGAAGCCAGTGTGAAGACATAGACGGATAATGGCACTCTATGAGTCAAAGAGACATGCTTCAAAGAAAATCAATTCTGCCTTTACTTAAGCCTGGATATTTAGCCCCCCAAACCGTGAAGAAATAAATTTCTGTTGTTTAAGCTACTCACTCTGTGACATTTTGTTACGGCTGTCCTAGAAAGTTAACAGATATTGTAAAACATATCATGATACTTAGTTTTGTGCATAAAAGTCTCTATTGCTTTCTTGTTCCCTGAAAGATAAACACAAAACTCTTCAAAAGCATGTCCCTGTTTGCCTCCTGAGCCTTTAATTTCTGGCCTTTTCATCTATACCCTATATTCAAACAAAATAAAATTTCTTGCTTGCACACAAACATGACAAACTTTTCATGACCCTGTGTTCTGCTATATACTGTTCCCTTTGCAAAGAAATTATTTCACTTTTTTGATGAAATTAGAACAATTTTTCTAAAGTGAAACTCACTGTAGCCTCTTTTGTGACACATTTCTCATATCTTCTTCTCCTCTTTTTTTCAGAACCGGAGATTGAACTCAGGTCCTTGGGCTTGCCAGACAAGTGCTTATTCAACTGAGCCATCTCCCCGGCCCCTCATATCTTCTTAATAGAACTTATATACATATAGACATAGATGTACACATAGATATAAATATAACCTTGTATATCATCCTCTCAGACTATCAGCTCCTATAGGGCTGGAGACAAACTTTATCCATCACTGTATTGCTAGAGTCTACCAAATATCTACAACAGAATTTGTTAAATGAGTGTAAAAATGAATGATCTAATTCAAACCCTTGAGGGACTATAGCAATTTTCCTGAAAGATGTCCTAGTTTTTTCAGAGGAAATCAAAACTAAGGCATGTAAATATTGACTGTAAGGGAAAACAGAAGGAAGAAAGAAAAATAAGGAATGAATATCAAAAGTTTTATGCATACTGAGTCCTCTGTCCTTTCACATTATGTTCTTTCTCCTTTCACTCCATGATCCTTTAAGCTGAAGAAAGAAAAAAAAAAAAAAAAAAAAAAAAAAAAAAAAGCTCAAAAATAGGCCAAAAGGTAGGTGGCCTGCATTGTTACCTCACTAGTTTCTCTAGATAAAGCAAATCAAAGAATATTAGAGCTAGAAGAAATGTTAGAATCATCTCCAAATTTTTTGCTTCCCTTTGAAAAAACTAAATTAAATAGTTTTGACTTGTTTAAAAATTAGGAGAAATTTATTAAGTAGCAGAACCTTAATTCAAGTTTTCTAAACAAGGCCAGGCCAATGGTTCTTATCACATCATATTTCTCTTTCGTATCTCTGATAGTTACAAGAGTTTCAAATACATTCTCATTATTTCTACCATCCTTTTTTTTTAAATTTATTTATTAATTAACATTTATTTTGGTGTGTGTGTGTGTGTGTGTGTGTGTGTGTGTGGCCAGCTCAGCCCACCAGGGGGCGCAGCTGGCTGGCATGTGGTGCTGGGGGAATCGAACCGAGGTCCCTGTGCTTTATCAAGCTTGTTCCAAGTAGGTGCCTTAGACCACTGAGCCATCTCTCCAGCCCCTCTACCATCCTTTTACATGTTTTGCCAACATTCTCTATGTGTCTAAATGCAATTTTTTGTAGTTTTGCTGGACTAAACATAAATACATATTAAAGAATTCATCTGCAAATTTTTCCTTGACACAAAATGTCAGAAGTACAGTCATGTCACAGAAATCATGACACTTAGATGTGTGTGATTTAAAATCTCCATACCTTTCTCCGCAGAACAAGCACATTTTCATTGTTACACTTTAATGTGAATGACTGTAGCAGGCAAATGCCAGCATTCACAGCCCTAGTCCTAGTTTGTCTGAGAAAATTATGCCAAGCATGCAGTGCCATCTGCTCCTGCACTGATGCCATCCTTCCATTTCTCAGCAGCGTGATAAACAACCCAAGAGCACGTCATTCTCTGAGCTCCACAAGCACCTTAGGGCAGGAGAAGAGAGGATGTGGCCACTATGTCACATCCAAAGTGATGCACATGGCAGGGTGGGAGCGGGAGAGGCAGTTACCGAATACTTGGAAGGGTGATGAATGACAGGAAAGGTCTAAGAATTCAAAACAACCACAGGACAAAAAGATTTCCTCTGGCTTTGGAAATGGCCTGGTAGTGGTGATGGTAGGACAGGAGGGAGGTGACCCAGAGGTGGGGATGATGCTCATGTGAGAACATTTGAATGCTAATATCTGGTTTTAGACACTAATTCTGTTATGACTATGGTCATGTCCCCTAGAACAAAGAAATGGCCAAAAAATAGATATATGGTTAGAAAACAAGTGGGTAGAATTATATGGAACAGTGTGGTGTTTAACAATTCATGCGAAGCTTATATCTCACATTCAGTTAGCTATAAAAGTGAGCTCATGAAACTATGATCTTGACAAAGAAATGAAAATTCAGTAAGTTTCAAATCTGGTAGTGATCTATTATCTAATATTTGAATTGCTTCTGTTACGGCCCCCTCCTTCTGTACTGAGCTGACCTTGGTTTGTCCACAAGCAGTGGCAGACAACTCACTTTTATCCTATCAGATTAGGACTTTTCTAAATATATTTATACTGGCAGACATTTTTCAATACTTATCTATCACATAGAAAATTGTTGAGTAGCATTCATGCCATCCCTTAAGCCACTAACAAATAGGTTAAAGAAATATTTAAGAATGTTAAAAAAAAGTTATCATTGATTTGAGAATACAGTCTAAAATGTGATATAGAATATAATTATGAAAACACTTAAATATTTTAAATAAATTATAGAAATATCATAGAAAATGTTGTAGAAATAAAAATGTGCATTCAGAATATAAGTGCTTCCATAGGTAAAAATCAGGTTAAAGTATTGGCTAGATTTTGGTCTTGAATCAAGTAACAATCCAAGAGAGGAGAGACTTCACTATTAAGATCTAACTCTAGTATCTGGCTATTTCCAGTGCATGAAAATTATATAGTTAAACAAAGGCCAACAAGATAGCTCAGCAGACTAAGTGTCTGCTTAGGCAAGCACAGAGACTGGGGTTTGATACCCAGCCCCACACGCTGCTCCAGCCCTCTACTGTAGTGTACTGAGCTGGCCACCTAAACTGGGAGTGGTGGTGCACACCTGTAATCCCAGCTCTGGGGAGGTTGAGACAGGAGGATCACTATGAATCTGAGCTGCATAGTGAGTCCATTAACAAATACATAAAAAAGAAGAAAAGAAAATTACATAGTTAAATGTAAGCAACAATAAAAACCTGGCCAATGGAATCTTTATCAACCCTAATTTAGCTTTTTGAGAAAGTTCATTTGAATGTAGAAATACCAAAAGACACCTACAAGCCTATCACACAGGGTAGTTTTGAGTCTGCACAGTGCAGCAGAGAAATCACCAGAGAGTAAGAGGGAGGAGCACAACCTCAGAGACGTGTTGTCTGGACACATTCTCTAAAGGAGACACTATCATTTGAACAGTAACAGTTGCCAAGTTCTGTGCCAGGTCTTACACTACATACAGGAAATAAAAAGATGAAGTGAACAGGTGTGCTAGCTCTAGAAGCTCACAGATTAGAGACAGATTTATGTGCATGTAACTAATTTACCTGAGGGCAGGGAATGGTGTGGTCCTTCTGAGTAAGTTAGAGATTGCTTCAAAAGAGGAAATTGAATGTTAGTTTTCAAGGCTTTAAAGCCTGTGTTGGATTCCAAGAGCTACAAAAGAAACGGGGGCTTTCAAAGATGCTGTGATGCCTGCACATAATGATGGGACAAAATAAGATTTTTATCCCCTACCCTCCACTTTGCTCAGCTTAGCAAAATGTCAGGCAAAGAATACTGCATCGAGGGCCATATCTGGGTGTCCTGGTGAGCCTGGTCACTGTCTAGGTCAATCACTAGTCACTTTAGACTCTTGATCTTGAGCCTATATCTATCTCTATCTCTATATCTCTATCTCTATCTCTATCTCTATCTCTATCTCTATATCTATCTATATCTATCTATCTATCTATCTATCTATCTATATAAATAGAGAGAGAGAGAGAGAGAGAGAGAGAGAGAGAGAGAGAGAGAGAGAGAGAGAAGAGGTATCAACACAACACATCCATGTCTGTCTGCATATTTTGGTCTTCAGACTGATAGAATACCCATCAGGTCTTTAAAATGAATTCAACTTTACTAATTATTTTGATATTAAAAACACAGGGGTCATATTGTTCCAAAACGTATCTGAAATAATTTTTCTGACATCAGAGTTAACAACTCACTCATGTCCCTTTATTTAATACTCTGTTTATCTTGCTACCTACATAAAAAGATAAGCTTGCAATCTAATCCTAGAAGCCAGTGGTTCTTAGAAGCTTCCAGGAATGAGGAGATTCTTTAGTTCCTAATGTAGGCACTATATACCCAGTACTTTTCTAGAAACACAGTTTTTTTTTCTAGTAACATCGTAACAGACCCCTTTGGATCATACCTAATAACAATTATAAACAAATATATAGTTTTTCAGGTGCTTCTGAGTGTATTATCTTATTTACTTCTACCATGAACTTAGGATGGGCATTACTATAAATCCTATATTATAAACAAGGGACCTGAGATATGGACAGATACCTGAATTGTCCGGGATCTCCCAGCTGTTTGACAGCAGTACATAGAAAAACAAATCTTCTTCTAAGTATTTTATTACCCTGGAATGATTAGTTGTAACATGTAGGATCAGATTCAGCAAAATAAATGGCAGAGAGCTTGTCAACAGGGCCAAAATTATTTCTTTCAAGTTCTTACTTTAAGTAAAGGTGATTGTGCTATTGTTATCTTTTCTCTAAATATTTATTTCAAAGTAACAGCTCTACTGTCTAAGACACAGTGTCAGAGTGGAGTACCAGAAATTTCTTATGTTTTCTACCTAAACTAAAAGAATGTGTTCTACTATTGACATTGCATTTTGTTTCACTTCTTAATCAGAAGATCACTTCTTCTATCCTGATTTCTGTTCATTTTCAGTTTATACTTGAAAAAAAGCTATCTGGGAAAGGATCAATTCTGTATAAACTATTACACATAAATTCCCAAGAATGGAAAAACTATTTTTGAACCTTCTTTTGTCTCACATTTTTTTAACCTTTCCTTTTGATGCTTAAAGTTGTACAGAAAAATAACAAAAATAAATGAGCAAAAAAACAAACAAGCAAAGCTACAAGGAAAAGAAAAAGGACAGCAATCTCACTGGTATTCATGTGCCTATCTATGACTTAAAGGTAGGACTCAATATTCAGAGAAGGTTGTGTGGCTCATTCATTGGCAGGATCTGCCCAAGGAGCAGAGAAAGAGCTATCCATGTATGCACATCAGTCGTCCTGGTTTCAGTCCCTTCCTTGCTAAGACTTGCGGCCCCCTTGTTAGGATATGCGGCCCTAAATATAAGTTTTCCTATTTACAAGGCATGTTTCTTGCTAGTTATACAGAGTAGCTGAAACAATAAGTGATTGGAATAAATGATTGTTAATTTAAGGTAGAAACATCTGACTTGAACATCAGTTTAACTTATGATTTCTCTGATGAAATCCTCATTCAAATTTCATAACTCTGGAATCTGAATTGCTAATTCAGGAGCCAAGCTTCGTGCTGCTTCTTTGAGCAAGTCATCCTTAGTACAGGGACAGCAGGCATCTCAGTACCAAGAAAACCTCTCACAAAACTGGGTGGTTGGCGTCAAAGGCACCCAACAACTATGTTACCTAGGAGGCAAATCCCACTCTTGCAAGTGGCATTACCAGAGTAAAGGTCGTGAATGCAGAGTTGAGCACAGCAGCTAAAGCAGTGCAGCTTGAGCATTGTATCAGCTCAGTTTTCATTAATACAAGGAAGTATCTGAGGCTGAATATTTACCAAAAGAGGTCTTCTTGGCTTATGCTGCTGAAGGTCCAAGAGTGAGGTGGCCCCATCGGATGAAAGCTTTTCTTTTTGCCCATCAGAATCACAAAGTGGAAGCATCACAAGGCAAATGACAGAGAGGAGGCTTCAGTATATGTGTCTAGGTTCCGGTCTCCTTCCCTCTTCTCCAAAAGCCACTAAGTCTGAATATATTTAACTGTCACAAAATAGTCACTGAATTGTGCACTTAATGCTATGAATTATATGGCATATCAATTATATTTAAATAATGCTTATAAAAATGTAATAAATAAAGCCTCCTGTAGTTCAATCACAGAGCTCCACCTCAATGCCTTTACCTAATCCTAATCACCTCCAAAATGTCTGACCTCTAAATTATAATAGGTGAATTAAACTTCTACCCTTTTAACACCTCACAATGGGGATTAAACTTCAACACGGGAGCTCATGGGGGACTCCAACTCCACCCTAGGGGAACAGACACGGGGTCATCCCTTTGAGACCTGAGCAGGCAGCTCCTTTAAAAGACTGGAAGAAAGCAGGGAAGACTATTCAGACAGTGTGTAATTGATACATTCCTCAGGAGGGACTCTTGCAAGGAGGCGGATTTAGGCTGAATGACATCTAGGAAAAATTCCAATGCCTAGATTCTGTGACAGATTCAGTGTGCAAAGATTTTAATTCCAATTTATAGGAGCCTTTTTTTCTCACATATACCAAGCCTAAGAATTTAGCACTTAAAGGAAGTTGTTCCTTTAAAGGTGAATGGATAGTAAATAACATTATTTGTTAAGCCTTTAAGTCTTTCAAGCTGAAAAAAGTCATTCTGCCTTTCATACATTTGACCAATACTGACAAATCACCAGCTGTAGGCAGCCCAAGCGGCCAATGTTTACTAAATGTCTCACTCAACCCAAAGCCTCATGAATTGTTTAACATACGAGAGAGACAAAAAGCCAGTATTTCTCCTCCTGTCAGCTCTCATTAGATGCGTCTCTGCTCTTCTTGCTGCTAGCTAAGAAAAACATTAACATTCATTGTTCTTAAACAAGCAGGAGCTCTGGGGCCTCTGTGCATGCAGTCAATCCCATGCCACACGTCACACACATTCTGCAGCACAAAGAGACGGATGTGAAGGCCCTAGCATGGGTGCACACTTAGAAGGAAGGGCAGTTGGCAGAGTCCAGCCACCACTGGCTGGGTGCAGTTCAGATGTGTAGGGAAAGACCTCAGTAATTGCTCAACAAAAGGAAGCCTTGAAAACCTGTTGTATAGACAAAGTATCACAAGTATCACAATGAACTGAACTTGAAGAGACTATTTTTATGCTTTACATCGAAGTCCAGGAAAGTATTTTATGATACCCATTGTCAAAGTCTAGAGATGGTATTGGAAGCCTGAGTCCTGATCAACAAAGAAAAAGTGTTCTATTTTGTTTATATGCCCTGAACCTCTCAAGAAGGAGAACTTAATTATTGAATCAATCTATTCCTTTCTAGAGATCTTTAACCAATATGACCATGAGCTAAACTAGTAATTCTAAAGCTTTTCGATCATAGAGAATTACTAAAGCTGTGGATTATAGCACATAACCCAGTATTTCCCACCTTTCTCCTTAAAGGGTAGAGATTTTCCTAATATATTGCTATTGTAAAGAGGCCTAAGCCATGTATATATTTTGCAAATAGAGTAAATACTAAAGCAAAATACCTTTCACCATGTGCACGTGTGAATCAGCTATATAATGTGATTTTCAGTAATCAGCTTCATAAATGGAAAAATAAGATGTAGGAAACAATATTATCCAATAGTGACAGGCAATGATCAAAGGAAGAGTTCTGTGATCACTGCAATTATAAGCCAAACTCCCTAAAGAAACACATGTTCTCCAATATTGTGTATGTGTTACACAGGTAGCATGTTCTTACTTTTATTATTTATCTTTTACCTTTCACATATCTTAGAAGATGCCAGTGCAAAGCAACCCCAAATAAGGCTGTAGTGACAAAAGAAAAGAGTCATGTATAATTTTAAGTATAACAAACCTTTATCTTTCTCACTTGTGCACATGAATAAAGCTAGTTTACAAGAGGCTCTACCTAGGTTCCTTTGGCAGGTACTAGGAATTCTCATTAGTTGTACCCCATTGGAAATTAGCAGTGACTCTGCTTCAGTAGATTTAGTAATTTTAAAATAGGAATAGAAGCTGGGAAGGGGAGTGCACGCTTATAATCCCAGTGCTTGGGAGACTGATTTTTATTTTGTCTATGTAAACATTAAAATACAATCTTAACTTGACATGCAGTCCTGCACAATTGCAGTGGTGTGGTTCCCATCAAAATGTCAAAAGTTCATAATATGGAATGTGGGGTATCCAAAGCTAAAGTGATTAGAAGTCTGATGTTTCTATGTAGGTACTTAACCCGATTACCAGTGAATATTTTAGTTTTTGTTCCCTTGATTTTTACTTTTAAATTTTTTTAAATTAATTTTATGGAAACTGATGTAGAGATTCCTCAACCACTAAAAAATAGAAACTCTATTTGACTCAGATATTCCTCTTCTATGTATCTTCTTGTAAAAGTTAGACATCATATTGTGGTGACATATGTATACCAATGTTTACAACAACACAATACGTAATGACTAAATCTTCCAAATAACCTATGTGTCCATCAACGGTAAATAAATAAAGAAAATGTGGTACTGTACCTCAAGGAATAAAACTTAGCTACAAGGAAAGATTATTAGTTCTTCCATCATCTAACATCCATCGACTCTGATTGTGTGCATCCTTCATGAGAGAATTTCAATATAACTGGAAGAGTAAATTATCTTTAGTAAGCAGTGAATGTGCATAAAATATTCCCTAGGATAGAGGCCATGTTACATTCATAGAGTATTTCAAGTCCCTTCTAGTATATAATAGAAACAAAAAAAATTACCACTGGATAATTAGACTTCTGCAACCATTGTATTTCTAGAAGTCTGTTCATAAATCATAGTTGGATGCAAACATTCATATATTCATTTTTATAACACATAGATTTGTAAAGAATTTCACTTTCCCTCATCACTGCCCACTTACTGTCAGAGAAGAGCAATGGTATATTGCGGTTGGAAGTGAGGATAGGAAGTTAAACTTGTAAAAGAAAGCTATGGTAGGGATAAGAAGAAAGAGGAGGAGGAATAAAAACAACAGAAGAGGAAAATGAGGGAGCAAGAGGAAGAAGTGATGTAGGCCCAAGTTGCCACACTAAACTTGACATTTAGGGTAGGTTCTTTCATGTCTGCCTTTCCTGAATAGGCAAATCAGACCACTCTTAAAATTTTCTTTTTTCAGCTATGGTCTAGTGAGGTTCTCTTAGACCTCAAGCTTTAAGCAAGTTCTATTGAGTTTACCAAAACTAGAAAAGGCAGATTGCTAATGAGCTCAACGCAAACCTCTGACTACAATTTGTTTAATCATTGAACTTCTTAGTTTCCGTTTTTTGACCAAAACTTCACTAGAAGCTTGTCCTGCTTCCTAATTAATTTCCAAGAATCCAAAATTGTCTCCCTATATCTTGCTTTCACTACTTCCTCTTTATTTAAACTCATGCTTTTTCTCTAAGAATAATGATTTTCACAATAACAGTGTACAGTTTTCAACCCACCCTTCACCTCATTTTCTCTTTGGGGATGTGAATTTCTGGGAGGCAACTTCTTTACTCTTCTAATTAGAAAGACAATCTTCACCAATCATTGAGGTGTGCCACCAGGAAGGCAATTAGCCCTCCTCATCTTCAATCTGGGTCTATTTTTCTGTGTCCAGTATTTGTATGAGACATGAGCCGACACTTCGTCTTCATCACCTCATCATTTCAAAGACTCTCTCTAGCATAGGTATTTGAAGGTAAGGTGCTCCTCTTTTGGATCCAGTCATTATCCCTGCAGTGATACTTCTTTCCATATTATTTTTACAGACTGACCGATGTGACAATTAGTACACTGGAAAAGAACTCAACAACTGAGCACACTGCTCACCAAAGAAGAAGGTCTACAGCTCTACGTCTGTTTTAGCAAATGAGTTAGGGAAAGGACTATTGGTCAGAGCGGTGCAAAAGCCTGTAAGAGAGAACAGGATGCCCTACACACAAGTTTATTGATGACTTTGCTGCAGCATAAGAGTTTTTGGTTAGAGCTGGCACAAAACAAGGAGTTCATAAAGCAAGAGTAATTAGACTATGTGCCAGAACTCTCTTTCAGCAGCCATTTCCCAACATGTATATTTATAGACAAAGAGAATTGTAAAATTTGCATATGGTCTTCTAACTGCTTCAACACTTAACTTTAACTAGGGAAGTGAAGTGGAAGCCAATTTAATCTTTTTTTCTCCCAGTTTTTAGTAGTTTGGTGTCACAATAATACACCAGCTATTGCAATTTTCTACTCTTCGTTCAATCCCCAAAGGCCACACACTGTGATTCCTAAAAGAAGACATTGAGGAATATAGAAGGGAAAGGGCTGAACTTATATGAAAATTAGACTAGAAATCCTCTAGGAACAAAACTGAGCCCAGACCTTGTGGTAGAGGAATAAGTTGCCAGGAGTAAAAAATGAATCATATCTATTGTTAATATAGCCCAGTGACAATACCATACTAAAATAGATGTTGAAAATTTCAAGTTTATTTTATTTATTTTTTAGGTAATGTACTGAATCATAATGGAAATAATAAGACACAAATGTGTTGTATTTGATCATTTTCCTTCATTTTGGGGCTTTCTTTTTCTTGCTGGTCTTTTCCTGTTTATCCTATCTAATGCAATAAAATGCATAATTAATTTCTAAATGCTTCCGTTGAGCGGTGCAATTTGTCAAGTCGAGTTGTTAATAGAATTAAGCTTTTTATCAGTGATTAGCAAAAGAAGGTAAAAAAATTAATTATGGAATTGTATGCCTCCCTGGTTCAAAGCCAGGTTTTGGATTAAATGTTCGATAAAGGTTTCCTGACACGTTATAAAACATTTAGCAAAAGCTCCTCTCCCTCTTTGCATTAAAAACCTGTGTCTGTGCAGGAGCAACCAGCAAGGCAAGCTCACTGGGGTAGACATTTGTGCACAAAGGAAAACACTGAGAAAATCAGTGGGTTTCCTTCTGTGCTCAGGGAAAGAGACAAGCTGTGACCTCACAGTTTTCATCTTTAAGTTTTGATAGTGTGACTTGCAGCTTGAATGAAATTGGAGAATTAGTTAGAAAGAGTAATAGAACAGGACATAATGAAACAACTAGCATAGAAGCCTGAAACTACATATAGGATGAGCACCAATGTTAGTATGGGAGAGGTAGGAAGTAAAGAGCTAGCTGAAAGGCTGCTCAAAGTATCTAAACCCATCAAGCAACATTCAGTTCTCCTGTGCCTGGAACTTTGACTTTCTTTCTTTCTTTCTTTCTTTCTTTCTTTCTTTCTTTCTTTCTTTCTTTCTTTCTTTCTTTCTTTCTTTTTCTTTTTTTTGTTAATTTTATTGAGAAACAAATAGCAATGAGACAGTTTCAAAACCGATTAGTTGGATAGTTTCAATAATAATACATTGCATATTGTTGTCTTCATAGTGATTATTCATAGTACAAGATGCGGATACGATATCCTGTCCAAGCACTATTAGTACAAATCTTTCTTCTCATTGAATTAAGAGAAAGTAGTTGTGTATCTATCCTAACTATTTTGTATATACAGATACAAAATGTTCCTTCATTTGTAGCCTCTTTTTTTGTTTAGTTTTGTCAGAGATGGGTATTCCAGTGCCATTTATATATTATAGGTGAATTCAGCAAAATAATCCAATAAAGAGGGAATTTCTTTTCTTTCTCTCTTCTGTATGCCTTTGTCACCTCACTTCTTTCTCAGATGGAGTAATGCAACTCATTTCATCTCATTCTTTCCTCCACTTCAAGCAAGGAGAATGCAAAGACTGGACTGAGGGATCAGATTCTAACACCTACGGAGTCATTCCCAGGGGCGCACAAGGTGTTCCTCCACAGGACTTGGATCAAGTCATCTTTTACCTATTTTTGAGAGTAAGCACTCCTTGATTACTTTTTATGTCTGGGGCTGCAGTGCTTTGGGCTATCTACTCCTGCACCTTGTGGGGGTCAAGGAACCTCTGGGCAAGTTCATGGTCTGCTTCCCATGGGAAGTTTTAGTGTTCCAAGAGAGTTCACTCTGTGAAGGTTTCAGTTTCTGCATTTAAGACCAGAATACAGAAGCTGCCTTTCAACTTCAGATGCAGTCCTCTAATATTCTTTAATCTTCTTTTTAGCAGAAAGCCAAACATGAAGTTATAGGGAACTTTTGTAGATGGATGCAGCGATTATACACTTACAAGTAGAATAGAACCACATGTACCGGGAGGTGGAGTAAAAGAGAGATCATGAACCCAGAAGATAGCAAGCACATTTTTTCTGTTATGTACATTTACTCCTTTTCTTCATAAGCTTATTTCCTTTTTCTTCTATTTTATCTGTTTTCCAAATTTGCTTGGGTAATTTTTGAGTTGCTAGTCATTCAGGATGTGATGCCTAATCTTGATTGTCAACTTGATTAGCTTAAAAGTTTAGTACCGCCCACTTGTGAGTGGGTGTGGGTGGATCCTGAGGTCATGAGCTTGGGGAATGTCTATGTCTGGCCCTTGACCATTTTCTCCTGTACTTTGGGCTCTGCTTCTCGGCCGCCATGAAGTGAGCAGCTTTGCTCCTCCGTATCTTTGCACTACGATTCTCCTGCTTGAAACTAGTCAATCACGGCCTGCGAGCTTTGAAACACAGAACTATATTATATGTCTCCTTCTTTATTTTTTATATTATTTTTTTGTAATTTTTAGGGAAGAGTCTACAGGGTGTTCAGGGTCCCACTACTAGATTGGACTCTTAGTGATCCTCCTGTTTACAGCCTCCCAAGAGCTGGGATTACAGGCACGTGCCACCACACCCAGTCTCAATCACTGTCTCAGCTTGCTTGGGAATGGGGCCAACTTGGCCCATGCACCTGTTTGCAGGTGCTTTAATCTGCTGAACTGTATGGCCAGCCCTACCTTACCACCTTCAAATTGGGGACGTCAGATATTTTCTCTCAGCAATGGGAAAGTGGCCCAAGGGCTCAGTTTAAAAGAAGTATTCAAAAAGTAGTGCTATGTGGCAGTTTTATGTAATACTTTTTAATTATGGTAAATAGTGATGCCATTGCATATTTATAAAATTATAGATGTACTCTAAATATTAACTGTTAATTACAAAACAAATAACAATAAACTGTATTATAGAACCAGCTTAGATAGCTGCTCAAAAAAATGCAATGTATGATGTTATTTTTCATTTTGAACTTAAGCTCTATGACTCTAGGGAAAATTTTGGTGCTGCTTATCCCTGTCACTTTCTTACCCATAACATTTCTGATAAATAGTAAGTGCTTCATAAATATTAGTTAAATCAGTGAATGGTTAGCAAACATTGGTTTTTCTTTGTGTCTTTTGTTTTTGCCTCCTCTTTTAACATTTTTCAAAGTGCTCTTTGATTCCTCAGTAAACATGGAAACATTCTTTGACTTTCCATAATGACTCAGAATTTTGCAGTGCCTCATTAAGTAGGAGTAATATCAATTAGCGCTATGAAATTAATAGCCTGACAATTATCAGGTAGAACGGGAAGAATAGAAACTGATCTTTTTTGACCCTACCTTGTCATCCTACTTTCTTTTGAGCGATTCTTTAATTCTAACTTGGTTTTTGCTCTTTATCTAATTCTCATAACTGAATGAGGAATGTGAAATTCCATGACCCGGTGAAGTACATTTCACATAGCTGCTTTTATACAAAATTAATGAATGAGGGCCCAGGATATAGCTCAGCAACATAAGTACCTGTCTGGCAAGTGAAAGGTCCTAATTTCAATCCCTAGTACCTCCCACTCCCAAAAAAAAATTAATGAATGAACTTAAGGATGAATCCATCTTCTCCTGAATTGCTCTTGAAATCTTATTTTAATATTTTACTAATAATTATATTAGCCTCATTTGAAATTTCAGTCATTTCAAAATATATCTTATCCTCTGAACACAACAAATAACATGTTATTCCATGCAATATTATTTTAATTGGGTAAAGTCTGCTTCAGTTAAAAAAAATAAAAATAAGTAAATATCTTAAAAATTATAATTTATAACTCTGAAAGACAGTGTTGCAGAAAATTTTTCTTTTTCTTTCCTTCTTTTTCTTTTTGGTTGTATTTTAGGGAAGGGTTTACAGGGTGTTCAGGGTCCCACTACTAGATTGGAGTCCTAGTGATCCACCTGTTTACAGCCTCTCCAGGAGCTGGGATTACAGGCGCATGCCACCACGCCCAGTCTCAATTCTGGTCTCAGCATGCTGCTAGGGTGGGGCCAGGACAGTAGGCTCTGGGATCGAACCCTCAGCTCCTGCGCCTGCTTGCAGGTGCTTTAATCCACTGAGCTATTTGGTTGACCCAATAATTTTTCTAAGTTTCTTTTTACTTAAATTTTTATAGAGTTCTAGGAAAAAAAAAAAAAACAAAGTTTAAAACTTAGGTCTTATAATTGTATACTATAGTCAGGTGATAAAAATGTCCTTAAAGAAATGAATTCAGGGCTGGCCAAAAATCTCAGTGCATGAAAGGGCCTGCAAGCAGGTGCAGAGACTTGGGCTTCAATACCCGGGACTGCTGTGCTGGCCCTGGGATGCACTGAGATTGCAATTGAGACTGGGCATGTGTCCTGTGCCTATAATCCCAGCTTTGGGAGGCTGTAACCAGGCAGATCATTATGAGTCCAATCTAGTAATGGGACCCTGAACAACTTGTAGACCCTTCCCTAAAATTAAAGAAAAAAGAAAGAATAATGAATCATTTTACATTATATCAATGAACCAGTGATCAACAATAGGGACATTATAAGAAAATAACACATCACTTCTATGTCTTAGTTACTTTTCTCATTGCTGAGACAAAATACCAAACACAAGTTAAAGGAGGAAAGAATATCTGGTTCGCAATTTGTAAGAATTTCAGTCCAGAGTCAGCTGGCTCCAAGGCAGAGTAACATGGCAGACAGAATTACAGCAGAGAAATATGCCACAATGAATCAGAGCAGCAGAAAGCAGCAAAGCAGTGAAAGAGTGGCAGCAGCAACCATGCCTTTGTATTTCACCCAGGCTACCTGCTCTACGAGTGAAGCCACCCACAGCCAGGTTGGGACACACTTAATCCCAGCATCAACCCTTAATCCCAGCATCACCTACTTAGTATTAGCATCACCCACTCTAACCCAGCCACCTCTAAAGAACCACACTTAGGACCCCAGGAGGTGTTGGGGGGATATCTAGATGCAAGCCATGATATTTTTGTTCCTGAAGTAAGCACATTGCCTGACAGGAAAATACTACTGTCACTTTCAAGGACGCACATACACCTAAGATTCTAAGAGAAACTTATTGCGGGCATACACAACAATCCATGGATACATGCACAATTATATGAGAGAGAGAGAGAGAGAGAGAGAGAGAGAGAGAGAGAGAGAGAGAGAGAGAAAGAATCTCTCCATAAAGTTTTTTTCTGTTAAGTTCTGTTTTGTTTTGTTTGCTAAAGACTGAAGTCAGAAGAGCCCAGTATATGCCAGGCAAGTGTATTAATAATAAACAATATACTCAGCTTGGAACTTCATAGTTTTTTAGCAAAAAGTTTATATGATAACACTTTGGATAACTATTGAAAATATATATTCCATTAGTAAAACATCTGTTTCCTTAAAGGAAATCTCAACGCAATAAAATAATTTCAACTTCATTTCAGCAAATCAGTGGGTATTAAGTTTTGGCATGCTTCTATCCCAGCACTGTCTATGTTTACCAATACTTATCCGTTCACTGTTGCCACAGTGCTGTTCAATATTCACTAATTACAAATGCAAAATTTCTGAAAACATATTTAGTTGCTTTGCAGGGAGCTTATATGTTTTCGCAACTGCACTTATTCATACAATTTTATGTCAGAATTAATATGCTAATGTAATACTTCCAAACACATGCCTGGTTTAATCAATTAGATTTACTAAAATAATTAAAGCTTATGTCTGAGACACAGAGTCACAGATAACAGTTAAAACTTATTTAAGCTATATGCTTTGCATGTCTTTCATAGTAACACCCCCCAAAATGAAATACTTAGGAATAAGTCTTACAAAGGAAGTAAATGAGATATACAGTGAAAATTATAGTATGCTGAAAAAAGAGATGGAAGAGGATTTCAGAAAGTGGAAAGATATTCCTTACTCCTGGGTAGGAATGAAAGATGAAAATGGCCATACTTCCTAAAATTGTAATACAGATTTAATGCCATCCCAATTGATATACCATTAGTATACCTCACAGATCTAGAAAAAATCATTCCTAATTTATTATTATGTTACTCTGGAATCAGAAAACACCTAGAACAGCAAAAAGCAATCATTAGCAACAAAGGAAAGGCAGGAAGCATTACAATCCCTGACTTGAAATTACACTACAAAGCTATTGTGATAAAATCAGCATGGTACTGGCAAAAACATAGACTTGAGTAACAGTGGAACACAGTAGAAGATGCAGACACAACTATACACTAAGCCACCTTATCCTTGACAAAGGGGCCAAATATGTTCACTGGAAGAAAGATAGCCTCTTTAATAAATGGTGCTGCAAAAAGTGATTTTCCACATTCCAAAGGGTAAAATTAGACCCATGCCTATCACCCTATCACCATGCACAAAACTACAGTCAACATTGATCAAATATTTAAATATTAAAGTTGAAACATTAAATGCTCTGGAAGAGAAAGTAGAAATCTTAAAGACATAGGTGTACATAAAGAGTTTATTAAGAAAAACTAAACTGTAGGGGAAATATTTCAAAGAATCAACTATTGGGACCTCATATTTTTTAAAAAAGGTTCTGCACACCAAAAGAAATAACCAATAGAGTAAAAAGAAAACCCATGAATTGGGAAAAATAGCTGTTTATTCCTCAGACAAAGGACTTCTATCTAGAATATATAAATAATTTTAAAATATCAGGTCTCCAATATAATCCCAAAACAGTCATCTGAGGTGATTATATACTTCACAAGTGAAGAAATACAAACTGCTAATGAATATGTGAGAAAATATTCAGCATCGTTGGTCCTTCAAAAGATGCAAATTAAATCAACAGTGAGATTCCATGTCACCCCAGAAAGAATGGCTATCATCCAAAAGGCAACCATTAACAAATACTGGAGGGCGTTGGGAAAAAAGAACCCTTTTCCACTGTTGTCAAGAGTGCGGGCTCATAAAACTCCTGGGAAATCAGTGTGGAGATTCCTCAAAGGCTCCTATTGAGGTCCCTTTCAAGCCAGCTCTTCCCCTCCTATGTATTCTAAAAAAAAAAAAAAAAAAAAACAAAAAACAAACCCTGAGAATATCACATCCCAATGATATATGTGCACCCATGCTTATAGTGGTGTAGTTCGTCATAGCTAAATCTTGGAAACAACCCAAATTCTCATCAACTGAGTAATCAATTTTTTAAAATGTGTTATTTTTACACAATGGAGTATTACTCAACTATAAAAAAGATAAATTCAAAGCATTTCTAAGTAAATCAGTGCAACTAGAGACTGTATTGGTAAGTGAAATAAGTCTGACCCACACATGCCAACATTGTTTTGTCTTCCTAGTGTGAGAACCTGAAAGAATTAAAAAAATCTGAAAGGTGACAGGGAAAGAATCTGCTCAATGGGAAGAAAAGAGTGGGGTGAGTAAAGGACTAAAGGAAGCAAGGAAAAAGATATATTCATGTACACATGCAGGATAGTTTGGATAATTGTACTGTTAATTTCTGCTGATCTATTGAAAGGAGCAGTTTATGCTTAATTTTTATCTTCTTTTTAATTTTTTGTAACCTTTATTTTTACCAATTTTTCAGGTTTCTATCTTATAAACTAAGCAACTAATTTGAAGACAAAATTATGCAAAACAACCGTTGTCCAATTACTATTACTTTGTTTAATGTAATTTTGTATCGTTTCTGTTCTTTTTTTACATTTTGTACTTTTTTTTTTTTTTTTTTTTTTTTTTTTTTTGCAGAACTGGAAATTAAACTCAGGCCCTTGTGCTTGCCAGGCACTTGCTTATTCTCCCTGGCCCCTACATTTTGTACTTTTAAAAAATTAAAATTAAAAAAATATATATACCATGATGTGGTACAATGCCCTGTAAAGATATGGCTGCTCCCCACTGGTTACATCAATAGCATTGGAATGCATTTGGTAGTATTTACCTTTAATAAAAAAGAACTTCAAGGGCCAGTGGGATAGCTCAGTGCCTAAGCAGGGGCTGGAGTTCTATCCCGGGCACCACATGCCGCTCTAGCCCTGACCCCGGGCACGCTGAGCTAGTGATCAAATCTAGACACAGTGGCACATGTCTATAATCCCAGCCCTGGGGAAGCTGACAACAGGAGGATCGCTATGAGTCCAAGCTGCTTAATGAGACACTGAGCAAAATAAAAACAAATAAATAAAAAAGGAATCTCAGTTTTCTAGATTTTGGCATCTGCCCTCATACCAACTGGGCTTATCCCCCTCAGCATCATTGCTACTTGCTCTGCTTCTTTTTTTTTATTTTTATCTCATCTCAAAATATTTACTCCTGTGCCATATATCGTCAGTGTTTCCTTCTTTCCTTCTCCAAAACTCTTTCCTCTCAGTTGTCCATCTGCAATTTCCCAGGCACAAATTGCTGCTGGAAGAGATGTGTTTCCGAACTTCAGAACAATTTTGATAGGTTTGGTTTTTCCTCTTGCTTCACATAAGAGTCAAATTTCCCATTCACATTCAGAAAGATCATCTGAACTGATTATGTTTCTGTGGAAGTGAATGATAAATTGAGCTTTTTTCCAATAATGTTTTCAGTACAGATTGTGGTTTACCTCATAATACTTTTTTTCAAAAGGTTTATACACTTTATTCTTTTTGATAATTACTGAGAACCCCCAGTGGCAAGTAACTTACCTCCCCACTACAACATAACATATACATCTTAACATTTTAAAAGTGAGAACATGACTTCACATATGCAAATGTATTTTCAAATTTTATGCATTAACTACTATAACAGCTACATTAACTACTATAACTGGTATAGCAGTTATAAACTGTGCTAATACATTTGTAAGATAGAGAAAATGGAAATAAAATAGGAGGCAAAAACAGAGAAATTCTATTTCTTTCAAAATCTCAATGTATAGTCATTGGAACTTCTTTATGAGCACTTTATGAGTCTAGGCCATTAGAAAGTATATTCAGACACCCACAGGGAGTGACAATCCCATAAGAGGCTGGGATGGGTCAGGATATTTTGATCTACAGCTATGTAAGCCTATATTGCTAAGTCTGATCCCCTTTTCTCTGGCCTGAATAAGATCAATATATATGACTGTTAGATAGGTGAAAGCCAGTTAATATCTTCAGTATGGAGACAGGAAATATGGGCTCAAGCCCCAAAGCACAAGCATTGATTTTCTGCACTAGATTGGTTTGCAGTGAAGGGCTCCTCTGTGAGTTTGCTGGTGGAGACAAGGAAGAAGCAGATTCCCACATCACCTGGGGAAGAACGGGGCTGATTAACATTCTGGGCATGTAAAACAGTTTGTGCACAATTAACTTTTCTAAAACATATTCCAAAGCTTTCAAATTATATTTTGTGAAGTGTAATTCTATCCTATTACCCTCAGCCACATACACCTTGGTATCACAGCACTGTAAATTATTCCTTTGCCTCCTTAGTGTTTACAAGTTCTGATGTAGCACTTGTAGATAGTGATCATGCATATTCCTCCCTAGTTATCACAGGGAAACTAGAGCTTTTCTATTCTCCTCGTCTTTCTGCATGCCTCCTAAAGTTCTTTAATCAGTTTTCTGTTAGCTTCAGTTTTCATTTCTGGTTATCGGCATCTTTCCAGTCCTGGGGGGCTCAGAACTAGAAGGGGCATGCCAGATCGTGTCCCACCTGACTGGATAAGCAGGAGCTGCAGGCTACAGCTTTCCTCTTCGGTGATAGCATGTGTCTGTTGATGGGGTCAGCACTCTTATGCATTTTTATTATCTTAGCATAGCAGTGAATTATCAGCATGTCACGCTGCTATTTAGAAATCTGTCATCTGATGTTCCTTTCTTCCTGGTCCCCTTCCTCTTTATCTCATTCTTTCTCATCACTTAGACCAGCATTTCTTTCTAGTTTGGCCTCATTCAAAGTTATCTGTGGTTCATACCATATCTTGATCAGGAAACAATTATGCATCTAGCAAATTAGTATAGTGTCCTGTATCTATGTAGCATTTCTGAAAACTAAATTCAGAAAAATATTTACTCAACTATGAAGAGGCTCACAGAATTTGGCTGTCTGGGTTATCTCCTTTCCAAAAGGCTGTAAAGTCTGGTTCTTTGTCACTTGAATGGGTTGCTGTTCTCCACCTCAAGGAAAAATAAATAAATATAACAAAACAAAGAAGTGTTTTGATACTTTGAATGGTTTACCTCTACAACACAAGCATATATTTAGAGGA